>NC_067472.1:113274506-113579506 GCF_947179515.1 Apodemus sylvaticus
AAACAGTGGGTGAAGAATTTACTGTAAAGCTTGAAAATCTGAAGGACCCACGAGGTAGAAAGAGAGAACCAACTCCCAAAAGTTGACTTTCAGAATCATGCCATGGTATACACACCCACAGACACCACACACACATGCTCACATGTGCCAGCATGCATATGCACTCACATGCACATTGAGTGCACATACACACACACACACACACACAGAAATAAATAATAAATAAATGTAAAATTTTTAAAGAAAAAATACTTGTAAGGTCATAAATATACACTGTGCCCATGCTCAAGATGTACTTAAAAAAACAGATCTGAAAAATGTGGTATATATACACAATGGAGTACTATTCAGCCATTAGATACAATGAATTCATTAAATTCTTAGGCAAATGGATGGAGCTGGAGAACATCATACTAAGTGAGGTAACCCAGACTCAAAAGATGAATCATGGTATGCACTCACTAATAAGTAGATATTAACCTAGAAAACTGGAATACCCAAAACATAATCCACACATCAAATGAGGTACAAGAAGAACGGAGGAGTGGCCTCTTGTTCTGGAAAGACTCAGTGAAGCAGTATAGAGCAAAATCAGAACAGGGAAGTAGGAAGGGTTGGGTGGGAAAATAGGGGGAGGGAAGGGGACTGATGGGACTTTCGGGGAGTGGGGGTCCAGAAAAGGGGAAATCATTTGAAATGTAAATAAATATATCAATAAATTAAAAAAAAAAAACAGATCTGAGCTAAACTGGAAGTACAAACGTGTTGCACCTTAAAGCCATAGGAAAAGCCAGATGATGAAAGTTAAAAGTCAACACCATAATTTATTACTCTGAAAACTCTTCAAGGGCTGGAGAGATGGCTCAGTAGGTAATAGCACCGATTGCTCTTCTGAAGGCCATGAGTTCAAATCCCAGCAACCACATGGTAGCTCACAGCCATCCATAAAAAGATCTGATGCCCTCCTTCTGGTGACTGAAGACAACTACAGTGTACTTACATATAAAAAATAAATAAATCTTTAAAAAAAACTCTTCAATTATTCATGGAACTTATTACCTAACATTTAAAACAGCAGTTTTCTCAGAAAGCATCCCTAAGATGTAGAGCAGTTACAAATAACCAAGCAGTGGGGAGGCCATGAGCCAATCGTGGGATGTACTGGACCTCCCATCACCAACCATTGACCTCCCACACCTTTCTGAATAAGAACACCTTCAGCAGACTGAGCTCTTTCCAAGGTCAGCAGGGAACTACAGAGCAGATGCAGAGGAAAGCACTCTGCTCAGGCAGGGTGGAGGGTGAGGCCCGCGGAGAACAAGCAAGGCAGAGAAAAGAGGAGCTGATGTACAAGAACCTAAAACACAGCAGCAAGTGGGCATGACTCCCATGCTGGCACTGGAGCCCCCTCTTACATCAGGAACACTGAGCCTCTGTTGAGGAAAGAAAAGGAGTCCCCATGAATAGCCATCTCTACAAAGAGCACTCATTGTCTCTTAAAAGACACAAGCATGGCTGGAGGCTGGCACCAGATAACAACACATAGGTTTCTGCAGCCCCAGAACATCACAGGCAGAGACTTGGCCTCTGCTGATAGAAACTCCATGACCAAATTAGGCGGAGTCCCTGGACCCACCGCCCTTCTGAAGGCAGATGCTCCTAGGAGGACCGGGTTCAGTTCTGACCAACCAACCCTTCAGAAGGGCACTCACCAATGTAAAACAATTCACAAAGGAGCAGCGAGGCTGGAGAACTGAGAACGAGATAAAACTTTAAGATTGGTCATTTAAAACATTGTAACCTTTTATTATTACACCTGTATGCCTCTATGGCTAAATCTTTACCCTTAATAACTTCAAGATAACTTCTTGCAGGAATTAATGGTTCATAGCAAACAAACATCATAAGACCTTCACTAGATCCTGTCAAGCTGCTTTTTTATAAAGGAACACGGTCTCCTTGTGTTCTACTTAGAATGGCCAAAGCTTCTAAAAGCACTGCTGTAATAAGGGTCCACACAGCCTCTGCACTATTCATTGACCACTCAAGAGTCCCGTTGTTCAAGAGGAACTAGCCACACACTCTAATCAGATATGTAATGTGCCTAAAGCACATAAGTATTAAGTCAAAAGTAAACCATATGAAGCTGTCGCATTTATAAGTCACTTTGGCACAACCTCACATGATACTTCAACTTAATATTGATAATTTGCAAATTAGTAGCCAACAAATCAGTCACTGTTAGTTACTTCCAGGGCAAGGAGGGAGGCATGTGATTTAATGAGAAAGCAAGCAGGAAGAGACTCTAAAACAACACAACAAACACTCCTCAAGAGACTTAACACACAAATATTTTCTGCATCATGCTCCTTAATTTGTGAATTGTTAGTTTTGTTTGGAGTGTTTGTGCCTGTGAGTGTGTGTGTGTGTGTGTGTGTGTGTGTGTGCGCGCGCGCGCGCGTCATTCACCAAATTTCCCAAGCTGCCTTCTTGTAGTTTTGCTTGCTTCAGCCTCTCAGGTAGCTAGGATTATAAGCCTGCGTCACCATGCCCAGTGTATTAGTCAGGGTTCTCTAGAGTCACAGAACATATGGGCAGTCTCTGTATAGTAAGGGAATTTATTGATGACTTACAGTCTGCAGTCCAACTCCCAACAATGGTCAGCAGCAGCTGTGAATGGAAGTCCAAGGATCTAGCAGTTACTCAGTCCCACAAGGCAAGCAGGTGAAGGAGAGAGAGTGAATCTTCTTTCTTCCAATGTCTTTATGTAGGTCTCCAGCAGAAAGTGTGGTCCAAATTAAAGTTATGTGCCACCACACCTGGACCTAGGACTTGCTTTGTTCCAGATGACGTTGAACTCAGAGATCTCCCTGTCTTAATCTTCTGGGATTCATGGCCACTATGTATCAAGATCTCCATACCAAGATCCAGGTCAGAAATTCTTATCTCCCAGCCTCCAGATTAGGATCACAGGTGAGACTTCCAATTCTGGACTGTAGTTCATTCCAGATATAGTCAAGGTGACAACCAGGAATTGCCACTACACACAGTTTTCACAATTATCATCATAAAAATATGTTTTTGTTTGGTTGTCTTTATATATTTTGAGTTTTTAATAAAAGATAAACTGGAGGGTCATTTTATTGCAATATAAGTTTAAATACCTTTGTAATAGTTTAAAAGAAATTAAGATAGTAGATTAACAGGACACTCAGTACTAGCCAAATGACTCAAATAGAATTAATTTACTTCCTGTATCCTAGTATAAGCAAACACTCACTCAAAACACTTTTGAAGAGAGAGAATAGAAAGGTGGCTTAGCATTAAGAGCATTTTTTGTTGTAAATAAAGAATATACCGAATAAAAAAATGAAAAAAAAACAAAAAAACAAAAAAAACAAAAAAAAGAGCATTTGTTGTTCTTGCAGAGGACCTGGGTTTGTTTTCTAGCACTCAGACGGTGACTCATAACTCCAGGTTTTTAAAAATCTAATGCTCTTTTCTGAATTCTTTGAACATCAAATATACACATAGTACACATACACACATGCAGGCAAAAAAACATACACATAAAAATATATCTAAGAGGAAAAATGTAAAAACATTTTAATAATTCTCATTTTTAAAAGTACAGAAATAGAGGCTGGGGAGATGACTCAGCAGCTAAGAACATTGACTGCTCTTCCAAAGGACCCAGATTCAATTCCCAGCACCCACATGGCAGCTCACAAATGTCTGTAACTCAGCTTCCAGTGGATCCAACTCACACACACACACACACACACACACACACACACACACACACGTAGGATAAACACCAATGCAAATTATTTAAAAAAAAATAAAGTACAGAATTAGTGTAGAAGCCAGGTGAGTTGGGACTAGTCTCACCTCTGGGGAGGATAAACCAGAGGATTACAAGTTCCAGGCTAGCCTGGGCTACAAGGCTACTTCATTGCCAAATAAAAGAAGTGTAGAAAGTAGAACACCATGCAATGTTAAACTGATCAGATCTGCACCCTATTGTGCCCTGCCCTTTCTGCCAACATATTGGCAAGAAAGTAAGAATAACAGGTTTGCTTGAAAACCTTAGGTGCCTGTGCCTAGGATAGGGTTTGAATGAAAGAAAAGGGAGGTAGGGCAAAGAAACAATTCTTAAAAAGGAAGAAGATATTCTTAAAAAACAAAAAGGCCAATCTTCTCTCCAGAGTACTGTCCCTCCTTCCCCGCATTAGAAGGATTAAACTGATACATTGAGCTTTTAGACCAGATTCTCTTTCCCTAGGACTCCAACATCCCTCTCACACCACCTCCGATAATCACATTACTTTTGTCAGTAAAAGCTCTCTTTTCACAGAATGCATCTAAACTGCTTAAGCCACCCAGAGAGGGTGCATACATTATCAAGCACCAAGACAAACGGAAGAGATTTTCCCTTTTATGGCTTACTATTTCACCGTGTGTATTTGCATGCTCAGAAGACTAAGCTAAGAGTATGAAAATATTCAACGTACTATAAGGGAAAAGAAAAAATTTGAGAAACTGCAGCCTTCTTTAAAAGTGCTTTCTAAGCTAAAAAGAGGCATCATGGTTTTTAATGTTGCCTGAACTGTCAAATGACAGAGGTTTTCTATTTCTCTTTTCTCTTCCTCCCTGTGTTCTGCCAGCCAAGTCCATGATTATTTCTGCATGACTGTTGCAGCTTCTGTTAACAGTAAACAAAAGCAAATAGAGACAATGTGCAAAGACAAATTAGAGAACGAAAGCTGAATTGACATGGAAAACCGCATTTAGTCACTGCCCAAGGATACTCTAGAGATGTACACGGTACAGACCGAATTGGAAATAACCGGCTTTCTCTTACAACCTGTTATCTCACCGCACTAAGCCTGAGTTACAGACTCAGAAAAGTTCTGCTGATTGTCAGTCCTTTACAGAGGAGGAAGTGCATCAGAGGGAGGAGGAGTCCTGGCTGAATGGAACCGTCCATGTGAAAGAGCGGTCCCCAGCTGGGTAGTGTTCCAGGGATTAGTGGGCTGTGAGGACAGATAGGGTCAGGAGAGGAGAAAAAGAATGAGCGAAGAGCAGAGAGGGCTGGCGCTGAGTTCAGCAGCCAGGGAGGGCAGAGAGAAAGAATCGGTGAACATGAAATGTTTGGCTAACTGTGGGAAGAGAAGAAACTGGCAATGGGCGGCTTGCAAGCCAAAGGCTAGACAAGTAGTTTTTGTGCAGGGTGGACAGTTCTAGACCACCCTAAGCTACAAAGTGAGCTTTGTCTGTCTCAAAATAATAATAATAACTTCGTATGATCAATGTCCAACTTAATTCAATACATGTTAGTTTCCAGCCTGTTATGTGCAAGATGTTCACTTTATAATAATTAGGAGAACAAATAAACTTATTTTATTTTAATTTAAAATTTTTAAGCAAGGTGTAGTTTTAGCAGTTCAGTGGGACAATTGAAAGAGCTTTTGAAATTTGGCTCTCATGTAACCAAATAAATTTTCATTTCCAGCACTCATTCTAGTTGCTCAGTCAAAAAGATCCTCAGAACATAACTGTCCTTTACTTTAAAAACTCTTATTCTTAACAGGAAAATAGTTAAAGAACACATACATGATGTGGACAGCAAAAGACTCTTTAAAATTATAAAGGTAACTTAAGTTTACAAAGGGTTCATGCATCTGTAGAATCTAAAAATCAATGTCTTTATACTTCTCAGGATCAAAAATTCAGATCTTATGGTAAGGATTTGCAACTATTGATGTCTGTCTGAGGCATGTGGGACAAAAATGGGGCAAGGAGGTAGCCATCATCCAGGATGCTCAGGAACAGGTGGCAGCTTGGGGCCACGCCCTCCCAGTAATACTTACAAGATACCTTTTTCCCAATCTGCGGCTCAGCATATCAATCGCCGCTCATGCATATAGTATTTACAATTTTAGCACCACACTGAATAACTATAGCACTGTGATGGACACTTATCAAGTTTCTTCCATGTGTTACATACATTTAGGCATGATATCACAAAATTGAGTAAGCCACATATATCAAGTGCAGCCAAGGATTCAGTACACAGCAATTATTCTATTAACAGCAACCATTGGTCTTATGCAATAATTGATGCTTTTCATCCTCAATTCCCAGAAGAGGAAGCTATGGCTAAGAAAGGAAATTGAAAACATTCAAGGTAACATAATCAGAGGATGTCAGCTGGGAATTGCTAGCTCCACAGAGCCCCTATATCATTAGTATGTCTTCCTCTGATAAAAGCCAAAAAGTAGTTTGTAAATGAGGACAGGATATTGTCCTGTTACCTTGATAGGCCAAGAAGGCAGACTTTAAAAAGTTGCCCAGGTATGGGTAGTTCACCATGGCCAGATTTGCCCAAGTCTCCAGGATCCAGTCTTTCAGGCATTGAGTATCTTCAGAGTTTAGGGAAGTATACAGGTGAAAGATTCTGGTAAACCATCTTAGACCACTGCCTGTAGACAGAATGACATTGCTGGTACCTGAAAAATGCTAGTCAACAGAAGCCTCCATCGATCTCTTCTTCACTTTGCATTACAGAAAATAGAACTTTCTATGCTACTTCATCAAGAATTTTTGCACTATTCAACAAACTGCTTTAATGAAGTTTGATAATTCCATGACAAACAAGAGGAACTTCATTGTGGGATGTATCAAAATTAGTATTTTTATTATGTCTCATTTTAATTTAAAATATTTAATATTTATTTAATTTTAAATAAATAAATAGGAACACCATAGAACAATGTGAATGAATAAGCAACCAATTAAAACAAATAGATATAGCTAACATAGAACATTGAAAAAAGATGATATATATATATACTTACACATATATATATGAGCCTTTTTGTTCTCTGTTGATCTGGATGATAATTACATCAAGCAACTCATCAGCCCATGCATTTTAATTTCTCTTATCTTCTGACCTCTGAGGATTTCAGGCACACATGTGGTACAGAAATATTCATTCAGGCAGACTACCCAATACTTAAAAAGACTTTTTTAATTAAGTGAAAGCATTGAATAAATGAAATCAATTAAAAATGTAAAACCATTCTTTTAGATAAAACTTACCTTATTTGAAAGTCCACCAATGGCACTCCAATACCTATGGATGTCCTCAGAACATTTTACACTGCTTTTCCTAATATCTTCAGTTACAATCTTCATAAACACACCTCAGGAAATCAATTCTGGATCAAATCAAATCAGGAAAACTGCCAGGTAGGAGCAGAAGTTGCCAGAGCTCTAATGGTCAGGGAAATGAAAAGGGAAAGGAAGAAACCACAACTCACCTAAGTTTCAATACAATGAGCTCAAACCAGGCAAAATAAAATCAAACTGCAAGCATAGCAAGGTGTGTGACATGAAGTCCCATCATTAACGCCGTTGGTTTTAGTAGTGTGGCCAGTGGTAGGTCACCTGTCCAAGAGTATGTGGGCAGCAGAAACTGGAGGGGAGGGGGAGGAAGAAAGGCAGGTAGAGGAAGAGGAGGAAACACAAAATTCGCATAAGTGGGGAAGAAGGCATGAATCTGGGAGGAGTTGGGAGAGAAAAATGAAAATATTGAAAATACATGTACTAAAGATTCAATAACAAACTAACAAGAATAAATACAAAACTAAAAGAAGCAAATAAAAATGCACGTTAAAAATAGTATGAAAAATAAAATGGAAACTGGGCTTTAACAAGGTGATTGGAAAAATTGCACAGCTGTTAATGAGAATCCAGAAACATCTGTATAAAGCAGGAAACACGTTTTTTTTTTACCCTGAACGAATCTCCGAGTTTGTTTGGATCATGCTCATGTTCAGCATATATGCACCTACCCAACTACTAAATGAGGAGATTTCATCCTGAACCAGGCTGCAAGCAAGCCACCTGTGACAGACCCCTCCCCCCAACCCCATGGTGATGACAGGTTGATCATCAGCTCCAAGGATCGTTCTCTTCAGATGTCTGATTAACTCTACAGAATCAGCCAGTGCTTGTTCTGATGTCAGGAAGTTCAGGTGCTCAGAATCCTGGGGGGGTGGGGGAGTGGGGGGTGGGGTAAGAGGGTGAACACAGGTGGAAATGCTCACATTGAGAGGCTAGGCACAGGTAGAAACAACAGAACTTGAGTCTCATACGCTTTCTTCCAAATAGAATTTCCAGAAAGTTGAGTCCAAAATGTCCACTCACAAGACGGTGTGGTGCTTCCAACAACCCACAAAAAGTAACTTAAGTTTGTAGAACATAATACATTTTGCATTGAATGTTCTCTCTCTCTCTCTCTCTCTCTCTGTTTACTGGGTGCAATAAATAAATAAATAAATAAAATAAAATAAAAACAATACCAAGCACACAAATTTCCAGGAGCAGACAAACTTGACCTATTTAAGAATTTTTACCACATGAAGTCTGGTGCCACAGTTCTGATTTGTCAAGAAATTTAAACAACTATTTGGTGTAGTTTATAGTTTTTATTTTAAATCATTAAGCCACCTTCCCAAACATAAAACAATTGTGGTATACTGTCATCGAAGCAGAGCCAAGGTTCTGTGAGGCTCTGGTCCTGCCAGGAACACTGAAAGCCTTACTCTTCTTAGAAGAGAAGTGAGGAGGTCTGAGCAGCCTGCTCCAGGCAGGTAGCCAAGGTCCCTTGAGCAAGGGCAGTGACAGTGGCAGAGGCAGAGGTGAAGAAAGTGTGAGCCTGGCCAGCCAGACGGTTCAAGGTCCAGCGACGGATACTTCGGGACAGAGAACTCTTCCCCAAGTGTTACAGCTCAGTTACGAGGCACCCTCATATGATCTACAATGAAATAATTCCTGTGCTTAATTCCATGCAGACAGGGACTTGATCAACATTGAGGAGTGCGGTGGGATTTAGGGGTAGCTGTTTCCTATTGGCTCAGTTTGAAATGTTAGTGATGTCCTATTTGCATCAAAGAACCCCAGGTGTTGCAGTACATGACTGATGGCCCAAGGTCCTCTCCACTGGGTGTCATGGTTTTGTGTCGGAGTGAATAAAGAAACCAGTAGGGAGAGGCTCAACTCCTGCCAGTCTCAAATCTCTGAGATTCCCAGGGTCTGAGCTCACTCAACCTTACCAGTTCTTCTGTCTGCTGGCAGGGCCCCCTTGCCCTACAGTGCATTTAGAAAAACCTCTGACTGAGTAAGATGTTGTGCAGAAATTTCTCATGAGCACCAAGGAGAATGGTCAAGCCATAGTTCTTTGTCTGCTTGCCTACATGGTTATAGTCTGCCATCAGACATTCTGTGTCCTCTAGGATATACAATGTTGGCGTGCAGAGAAAAAAACACAGACACCCAAGTGTCCCTGCAGGTAGCCTACCCAAGCCTGCAACTTATAAGCACAGGTCTTGTTTTGTGGATGGACTTCAATGGGTGTATGAGGTTTGAAGGATAACTTGTTTCTGAAATAAAGATAACACTATAAAACAATTGTCACTGCGGTGTGTCTAATACACTTTTTAAAATTGCTATCATGTCTCTGATCCTGAAATCATAGCTCTCCTCCTTGCCTGGTGGTCACCAATTCTACATGACAAAGCCTGTTTTTCTTCACCATTT
This sequence comes from Apodemus sylvaticus, assembly GCF_947179515.1. Classification (NCBI taxonomy): domain Eukaryota; kingdom Metazoa; phylum Chordata; class Mammalia; order Rodentia; family Muridae; genus Apodemus; species Apodemus sylvaticus. Next base: position 113,284,116 of record NC_067472.1, read on the forward strand.
ACACACACACACACACATACACACTCCTAAGAAAAGAAAAAGGAAATAAAACAATTGCCAACCTCCAAGATCTGTTGACACCCACCGAGGGAGAATGGAGGAAATGATCTTAAAGACTTTGGAGTTCTAGGCTAACTGTTGGACAAGCACAGCAGAGAGGAGGTGTGAGCTGACAGCATAGCTGAGGAAAGTTGAGGAAAGATCAGGTCCTAGGCCAGAGCTCCTGAGCTAAGGAAGCCACAGGGATCCAGAGAGTGAAGAATACATGGACACTGATTGACACGTTCCCTCTCCTCCTCCATCCCCTGTACCCCAGAGTTTCAGGACCTGGTCATCTGAAGCATTCAGACAACTGTCGAATCTCCCAGGCCAATGGCCTTAGACTCTAGGATGGAACTCCTACACCAACTACTGCCAAAATCCAAGGGCCCCAGGACCCAAGGTCTTAAGAGACTGTGACCCACGGAGCTAAGGGTCCCCAAGCCCAAAGCTGGCCAGGTTCAGTCACGATAGCAGTTGCTCCATGCTACAGCTTCTGCCTGGCTATTAGTATAACTTGCTGCTCTTAGATACTGAAGGAAAATATAGTCTCCCAGAAACCAGCCTTCTTATCCCACCCATGACTACCATCCAGATGACGAAAACCCCTGGTGACTGGTAACAGTTGCACACACCTGTAATTCCAGTACTTAGGAGACTAACGAAGAAGAATCATGAGTTTATGGTTAGAATGAGCTATGGAATCCCACTCTTGTCTGAAAAGCAGCAAAAAGGAGAAAAAAAGAAAGAACAAGATGACAAAAGAATGAAAGAAAAGGAGAGAGAGAGAGAGAGACAGGGAGGGAGGGAGTGTTGGGGGATTTAGCTCTGTTGGAAGAGTGGTTGCCTATGAAGTGTGAATGAAGTGTGAAGTCCTGGGTTCCATTCCAGAACCACATGAAACCACACATGATGTCTGCATAATCTTCATACATGAAGGAGAAGACAGGACACTTTGGGATTCATGAACCCTGCCCTGTCCTCAATAAAGGGACAGCCTTGAAGAAAAATGTGTACTTATGTTAATTGAGACCTGACCAAAAGGAAGGGACTCCCATAGTATCGATGTTCAGCAAACACCAGCAAAACTTTCAGCTCCTCAGCCACAGAAGGTAACCCCTAGAAGGTATTCACAAATCTGTAAGTAAAACTAGGATGAAAAAAGTCACACTGAACGTTTGCAGTGCATATGAACTAAATATTAAGCTAAACCAGGAAGAATTCTCTGAGTATTGTGCAATGTATGTGTCTTCCACAGATAGGTGATCCTTGTTCCTCTTTTGAACATCCCATCACACAATCTTAAGTGCAACAAATGATAATGGGTTCTGTATGCAGGTATGGTGGCAGCGCCTGTACCCTCCGCAGGAGAGAGACAGAGAGAGAAGGTTTCACCAGCCTCTAGTATAAAGTCAACCTGTACCAGATCAGAGCTGAGGACAATGAGTCTGTCTCAAAAAAGAAACAAAAAGCAGAAGATTGTACATTCACTACAGATGCCACCTCTTCTTCTGATACTCACACTAAAACCCCTTGGAATTTTAATCTTATATACTGATTAATCAACAGTAGCTGACCACCAACCAAGGAGTACACATGGAGGGACCCATGTCTCCAACTGCATATGTAGCAGAGGATGGCCTGGTGGGGCATCAATGGGAGAACGGGACCTTGGTCCTGTGACGGCTCCATGCCCCAGTGTAGAGGAATATGAGGGCAGGGAGGCAGGAGTGGGTGGGTGGGTGGAGGAACGCCCTCATAGAAGCAGGGGGAGGGAGGATGAGTTAGGGGGTTTGGGGGGCTAACCCCGAAAGGGTATAACATTTGAAATGTAAATAAAAAAAATATCCAATAAAAAATTTTTTTAAATTTTTTTTAAAAAAAGTATCTAACAGCAGCTGTTATTAATTGCTACTTGCAATGTGTCAGATACTGTTCTAACCACACATGTAACAATTCACTTAATTAGCATGATAAACAAGAATCAGGCACTGTGATTTTACAGGCAAGGACACTGAGACCCAAGGCTCAGTGTTCACACAGGTGGCACAGCGGAGACTGAAGTCCAGGCTGTAATGCAGAGCAGGCACAAGGCCACTGACTTCCTTACTCCACACTGCTGGCTCCTCAGTAATCGTTTGCTGTCTACTTCCCTTTGACCGGACGGTGCCCTCTGAATCCCTCCTAAGAAAGCATCCTAGGCAGACAGCTTTAACTGGTCAGTCAGTTTAGCATGGATTAAAAGCCTCATGAATGCTGTTGGTGTTTAATTAGCTGCTATTCCCTAACAAGGCATAGGAACCTTACATTGCTTTGGTTATTTTAACCAATCAATAAGGAATTAGAGGAGCTACCTGCAGGGATAATGATCATGTTACCCAGATACCTGTGGCTTCTAAGTCCCCACCCCACCGTCTCTTTCAGGGAGATGCTCGTTCTTGCCACATATCCCAGGTCCAGCCAGTAACAGCATAACTGAGCCCCACTCAGCTCAAGCACACTGTCCCCTGCATGCCCCAGCCCAGCAGAGCTGGCCATCTCCCCTCAACACCAGAGGGCTGCAAAGAGCCCCTGCACCTGCTGCAGCAGGAACTCGCATGCCTTACACCACCAGACTGCAATCTCTTAAGAGGAGGAGCAGAGCTCTGTGGAGTTAGTTGGTCTCAGGCTTTGACAGGAAGCAGTTTAACGGAACCCATAAACGATGCAATTATCTATTGTTTGCATCCATTTCAAGGGTAATTTTGTCTTTCAAAAGAGGACTAAGTAGTGTGTCAATATCTGTTAATACTATATTTCTACAAGTTTCTTGATTGTATGTAGTCTTCATAACACTAGGAAATAGATGTTTTTATTATACCCATTTGACAGATGAGAAGACTGAAGTGTCCAGTTAAAAGCTTACCCAGTTTTAAACATCCAAGGAACAAAAGTAAGAAATGAAACCTGCATCTGGCTAACATCTTCCCTACTAAAGTATCTCCCAGGCAATCTACACACCACATAGGTGAACATGCAATCATGCATTTTCACCATGCATTTTAGTTGGCAAAGGAAGCTGTCTAGAACCAGAGAGGGAGAGGATTTACCCTTCCAGCATCTCCTTCTGGTCAATTCTCTGGGAACTGTTCCCATATTATCTTTCCACTTCTGCCCTTTAAGGACAGAGTCTGCCCCTCAAGCCTTTATTCCCACTGCAGAGGCCTAACAGCAGCAGGGTCTGCTGGAGGCAGGATGGATCCTCTGCCTAGATTAAAGAGCAGGAGGTAGGCAGGAGAAGTTGCCCTGAACAAAAGCGAAGTCACATCTAAAGAAAAGAAAAGAGGCGCAGCGGTTCCAGTTTCTCACAGAGCAAGAGCAGGAATCTTGTGGAGAGTGACTCTGGAGCCACTTGACACTGAGCCACACCCAGGAGCTCCTTTCTTTTGCTTTCTACATATTTAGACTTCTAACTGTTCTAAAGAGGAAAAGAAATCACCAGTGGAAAATTCAGGAACTATAAGTGAATTCACATCTCTAATTTCTACTGAGCTCACCGAAAAAGAATCTTCCTGAATACCACAGTGGCAGACACTCCCACTCTAAATAATAGGATATTCTCTACTTTGCCAAAATTCAGTCTGCATTTTTTATAGAAATTTGACATTTTCTACTCACAGTCCTGACATGCCAAGAAGAAAAATGTCATCTTTCCACATGCACTAACTTAAGTTTTATTAATAGACTTTAAGTACAATAAAAGGGGACAGGAAACACAGGCAGAGGAGCAAGCTAAGGGTCCTACTATACCAATGCCTATGAGTATAAGACAAGCAACAAAACAGGAAGATTAACTAAAACACACCTACAGCTTCACCTCTGCTCCTCTATACCTGGAATGAAAGTTGTATTTTCTTCCATTTATTTACATTGCTTTTGCTTTTGTTTCTTTCATTCATTCACTCACTTAACAAATAGATATCAGGCACCTACTACACACTTAGTATAATACAAAACTCTAACATGCGATGCTGAAAAGGCTTGTGATAAGTCCTGCCCTTATATTTACCTAATAGAGTCCATAATCAAAACACACAGTGTTTCGTGCTAAGCATGGTGGTGCATGTCTTTTTTTTTAAAGATTTATTTATTATATGTGAGTACACTGTAGCTGTCTTCAGACACTAGAAGGTGTCAGATCTCTTTACAGATGGTTGTGAGCCACCATGTGGGTGCTGGGATTTGAACTCATGACCTTTGGAAGAGCAGTCAGTGCTCTTACCCCCTGAGCCATCTCTCCAGCCCAGTGCATGTCTTTTATCCCAGCACTCAAGAGGCAGAGGCAGGTGGATCTCTGTGAGTTCTAGATTATACTGTTCTAAATAATGAGTTCCAGGACAACCAGGGCTGTGTAGAGAGACCTTGACTTAAGTCCCCTCTACCAAAAAACCTCTATATGCAACAACATTCCATACCTGATTCCCTTTGATTTTTTCACTCTAGAAATAATTCAAGATTTTTTTAACTTAAAATTCAGTTTTCTGAAAATAGAATTTTGTTCTTTTGACTTATAATTCCATTAAGTGGAACATGGACTCACCTGGAATATCTAAATTTATTCTTTGTAGACTTGTCTGTTAATGTAAATTTGTTAGTGTGTGAGTTATTGGTGAGTTTATCTTTCTGTTTTCTACTCAATAGCTTTATAACTATAACTGTGACCTGGTAGTGCAGGCCTATCATCCCAGCTACTTGTGGGACTGAGGTAAGAGGATTGCAAATTCATGTACTACCTGGATTACAGTGAGTTCAGACCAAGTCTGAGTAGCTTAGTCAGACCATGCCTCAAGGTTTCTGAGGGGAAGTGGAGGAGGCTTGGATCTGGGGGGAAGGGAAGTTGGGAGGGACTGGGAGGAGTAGGGGGAGGAGAAACTGTGGTTGGTATATAATATACGAAAAAGTTTAATAATACAAAAAATTAGGGTTTTCTTTTACTTATCGAGACTTTAAAACTAATGCAAGCCTCCAGAAGGTACATAAAATATAGGACAAGTTGAACACAATCTGTAATTGAGGTATCTAGCTGTATCATGGGAGAAGGATTGCTTTAGATTAAGTAAAATTTTTTATTCGATATATCTTTTATTTACATTTCAAATGATTTCCCCTTTGCAGGCTCCTCACTCCCCGAAAGTCACATAAGCCCTCTTCCCTTTCCCTGTTCTCCCACCCACCCCTTCCCACTTCCCTGTTCTGGTTTTGCCTTATACTGCTACACTGAGTCTTTCCAGAACCAAGGGCCACTCCTCCATTCTTCTTGTACCTCATTTGATGTGTGGATTATGTTTTGGGTATTCCAATTTTCTAGGCTAATATCCACTTATTAGTGAGTGCATACCATTATTGATCTTTTGAGATTGGGTTACATTTACTTAGTATGATGTTCTCCAACTCCATCCATTTGTCTAAGAATTTCATGAATTCATTGTTTCTAATGGCTGAATAGTACTCCATTGTGTAGATATACCACATTTTTGCATCCATTCTTCTGTTGAGGGATACCTGGGTTCTTTCCAGCTTCTGGCTATTATATATAGGGCTGCTATGAACATAGTGGAGCACGTATCCTTATTACATGCTGGGGAATCTTCTGGGTATATGCCCAGGAGTGGTATAGCAGGGTCCTCCGGAAGTGAGGTGCCCAGTTTTCTGAAGAACCGCCAGACTGATTTCCAGAGTGGTTATAGCAGTTTGCAACCCCACCAGCAGTGGAGGAGTGTTCCTCTTTCTCCACATCCTCACCAACACCTGCTGTAAAAATATGGAACGCTTCACGAATTTGGGTGTCATCCTTGCGCAGGGGCCATGCTAATCTTCTCTGTATCGTTCCAATTTTAGTATATGTGCTGCCGAAGCGAGCACTAAATTAAGTAAATTTTTAAGAAACACATCAATCACATGCAATGTATGATGTACAGCTGGCCCCTCATTTGAACAGATAAGATATGAGTGAAAGACTGGAGAAGGTTGAGCTAATGTTAATATGGACAATGTATTAGATGTCACTAAGCACATGTATTATTTTGGCTGCATAAGAAACTGCTTTAAAGTCCCACATAGTGGCATATATCCTAAAGGCAAGCACTTCAGAAGGCTGGCATTGCTACTTAAACCACCCAGGATCTAAACTAGACCAAACAGTACTTCTTTAGGTCATTCCAAACAGAAGGACCCCTATACATGGCTCTATCCCTGCACACACATGTACACAAAATGTGAACATCTCTAGTTCTCATCAAACTGTGTATGTACTTCCTGGTTTCTACATGACCTTTATGCAATCTGGAGACAACTACCTACTTCTCAGAAACTAAGCCTATAAAAATGATATCCATGCCTATATAGATGTCCTTCCCATTGTGTGTGTTAATATATTCAACACTCATTCAACAAACATGTACTCAGCTGTCTAGGCCAAGTGCTGAGCTTTTTTATTAAAAAGTTGATATAAGATTTTTAAACAAATATAACAAATAAAAATAAATAGAGACAGAGAGACAGAGAACATATGCACCCACTTTGCTTCAGTGTGGTGGGTCTCCTTTTAAGGTCCTACCAGCACCATGTGCACTAACTTGGTATGAATGTGTTGCCTCTGGTTGAATCCCAGACCTTCTAAATCTGAAACTCGGGGACACAGCCAGGTGATCTGTCGTCTTTGGGTGATTCCAATGCAGCAAAAGTTTTTACAGCCACTGAACTAGAAAAAACATGAATGAGAGTTGAATGTGCTATTTCTTCTCTTGAGCCAGATCTCAGATGTAAGTATCTTGTGCTAAATGAACTTCTGGTATTAAATTGTTTGAATTACCCCCAAAGAGTTCCCAAAAGCAAGTCACCTCTGTGATTTGAAGTTCACTGACAACCACATCTCTTTCAACGAGGGCGGATAGACAGACTGTGTCAGGGTTGAAAAAGGGAAGCATGTGAGACTTCTAAAGGATTCCGAAAGGTCACTTTACTGTAGAGATTTTCACCTTTCCCACTGATGTTCAGACCTAGCCTTCTTACGAGATAGATATTCATCTTACCCTTGAAAAACAGTTCACAAAGAATAACATTTCAATACCCAGTCTAAAGGCTTCAAACGTGAAAGCAGGGGTGGTTATGTGCCATGATAAATACAAGTCAGAAAAAGCTCTTGCCAGAAGAAACTCTCCCGCCGAGAATCCCACAGGCCTCTGGAACTTAGGGAGCAGAGGTAGACAGACACATTCTCCACACCCAGGTACTCCAGCTCCTGACCTTAACTGTTGAGACTTTGAGAGGAAAGAGGAAAGAATGTGCTTTTGCTAGAAGGAAAGCCAGTGAGGGAATTCACTAACAGGCATGGACTTGAACCTCTGCTGGCTGCAAGGCCAGATGTGTCCCTTGACCCCTAAGCCCAGTGCCTTCCTATATAGAATGGGGATGGCAGCATATCATGCAAAGAATCACTGGAGGACAGAGAAAGTGAAAGTTCCTGATTACATTAAGTGCCCAATAAATGTGTGTTCTCTCCACACCAGGAGCAGGTACCCAAGAGAGGCAAGAGAGACAAAGCTCTTCAGAAAAATGTGGGAGATGATCTTATAGCGTCAAAGGCTCCTACACTCTAAAGCACTTGGGTATTAAAGAACTAGAGATACGCTGTGAAATATCCTTTGCACCACATGAATTTCCAGCATCCTCTTTCCCACACAGAACTGAGTTTTCAGTACCCAATGGCCAGACATGCAAGGGACAGTGTGCCCTCTGCTGTCCAGACTAAGACACACAAGTTACTTTCCAAGGCTATGGGCAACTATGGAAATCACAGCACAGAAAGGGTTACTAAAGCCATTTCTCTGATCTGCCTGTTCTAAGCAAGCTGAGCACAAAGATCTCAAATACATTGGCCAGGGTCTACAGAGGAGGGACTCTAATCATTACTATAGTTTGACTTAATGAAATAACAAAAGTTGGTAATAGTGTCATCAAAGCCTCATCGGAATGGCCTGAGAAAAGAAGCACACTCTGGTCATGGAAAGCAGTTCGAAGGTGTTTCCTGCTTCACAATAAGAAAACATACGGAAATATGGAAAGGACCAGGGTGGGGAGTACCGGAAGGAGCAGGGACAACCTGCAAATAAAATCTACAGTGGTAAAGATACATGTTTGCATTTTGTAACTGCTCAAGAATGAAGTATACATCCATAAATAATATGAAATCTATTAAGCATAGTCGGTGACAATTTGGGACATTGAAGATGAGAAGGAACACAGAGCAGCTGTGCCGTCAACCACCTGGCCATCTCCAGTCAGAATTGGTGCTTTGGTGTCCCCAAAGCTAGAATAGAACCAGAGAACAATGACACGTGGCTTCTCACTTATTTCCACTGTAAGGCCTTTTAAGAACTTGGTTCATAACTGGGCACCTCACTTCCAGAAGATCCTGCTATACCACTCCTGGGCATATACCCAAAAGATTCCCCAGCATGTAATAAGGATACATGTTCCACTATGTTCATAGAAGCCCTATTTATAATTGCCAGATGCTGGAAAGAACCCAGGTATCCCTCAACAGAAGAGTGGATGCAAAAAATGTGGTATATATACACAATGGAGTACTATTCAGCCATTAGAAACAGTGAATTCATGAAATTCTTAGGCAAATGGATGGAGCTGGAGAACATCATACTAAGTGAGGTAACCCAGACTCAAAAGATCAATCATGTATGCATTCACTAATAAGTGGATATTAACCTAGAAAACTGGAATACCCAAAATATAATCCACACATCAAATGAGGTACAAGAAGAACGGAGGAGTGACCCCTTGTTCTGGAAAGACTCAGTGAAGCAGTATAGGGCAAAACCAGAACAGGGAAGTGGGAAGGGGTGGGTGGGAGGACAGGGGGAGAGAAGGGGGCTTATGGGACTTTCAGGGAGTGGGGGGGGCTAGAAAAGGGGAAATCATTGGAAATATAAATAAAAAATATATCGGATAAAAAAATTAAAAAAAAAAAAGAACTTGGTTCATTACTTTGCCTTCATGCTCCCATACAAAATAGATGTGAGAGCTTTAGGAATCAAACAGTCACAGAGGAATCAATACTCCCAGATGATCATGTGGAGGAGATTGGGAAATAACAAAACTGTCCAAATGGAAAACTCCAAGAAGCAGAAACCACCCTTCCATTCTCTTCACCAGCAACCCCATAGACCTAGCTTCTGCTTCCTTGCTGCTTTCATTGTGTTTGCATTTTGAGAAGTGAACTCAGGACCTCAAAGGTGATAAGCCTAAGCTCTCCAATAAGTTGCACACCCTTGTCTACTTTGGTAAGGAAGGTGGACATTCCTTAGTTACTCTCCAACTGAAATCATCTCTTTATATAATAATGCCTCATTTTTCACACATCCTTTTTTCTTACTTATCAGGATACAGACTAGTACTCTCTTCTGTCTTAATCTTAAAAAGACTCAAAGAAACATTTGTGAAAGAGAAATTGACAAAATGAGGAAGGAAGAATATAAGTATAAGAATAGGAAAGGGCTCCACAGTTAAGAGCACTGGCTGCTCTTGGTGAGGTCCTGAGTTCAATTCACAGCAACTTCATGGTGGCTTAGGACCGTCTATACAGAGATCTGATGTCCTCTTCTGGCATGCGGGTGTACTCATGCATTAAAGCAAAGCACTCATACACTAAAAAAATAGATACATGAATAAATAAAATTTTAAAAATAAGAATAAGAAACCTCACTATTGAAAAAAATGTGGTGTTCCATCCTCTTACATAATGACTAGGTAGCTTAAAAGGCAAGATGAAAAGAGCTACCACAGTGTCCGTACAAGAGAGATATTGTGTTAGTAAACATACAATTAATACAGTCCAACAAGGCTGTTTCCTTCATTTTTCTGAGGATGTGACCCTCATTAATATTAAATTTCTCATATGTTCATAAATATGCTGCAATTTAGCAATCAGTGGTTGAGAAAATTGGAAATGTGACTGTGAATTCAATAGTAGCACACTTGAGAAAACACTGTCTTGTGGGTAGTAGATTTGAACATTCTTCTATAACTCCCAGATTACTGACGTGCACAGAAATTCCCTATGACCAAAGACTGGGACCCCAAGGAAGAATTTCATTCTAAGTTGACAAAATTCTGTGAAGGCAAATTGTTCTCTGTTAATAAAACAGAGTTGCCCATCCTTGAAACACCTAACACATTGCAGCAGCAAAAAAAAAAATAGTGTGTTCAGTCACACAGAATTTAACAGTTTCATCTGAAAAAGATTCTAGCATCTCAGTTTGCTAAATAACTCAGGTAATCAATGAATTCCCACGGCTTCAAGAAGTTTGAACCTCTGCAACTCTCAAGTAAGCTTGGCTATGAGCAATCACATAAATGGCAACAACTTTTATAGCACCAGAGGGCACTGTTGTATAAACTGTCAAGTGAAAACACCAAGTCTTAAATTTTGCTTTTTAAAAAATGTATGAATCATAAAATTTTCCAATATATTTTATGCTTTAAAATTTTATTAGCATGCATACATTATATAAACTGATAGTATCTGAGAGAGAGAGACAGAGAACTAGATACAACCTAAAGAGTTAGCTAGGAAGAGAAATTTTGATTGAGTACTCCATCAGATTGCCTGTAGGCAAATCTGCCAGCCATTTCCTTGATTAATGATTGATGTAAGTGAGCCCACCACGTTGTGGGCAGTGCCACTCCTGGGCAGTCAGTCCTGCATGGTCTAAGAAAGCAGGCAGAGCAAGCAATGGGGAGCAGGCTAGTAAGCATTGTTCCTCCAAGGTTTCTGCCTCCAGGTTCCTTCCTTGGCTTCCTTAATGATGAACAGTAATCTGGAATAGCAGGACAAATAAAACCATTCCACTGCAAGTTTCTTTTGGTCCCGGTCCATATCACAGTTATGGAAAGTAAACCATGACAGGTTGATTTCATGGACACTGCTAGGTTCACAGCTTCCCACCTCCCCCTCCTGGTCCCCTGTTCCTCCCATTCCTTTTCTTAAATAATCCCACTTTCCTTGTATATATTATCTATATCTACGCTCTACATAATGGGGAAAACTTGGAAACATTTTTGTCTTTCTCAGTCTGGCATATTTCACTTAGCATGGTGAGTTCCAGTACCATCCACTTTCCAGAAAATGGTAGTTTTATACTTCTTTATGTCTGAATAAAAGCTCCATTGTGGATGTATAACACACTTTCCTCATACATTTATCTGTTGATAGCCAAGTAGACTGATTGCATAACTTAGCTGTTCTGAGCACTGCTACAATGAACAAGCTATACAGGAATCTCTGTAGCATGGCAATTTATGTTTCTTTGGGTATGTTCCTAGTATGGCTAGATCATACAGTAGCTCCTTATTTAGTTGCTCTGGGTCCCTCTATATAATTTTCATAGTAGCCATACTAATTCACCTGCCTCTCAGGACTGTACAGCTCCACCCTAATCCTTCTGAACAGTTGCTGATATTTGTTTTCTTGGTAGCAGTCCTGTTGAAATGAGATGGAGTCTCAACATGATTTTCATTTACAATTCCGAGGAGACTAAGATGCTTGGTTGTGTGTTTTCTGCCACAGACCCAGTTGAGTGTGGAGGTCCCTGTAATGAGGGTCCTCAAAGGGTAAGTGGGTAAGGATTCAGTGGTGACAAACAGAAATAAACACAGAGGCAATTAGAATCTGAATGTAAAATGCAGCTGTCAAGCAAGGGTTTTTATGCATAAAAAACAAGTATTACAACTCTTAGAAGATGTGTTCAGTGAAGCAATCACAAATATCATCACTGTTATTTGGCACAGTAAAGTACAAAAAACTATTCAAGTATTACAGCTCTGAAAAGATGTATTCAGTGGGGCAACCATGGTTAGAACAGATAGCATCATTATTATTTGGCACAATAAAAGTCATCCAAATATTACAACTCTGAAAAGATGTATTCAATAAGTCAGTCATCCAAGACTAGTGGCATATTTCCAATAGCAGCCTAATGGATTTTTATGGACAGTTATTGTTTAACATCTAATGCCTGTTTTTTTTGTAAATCTTCAAAGAAATTTAAACTATTTTAATTCTTTTTATTTAAGGCTTTCTTTATCACATACCAAAGCCCACTTCCAATGACACACTTGCAGCCATATAAAATTTTATTGTATGGAAAGTTTTTATCTATCACAGTACTATTATGAAAATGATTTATGAAGTAAAGTGCTGATTTTTCCCAGAGATAAGGTCATAGCTAGTGACCTCCATCTCAAGGGATGCTTTCATACCCATTTCTCTCACTTAAAATCTTAGCCTAAGCTATCAGAAACATGTTGTAAATAAGAAAAGGAATAAAAGAAAATAAAACAGATAAATTGCCATGAGAACTACAGCTCAATATTTTGTTCCAACCAAGAGTTCCACAACCCGTTCCAGGAGGCCTCCTTCTTTTGAAGTTTTCACCTCAGTCTGTGGAACTTGTCACACAGATTCTACTGGGGTTGGTGTGGCAGTTTTTATTTCTGCATGAATGTAATATTTCGCTCGGCCTTGATTTGGAACCTGATAGCCCTTTCTTATGTTTGATCTGGTCTATTGGGGATGGGTTCCATTGTGATTTTTTATTTATAATCCCTGTTTATTCACTCACTCGTTCATTCATTCCAGAATCCTGATCCCCTGAAGTATTTTTCAACATGCTCTTTAATACCTCACCAATGCTGCTGACTTTGCCATCCATTCTGACTTAACTTCAGTGGGGAATTTCCTTATTTCATTCAGCAGTCTAAGTCCTCTATGAAGTTGTGGACCATTCTAAAAGCATAGTTTTAAATTCTTTGACTTTTGTTTTGTTTTGTTTTGAATATTCAGAAGTTGTGAGCTTTTGGAGGTGTCCTATTAGCTTCCTTCTTCATGTTTTGTTGTTGTTATTGTTGTTTTGTTTCTAGCTTATGGTTTTTGTGAGTGTTAAATGTCTTTCAGGGGTTTCATGTAGTTTTACACTGTACCCACCATTACTCCAGAAGGTGATGTTGCAACCAGGCCCCTCTCAGCTTCCCTTGAATCTTTAGATAAAAGATAAAGACAGTTGTTCAATTCCAATTTGCCTTCTTGGCACAATTGCTGGCTGCTACAATCTCCCACCTGGAAAAGCATGCCCTTACTAATGTCTTATCTCCGTTTCTCCTACCTGCCCTATTCTTGAGTTGCTCTACTGCCCTGACCACCCACTGTAAGAGTGGCCTATGTGGTCCCTCTGTTTTGAGATCTCATATAGTTGACCAGTTCTCCTCTCTCCAAAGCATGACATACCCTCTTTGATTACTTTCTGTTCCCCCGCCTGCCTCCCAGGACTCAGAAATCCGGCCTGTACCTTCTACCCAGCAATTGGCCCAAGGCTTTTTTTTTTCCTGACAGATCAAGAACCAATTGGGGAATAGGACTTTAATATCGGCACTGCCCCCATTTTTCTCCATTCATGTTTGTCTGTCCTGGCTTAAGCAGCTCTTCTTAAAATATTGTCCCCCTTCTCTTGGGCATGGTTATGGTCTTTACCACCATTTATTTAGAGGACAGAGCAGAGAACAGGGACAAAAAATGAATTGACAGCTGAGGTGGAGCTGTCATAGCTATTGTCCCCTAACAGAGGGGATTTCAAACAAAAACCAAACAAGATAAAGAAGGGTCACAGCATATTTAAAAAGGGAATAACTCATCAAAAACATATTTAACAATTGAAAATATATGCACAAAATATTGAAGTTGTTAACTTCATAAAACAAACACCAATGCACATATAATAGGTTATGATACATAATACGAAGTGACTTGAATAACCTCATCTCCATATACAATCTCTAAACTAAAACTCAACAGAGATTTCAGAGTTAAATAACACTGTGGATCAATTGGACACAAGAGATATCTACAGAATATATTACCCAACTTAGAACGAATGTACATTCTTCTCAGCAGCCCATGGAATTTCTCTAAAACACCCCAAAATAAAGCCTCCAGAACAAGCCTTAACAAGTAAGTACAAAAAGACCTAAAATAAATTCTTCGATCCTATCAGGCAATAGTGAAACAAAACAGAGAACCAATAGCTAGGGAAAGCACACAAATACTTGGGGACTGGACAAAAAAACTTTCTTTTATTTTTTTTTAAGACAAACATCTCAAGAGGCTGAATTCAGGCTTGTTCTATAGCTGAGAGTGACTTCCTGCTGATCTTCTTCTCTCTATCTCTCTATTGAAGTGGTTGTATAGGCATGTGACATCACACCCGGGAACAGCACACTCTCAAAGTAGGCCAATGAAAATGTAGGGAGCAAATTGAAAAAAAATCCTGAATGGTTGTACCAATTTGCAACACCACCAACAGTAGAGGAGTGTTCCTCTTTCTCCACATCCTCACCAACACATGCTGTCTCCTGAGTTTTTAATCTTAGCCATTCTGACTGGTATAAGGTGAAATCTCCGGGTTGTTTTGATTTGCATTTCCCTAATGACTAATGACGTTGAGCATTTTTTAAGATGCTTCTCAGCCATCCAAAGTTCTTCGGGTGAAAATTCTTTGTTTAGCTCTGTACCCTATTTTTAATAGGGTTATTTGGCTTGCTGGGGTCTAACTTCTTGAGTTCTTTGTATATATTGGATATTATACCTCTATCTGATGTAGGGTTGGTGAAGATCTTTTCCCAATTTGTTGGTTGCCATTTTCTCCTTTTGATGGTGTCCTTTGCCTTACAGAAACTTTGTAATTTTATGAGGTCCCATTTGTCTATTCTCTATCTTAGAGCATATGCTATTGGTGTTCTGTTCCACTCTGGAAATCAGTCTGGCGGTTCCTCAGAAAACTGGGCACGTCACTTCTGGAGGATCCTGCTATACCACTCCTGGGCATATACCCAGAGGATTCCCCAGCAGGTAATAAGGACATATGCTCCACTATGTTCATAGCAGCCCTATTTATAATAGCCAGAAGCTGGAAAGAACCCAGGTATCCCTCAACGGAAGAATGTATGCAAAAAATGTGGTATATATACACAATGGAGTACTATTCAGCCATTAGAAACAATGAATTCATGAAATTCTTAGACAAATGGATGGAGCTGGAGAACATCATACTAAGTGTGGCAACCCAGTCTCAAAAGATTAATCATGGTATGCACTCACTAATAAGTGGATATTAGCCTAGAGAATTGGAATACCCCAAATATAATACACACATCAAGTGATGTACAAGAACAGAGGAGTGGCCTGGTTCTGGAAAGACTTAGAGTAGCAGTATAGGGAAAAACCAGAACAGGGAAGTGGGAAGGGGTGAATGGGAAGACAGGGGGAAGGAAGAGGGCTTATGGGACTTTTGGGGAGTGGGGGCCCAGAAAAGGGGAAATCATTTGAAATGTAAATAAAAAATATATCGAATAAAAAATATTTAAAAAGAAGAGACCCAGCTTTGGACTTTTGGCAAAGCAGATGAATGTTAGGCCAAATGAACAGAGATATGGGAGATTTTTTTAGAAATTGTTAAGATTGAGCAAAACACCCAAATGATAGATTAAAATGTTTTTCTCATTTAAAAAAAATCCTAAAATCAACAGCAAAATCAAAGGCATCACCAACAGAATACAAGAGATAGAAGAGAGAATCTCAGATTCAGTAGATACCATAGAAAACATTGAAACAACAGTCAAAGAAAATGCAAAATGCAAAAAGCTCCTCACCCAAAGCATCCAGGAAATCCAGGACAGAATAAGAAGGCCAAACCTAAGGATACTAAGTATAGAAGAAAGGGAAGATTTCCAGAATTAAAAGTCCAGTAAATATCTTCAACAAAATTATACAAGAAAAAAATCCCTAACCTAAATTGATGCACATAAACATACAAGAGGCCTACAGAACTCCAAATAGATTGAACAGAAAAGAAATTCCTCCCATCATATAACACTCAAAACACCAAATGCACAAAACAAAGAAAGACTATTAAAAGAAGTAAGGGGGAAAGGTCAAGTAACATAAAGGCAGACTTATCAAAATTACACCAGACTTCTCACCAGAGACTATGAAAGCTAGAAGATCCTGGGCAGATGTTATACAGGCCCTGAGAGAACACAAATGCCAGCCCAGGCTACTAAACCCAGAAAAAAATCTAATAAAAGCAACTTTCAACCAAAAGTTATCAAAAAAGAATAAGGAAGGACACTTCATACTCATCAAAGGAAAAATCTCCCAACAAGAACTATCGATTCTGAACATCTATGCTCCAAGTGCAAGGGCACGCACATTCATAAAAGAAACTCTACTAAAGCTCAAAGCACACATTGCACCTTACAGAATAATAGTGGGTGACTTCAACACCCCACTCTCATCAATGGACAGATCATGGAAATACAAACTAAACAGAGACACATTGGAACTTACAGAAGTTATGGATCAAATGGATTTCACAGATATCTATAGAACATCTCATTCTAAAACAAAAGAATATACCTTCTTTGTAGCACTTCATTGTACCTTCTTCAAAACTGACTGAATAATCAGTCATAAAACAGGCCTTAACAGATATAAGAAGATTGAAATAATCCCATGTATCCTATCAGATCACCACAGACTAAGGTTGGTCTTCAATAGCAACAAAACCAACAGAAAGCCCAATACACATGAAGGCTGAACAATGCTCTACTCAAAACTTTGTCAAGTAAGAAATAAAGAAATCAAAGACTTTTTAGAAATTAATGAAAATGAAGGCACCACATACCCAAATTTATGGGACACAATGAAAGCAGTGCTGAGAGGAAAACTCAACTCTGAGTGCCTCCAAAAAGAAACTGGAAAGAGCATATATAGTACCAGCTTAACAGCACACCTGAAAGCTCTAGAGCAAAAAGAAGCAAATACACCCAAGAGGAGTAGATGGCAGAAAATAATCACTCAGGGCTGAAATCAACCAAAAGAACGATATAAAGAATCAACAAAACTAAGAGCTGGTTCTTTGAAAAAAATCAACAAGATAAATAAACCCGTAGCCAGACTAATCAGAGAGCACAGAGACAGTATCCAAAAGCAAAATCAGAAATGAAAAGGGAGATATAACAACAGAAACTGAGGAAATTCAAAAAAGTCATCAGATCCTACTACAAAAGCCTATATTCAATAAAACTGAAAAATCTGGATGAAATGGACAACTTTCTAGACAGATACCAAATACTAAAGTTAAACCATCTAAACAGTCCCATAACCCCTAAAGAAATAGAAGCCATCATTAAAAGTCTCCCAATCAAAAATGTCCAGGACCAGATGGTTTTAGTACTGAATTCTATCAGACTTTCAAAGACCTAATACCAATACTTTTCAAACTATTCCACAAAATACAAACAGAAGAAACTCTACCCAACTCATCTATGAAGCCACAGTTACACCAAATATTCTCCCTCGGAGATGGAATGGTTTCTAGCTAATAAGGACCTTTTCACAATTTCCTTTCATAGAAGACTTCATAGGAGATTTTTTTTTCTACTTCTATCATGTTTAATGTTCCAAATAGATTTTAAAAACTGATTGGGTGCATATTACTTTTAGCTTCAAAAGATATCATGTATATTTAGGAGGCATTTAACTATTACAATATTTTGATAACTTAAAAGGGTTAAAACTGAGTTGTATATTTTAAAATACATATTAAAATAAAGATTTTAAAATAAATTTTATTAATTTAATAAAAATAAAAAAGAAAGAAAAATAGCCTACATAGCAAGGATAAATATATTTGCCAGCTATACATCAAAGAACTAGTTGATACGTAATAACTACAAAAATTAAACACTAAAATCAAACAAAAATATCTGCATCCAATCAACAAATGAGCTAATGGCTGAATAGTCAATTCTCAAAATAAGAAACACAAAGACATGGTTTTGGATAAATGTTTGACTAAGTCTTCAATATCATTAGTCATCAGGGAAATGAATTAAAACTGATTTGAGATCCCATCTCACCCCAGTCACAATGCCTTCCATCAAGATAACAAATGCTGCGCTGACAGGAGCCTGATAAACCTGTTTCCTGAGAGGCTCTGCCAGGGCCTGACATATACAGAGGTGGATGCTCGCAGCCAACAATTAACCTGATCACAGACCCTCCAGTCTAGGAATTAGAGAAAAGACTGACAGAGCTGAAGAGGTTGGGAACCCCAGAGGAAGAACAACAGTATCAATCAACCAGAGTTGCCAGGGTCTAAACCACCAACCAAGGAGTACACATGGAGGGACCCATGGCTCAAGCCCTATATGTAGCAGAGGATGGCCTGGTCCAGCATCAATGGGAGAAGAGGCCCTTGGTTCAGTAAAGGCTCAATGCTCCAGTGTAGGGGAATGCTAGGCTGGGGAGGCAGGAGAGGGTGGGTGGGTGGGTGGGTGAGGACACACCCTCATAGAAGCAGGAGGGGGGATGGGATAGGGAGTTTCTGCGGGGGACAGAGATCAGGAAATGGGGATAACATTTGAAATGTAAATAAATAAAATATCCAATAAAAAAAAGATAGGAAATGCTGGCAAATATGTGGGAAAGAGGAACCTAACACTGCTGGGGGAAGTATAAGCTGTGGCAGCCACTGTGGAAGTCTTAGAGAAATAGTCAAGCAGAAGAAACAACAGGAGTGTAAATGTAGAAATCAGTATGGAGGTTCCTGAAAAATCAAACTAGAACTACCATATGACCCAGCTGTACCTACCCTAGAGGTATACCTAAGAGACTCTCAATCAATATATGACAGAGATATTTGCACATTCATATCTATTGTTATACTAGTCATCTAGCAAGAAATAAAACCATCATAGATACCCATGAACAAATAAATAAATAAAAAATGTGTTCTATAGAATGGTATTTCTAGAAAAGTACATTGTGTGTGTGTGTGTGTGTGTGTGTGAGTGTGTGTGTGCTAGGGTTTCCATTGCTGTGAAGAGAAACCATGATCACAGCAACAACTCTTCTAAAAGAAAACATTTAATTGGGGTTGGTTTACAGTTTTAGAGGTCCATTATCATCATGGCATGAACCATGGAAGTGTGAAGACAGACATGATGCTGGAGAAGAAGCTAAGACTCCTACCTCTTGATCCACGGGCTGCAGAAGGAGACTGTACTACACTGGGTGTAACTTGAGTACAGGAGACCTCAAAGCCTGCCTCCACCATTACAAACTTCCTCCAACAAGGCCACACCTATTCCAGTAAGTCTGCACCTCCTAACAGTGCCAATGCCTTGGCCAAACATTCAAACACAAGAGTCTATGGAGGTCATTCCTGTTCAAACTACCACAGTGTGTGTGTGTGTGTGTGTGTGTGTGTGTGTGTACAGAAGCCAAAAGAGGAAAGCAGTGGAGCAGTTAATGAATAAAGAAAGTAAGATGAAATATGCAGGGAAAATGCCATAAGACAATTCATTCTACGCATGCTACTTTAAAACTATTCTCAAAGAGTAGTAAATACAAACCAATACTGCATCATAATGTTAAAATGAAAATAGTTCTTGCCCAAAGAGGATCTTCTGTCAGTCACACCTATGTGAGCACTGAAATAGAAACCTATAGTGGTCTCAGAGAGTTCTTTGAAACACATTGATTTGGCATTAACGGGATGGCTCCATAGTTCAGAGCACCTAGTATTCTTGCAGAGAACCCTGGTTCTGTTCCCAGCATACTCATGGTGGCTCACAACCACATATAAGTCCATTTCCAAGGGATCCAACATGTCTTTCTGGCCTCCATAGGTTCCTGCATGCAAGCATTGTCCTCTGACCCCATAAATGTGTTCCTTCTCACACAAGCACACACGTGTACATACACACACACACACACACATATATATATTATACAAAACCACAAATCAGTTTTATTGCATTGAAGAACAATTTTAAAACACTCTGCCTGTAAAAAGTACACGTTACAGAGTGCCCAGAAAAGGAAGCAACTGAGGAAAGTGAAGTCTAAGTTATCCCTCTTAGGAACTCCGGCATCAAATTTTCCATACTGAGTTCACTGTAAAGTGGCCCCCAGGGATTTCATATTATTATCTTAAAATCTACAGACCACTCATTGTTTGGAGCATGACATGAGGCACTTTAGTAAGGGAAAGGACAACCTTTCCCTTACTGAAACCAAAACAGAACAATAACAACAAGTTGAAACAAGCAGCCAAGTGGTTTCCTTAGATTGTTTTTAGCTGCTTTTGGCACCACATCAACATCTTGGATAAGAACCACCTGAAGCTAATAGGATGTACACACCAATGACAGTCAGTGGTCACATGGCTTCCCTGGACATACATTTCATCGAGTAACCACCGTGGGACCAGTGGTAGCCGTGCAAGATTGAACAAGCTACATACGTATGGTCATCACTTTTGCAGGACTCAGGATATAGGGAAAGAACCCACAAAACAGACAACAAAGAAACAAACTCACCAAATTACTGATGTCTGTGTTTCATTCTGGTGGGGTTACAGGAGCAGGACTAATTTTGTTAGAATGGTTGCAGAAGAGATTTTTCTTAGAGTAAGCAATAGAAAATGAAACTTTTATCCTTCTCTTAAACAATATATACTGGCCACAGTCTCCCCTCCTTTCTATGTGCAGCATTTCTGCATTCTTTGTGCTCCAATGGCAGTCTCTGTTCCACTGCACAGCTGATCGTACTTTCCCACTGTATCTACGTACACACGTCTTGTATCAGCTAAACTGTTATCCAATCTGAGACAGAAGGAACCTTCTGTAAGTTTAAAATCATTTATTTTCTGCTTCCATATGAATTTTTAATTTTTTTCAATTTCCTGGAAGAATTTGTTGGAATTTTGATGGAAATTGCATGCACTGAATCTGTAGATTGCTTTTGGTAGAATGGCCATTTTGACAATACTAACTCTTCCAATCCATGTGCTACAGCTTTAAAATTTTGTTGTATAGGTCTCTCACTTCCTTGAATAAGTTTATTGAAATCAATGGTACTTTTTAGGCTATTGTAAATGGAATTGTTGTTCTGGTTTCTTCCTCGATCCCACTTGGTTTGACTGTCTTTAGTACATAGGAAGGCTACAGATTTTCATATATTAATTTTGTATCCTGCCACTTAATCAGCTCTAGAAGTTTCCTTGCGGACTTTTTAGATCTTGTGTAATTAATGGGACTGCAGTTGGTACAGTCAATATGGCAATCAGCGTTGCAGTTTCTAGGATAACTAGAAACAGATCTGCCATATGACCCAGCTATACTACTCCTGGGTATATACCCAAAGGGTTCTATTTCCTACAACAGAGGCAACATGATCAACCATGTTCACATCTGCTCTACTCACAATATATAGGACATGGAAACAGTCTAGATGTCCATGACTTGATGAAAGGATGATGAAAACATAGTGAATATAATGGAACTATATTCAGCTCTAAAGGAAAACAAAATTTGCAGGTAAATGGATGGGGATTTTTAAAAAAGGGCATTGTACACAGTGAGGTAACACAGACCCAGAAAGACAAACATCCATGTTCTCACTCATATGTAGATCTTAGTGTTGAATCCTTAGATTTGTGCTTTTAACTTGTAGTATAGCTCTAAAAACAGGAATCTAGAAAAGAACTATGGAGGGGAGAGAAAGACTTATGGAGGGGAGCAGAGATAGTAGAACTTGGTTGATATAAAGAGGAAAGAGAAAATAATGGTGAATGAAATGTAGGTGGGGAAGGGGATGGGAACATAGGGCAAAGAAGGAGACAGGATGGATAATTGGAAATTTATTTTATAAGTTTCATGTGTTTGAGGTCACATGTGTACATACATCTGTCTGTCTGTGTGTGCATACACACACACACACACACACATACACACACAAAAGAGGACAGAGGAGGGTGTTTAATTGAAGTTTCCTCACAAAAGGGGATAATGTTAATCCCCAAAGCCATAGATTAACAAACAAAAAGCAAAAAGTTCAATGTCTTCCCCCTGTGATTTTAGTCATGGATGTCCCAGGAACCCTGTTTTGCTTGGCTTTTGTCACCTTGACAAAATTAGACATATCTGGGGAGAGGGAATCTTAATTGGAAAAAAAATTATTTCACAAAATTGGCCTGTAGGCAAGCCTATAGCATTTTTAATTAATTATTAAAGTGGAAAAGCCATACCCTCTATGGGTGGTGCCACACATAGGGAGGTAATCCTGGGTTCTATAAAAAAGTGGGCTGAGTGAACCATAAGGAGCAGGCCACTAAGCAGCACTCCTCCACGGTTTCCTGCCCTCTTGAGTTTCTGTCTTGACTTCCCTCGGCGATGGAGTGTTACCTAGAAGTGAAAGCTAAAATAAACCCTTTCCTCCTCAAGATGCTTCTGGTTTTGTCATAGCAATAGAAATCCTAAGACAGACAGACAGACAGACAGACAGACACACACACACACACACACACACACACACACACACACCAGGCTCTTGACATTGGTCTTGGTTATCCACAAGAGCTTGATAGTAAGATTGTATTTCTGAAGATACCATCCAGTTTGGCCAAACATGGAGAAATCACCTTGGTATTGATGAGAAAGCTTCTTTCCCAATAATTAACTTTCATGGTATTGGAAGGTATCATGTATGCTAGCTGGAAAAGAAAAGTCAACAGTGTTACCCAGCTGTGAACCACACCATGTAAACTACAACAATGACCAACATGAGAACATATGTTCTGGGGTACTACAGTGGCATAAATGTTAGAAAGGCAGCCAAATGCTTTCTGTTTGGATTTAAGGCCTGTTCCACAGGGGGGGGGGGGGGAAACACATACCTGATGATGTAAACCTGAACAAAATCCTGTGGTTGGGGAGCTCACAACCCCCAAAAATGAGTCTACTACTGTTATTTTGCTAAACTAGCGTAGTATCAAGTATCCCTCTAAGTCTGAATCCCTAGGCCCATATTTTAGTATAGCTCCCATGGGTCATCAAAGAAGTTTCATAATGCAATGGATAATGATTACCACAGAAACAACTAGTCAAGGTTCAGAGAATGAGTGACAGTGGAAAACCCAACCAAATGGAATACCTCCAGGCCACTGACAAGGCTCAAGGACCTTTGTGGGAGAGGGTCGGAAAGATGTGTAAGAGTCAGAGGTTAGTTAGGAGGACCAGATCAAAACAGTAGGACAAATAACATGACACCAAAAGACTAAATGATGCTGGCTGGACTTAGCTAAACAGAGTAATTCTGGCCTTGGCACTAAAGTGACCAAAATCAACTTGAAGAAGAAAGGATTTATTTGGCTTACATGTACAAAGTCACAGTCTTCTGAGGGAAGCAGGACCTTTTTTTATTTTTTTATTTTTTTTTAAAGATTTATTTATTATTATATGTAAGTACACTGTAGCTGTCTTCAGACACCCCAGAAGAGGGCATCAGGTCTCCTTACGGATGGTTGTGAGCCACCATGTGGTTGCTGGGTTTTGAACTCAGGACCTTCAGAAAAGCAGTCAGTGCTCTTAACCGCTGAGCCATCTCTCCAGCCCCAGGACCTTTTTTTATTAATCATTTTTATTTATTTACATTCCAAATGTTGCTCTCCTTCTCCATCCCTCCTCCAAGAGTTCTTCACACCATCCCCTCCCCTTTTTCTTTGAGAGGGTACTCCCCACTCCATCACCCTCCTCAATATCTCCAACCCTCCTACCCATCCCCAACCCCATCATCTGCCTTCCCTGGGGCTTCAAGTCTCTACAGGATTAGGTACAACCTCTCCCACTGAGGCCAGACAAGGCAGTCCTCTGCTATATATATATATGTGCTGGGGTCAGAGACCAACCCATGTATGCTCTTTGGTTGGTGGCTTAGTCTCTGGGAGCTCTAAGGGGTCCAGGTTGATTGATACCTGTTGTTCTTCCTATGGAGTTGCAATCCCCTTCAGCTCCTTCAATCTTTCTCCTAACTCTTCCACACAGATCCCGGACCTCAGTCCAATGGTTGGTTGTAAGCATCTGCATCTGTCTCAGTCAGCTGCTGGTAGTGCTTCTCAGAGGACAGCCATGCAGGACTGGTCACTGGGTGGCCTTTCCTTCACACTCACTGAGTGGCTATTAGTCAAAAAGTATAGAATACCCATGAAACAATGCACAGATTGTATGAAGTTTAGCAAGAAGGAAGGCCCAAGTGAGAATGCATCAATCCCACTTAGAAGAGAGAACAAAATAATCACAGGAGGAAGAAGGAGGGTGGATCTGGGTGGGAGAGGGAAAGGGGAGGGAAGCCAATGCAGGAACTTCTGTAAGAGGAACATGGATGATGGATGTGGGTAGAATCAGCAAAGTGATGTATTCTGCCAACCACTGTCTAAGAGGCCACAGGGAAAGCAAGCTCGGAGGAGTCCGGTGATGCCTGACTTGAACCCTTCCCACCCCTCCTCATCCTCATCTCTACAGCTTGCCTCTCTCTCACACTACACATTTCAGAACTCCTCTGCAACAACATATCGCTCAAGTCTCTAGGCTTCTGTATACAAACTGCCTGTGGCTGGAATGGTTTTCTCCCTCAGTCATTGTGGAAACCTCCTGCCCCATCCTCCAAGCCTTCCCTCCAACACTCTCTCCTGCATACAACCCTCTAAGACATGCCAGGCCCGAAGCTTGCTCCTTCTCTGATTCTATCACAGTTCTGAGCACAGAGTTCACAGCACGGCCCTGCCACTGTTTTGATGGTTGGTTCAGAGTCCTTCAAAGCACCCAGGGTTTGTAGCACACCCCGGTTGAAATGCTAATTGTGCCACTTTCTTGCTATCAACACATAACTTCCACTAAGCTTTGTCACATCTCTGAATCTGGGCTGCCCCATCCGTAAAGGAGCACTAAAACCTTCCCTAAAGGATTGCAAAAACTAAAGCCATTGTACTTACCAGTCCCAGCCAACAGCCAAGGCTCAGAGATTATTAAATTACAGCATGTAACTGTGATGATAATATCCATCGGAAAGTCCATACCGAGATATTAATAAAACGCACAAAAATATATTACAACTAATATGCCTTTGTTACTTTTGGCATGTGACCCTGGGAAACCTGAAAAGCAGCTTGATAATAGATTTCCCAGAGGTAAAATTCTCTTCTCATTACAGCCATAAAATGGTGCATTGAAGCTATTGAATAAGGGAGCTCCTACAAAGGAATTGACCTAAGTAATACAAACAAGGAGACCTTTACCATAAAGGCTACTCCATTTACATAAGGCAATGGAAAACAAAGTGGCACATTTGAGGCAAACTGACTTAGGGACTATAATTAGTTTGCCATTTCTACTTATTACAGAGCATCTCCTCCCCTTAAAACTACAGTCCCAGCATCCCACAATGAGAAGATAATTACTACCCTTTGCAAGTGGTGACATTTTCCTCCTATGGCCTCAGACCTCAGAGCTCACCATTTTGGAATATTTGATTTTTAGTCACCCACAACATGCACAAACTTGATGGAAATTGAACCTGAGATGTCCCCCCTTGTTGGATACTGTGTCATTGTTTGTGTGGAGATTGAGACCTTGGGGGATATGGCATACACATATGTGTGTGCAGATACGTGTGCTTGTGCTTACACAGAGGCTAGAGGATTTTGATTGGTCTGCTCAGTATTTCTCCCACTGAACCTAGAGCTAGAGCAAGCCCTGAAGATCCACCTGTTTCTGCCACTCCCCTTACACCAGCCCCTGCCCAGCTTTTTCAGTGAATGCTAAAACCAGAGCTCAGGTCCTCATGCTTATAAGCAGGTGTTTCCTCCTCTGAGCCTTCTCCCCAGCCCTTGCTTCACTACAGATAACGTTATGTTTAGAAACATCTTGCTAATAAGAAAACCTCAACAGGCCCTGCAGTTGTGCTAGCACATGATGAAAAAGCGAAATAGGACATAAATAAAACTCAAGGAAAGCAAGGGAAGAAATAAATGTGTGTTTTTACCCTCCTTCCCTGGCAAAACACAGTCCTCTGCGAGGAGTGATTTAGTTATCAAGGGAAAAATCTGTGAACCACTTAGAGATAGCCAGGACCCTTCTTCCCTCTGTCAGGAGTTCCTTTCACTGTGGAATTTCCCATATTCTTAACTCTCAGTCTATAGTACTCCCTCCAGGTGGTTTACACTACCTGCCCCACCCCCCATCCTTTGTTTTCTTTTTTAAAAGGCAGAGGAAATAAAGGGGGAAAATGTGTAGCTCAGGCTGGCCTTGAACTCACAATCTTCCTGTCTCTGCTTCTTTCAGCAAATCTTACCACCACAACCAGCTATACTCACCCTTTAATAAAGACTTCTTCAAGGCCTTTCCTTGCTAATACAAGAAAAACATATTCATCTTCATAAGGCCTGTATGCCTTAGGTGTTTGAAAAAATGGGGGTTGTGATTCAACCATCAGTTAGATAAAGTTGATTCGATGAGTTGAAACTCTTTTTCATCATCATCATCTTCATCTTCTCCTTCTCCTCCTCCTTCTCCTTCTCCTCCTCCTTCTCTTCTCCTCCTTCTCCTTCTCCTCCTCCTCCTTCTTCTCTTCTCTTCTCTTCTCTTCTCTTCTCTTCTCTTC
Organism: Apodemus sylvaticus; assembly: GCF_947179515.1. NCBI lineage: Eukaryota > Metazoa > Chordata > Mammalia > Rodentia > Muridae > Apodemus > Apodemus sylvaticus. The sequence continues at coordinate 113,310,766 of NC_067472.1, forward strand.
TCTCTCTCTCTCTCTCTCTCTCTCTCTCTCTCTCTCTCTCTCTCAATATCGCCTCACTACATATCTCAGGACAGCCTGGAATTCATTATAGAACCCAGGTTGCCTACAAACCAGCCACCGTGCAAACACACTAAAAGAATTTGAAACTATTTCTATCACAACAAAATAGAAATAGCTTGAGGAATTAGTCTGCTGTGAGGGTAATAATTCTGCTAGGAGAATAATAGCCTGTCAAATGATAGTTCAATCTATAGTTGTAATCATAAAAAGAGAAAGAGATTTGAGAATATGTTCTGCGGTGGTGTGGGGGAAGGGGGTGCCTCAACGGGCCCATGCCAAGGCATCCCTTCCTCCTGAGAGACCAGACACACACTGACATAGTATAGAATACAGTTTATTCAGGGCATGGGATGGGAGTTAAGGGGGGTAGTAGAGGCAAAGAAAGGGAGAGGGTAGTGAAGCGGAGGCTGGCCATGACCATGTGGAGAGAGGAGGGAGGGGAGGAGATCCCAAGGAGGGGCAAGAGAGAATGAGAGGGGTAAGAGGAAGATATAAAAGAGAGTAAGAGCTAAGAGAGAGAGAAGGGGGTGAGCAGCCCCCTTTATAGTAGGCCAGGCCTACCTGGCTGTTGCCAGGTAATGGTAGGGAGGGGCATACCTGGCTGTTGCCAGGTAATTGTGGGGTGGAGCTTAGACAAAATTCTAACAATAGTAAGTTGCAGCCTCAGAGAGTATTGCAGTTAACAGCTCATTGAATGCTACAGACAGCAAGCTATAGGAGGGAGGGAAAGGAGAGCTGTATCATTTCAAGCCAGTTGACAAAAATCCCTGTGATTAAAAGGACATTTAAAGTAAAAACCAGTAATCCTGGACTAGAAGAAAGCTCAAAAGGAGCCAGGGCTGAACCTAAAAGATCAGAGATGAAGAGGCCATTGGAATAATTTGGTCTGGAATGACATAGTTACAAGGCGGTGAATCTGGGAAATGTAAAGAGGGGCATAAACTGTGGCGTAACTGTGTTCTAAATGACTAGATTTGGGTGTGGATCTGAAGATGAATCAGATAATTTCAACGTTTCTAAAGTTATATAAGTAGGAAATTTGTGCCAGTAACTGTAATGAAAAACAAAAACAAAACAAAAACCTCTCAGCACTCTTAGCAAGAAAGGTTATGTGACTGCATGTTAGCATTCTAACCTGTTCTGAATGTCCACTGTTAGCATTCTAACCTGCTCTGGATGCCCACTGTTAGCATTCTAACCTGCTCTAGATGCCCACTGTTAGCATTCTAACCTGTTCTGGATGCCCACTGTTAGCATTCTAACCTGCTCTGGATGCCCACTGTTACCATTCTAACCTGTTCTGGATGCCCACTGTTAGCATTCTAACCTGCTCTGGATGCCCACTGTTAGCATTCTAACCTGCTCTGGATGCCCACTGTTAGCATTCTAACCTGCTCTGGATGCCCACTGTTAGCATTCTAACCTGTTCTGGATGCCCACTGTTAGCATTCTAACCTGTTCTGGATGCCCACTGTTAGCATTCTAACCTGCTCTGGATGCCCACTGTTAGCATTCTAACCTGTTCTGGATGCCCACTGTTAGCATTCTAACCTGCTCTGGATGCCCACTGTTACCATTCTAACCTGCTCTGGATGCCCACTGTTCTCGTTTCCTTTTCTTTTACTGCAATAAACACCATGACCAAAAGCAATTAGAGGAAGAAAAAAATTGGGACAGGGGATCAAGGCAGGAACGCGAAGTTTGAAGCAGAGGCCATGTGGAAATGCTGCTTTCTGGTTCATTCTTTGTCTCACTACAAGATTTGTGCTTATTAGGTTTGAGCCTAAAAATGTCTGTCTAGGCATGGTACCACATGCAGTGGGTCAGGCACTCCCACATCAATCAGCAATCAAGGCAATTCTTCAAAGGTGTAAATACAGGCCAAATTAATCTGGGCATTTCTTGAATTGAAATTCCATCTTTGCAGGTGACTCTAAGTTGTGTCAAATTGACAATAAAAACTAATGAGCACATCTATGTAGAAGGAACATTAAATAAGATAAGCAAAATGTAGGAACATAAACAATATCCTACCTTTAAAGTGCTGACTACTGAGAAAACTGAAACCATTCTTCATCAAGGTATTAAAACATTAAAAGGTTTCAATATTATACCAGTTGGCAAATAACTTTCTGAGCACCTTTAGTTTTGTACATCTCTCCCTCTCTCTCCCTCCCTCTCTCTCTCTCTCTCTCTCTCTCTCTCTCACACACACACACACACAACACACACACACACATACACACACACTCATGCACTCACACACATATGCACAGTCACAAAGAGGTACCCTGGAAACATGAATTTCTGCCTTTTAAAGAGAAGACATATTTTAAACATTAGAACACACACACACACACACACACACACACACACAAAGCAAACCAATATCTTTGGTCTCTGTTGCATATCTGCACAGCTTATTTCAAGGCCAATTGCTCAAGGGGAAAGGAAGCCCATCAGCACCAAGGACAAGAGAGCTGTCACCCCTGCTTTTCCATATTGTGTCCAATGACCTGCTCCTTCACGGGAAGGAGCCACCAGCCTCAGGAAGTGGCAGAAGTTTCCGAGTGTTTAAAAGGACAGTGTCTGCAGCATGACCCTGCTTCAAACTGCAAAGGAAAAAATTGCAAAAGAATAACAAGTACTTCCTTACTTTCCTGTCTGATGAGTCAGAACAATTGTCTGGCTTGTAGATCCAGGTTTAAATTGGGTTATTAAATCACAATGTAGTTGGCCAAACTTACAGGGTGTGGACAAATATAGTATTCTTTTTATCGTATGTTGACTCCTACGGAAAGCTTCCCTAAAGTGACACTTGAATCAAGGCTCAAACACACACACACACACACACACACACACACACACACACATACACACAGGGGTTGAGGGGGGTGGACATCAATTAAAGTGATACCTAACTAAAACTTAATGTTATTATCTTTGAAATGTCTGATTGTCAGGACCACAAATATTTTGTGATATTGTGGAAAGAGAAAAGAGTTAGAAAGCCAACCTGATCCTTCTTGTCAACTCTACCATGTGTTAGCTATTTGAATTTGAATGAGTTATTTCATGTCTTTAGGCTTGTTTTCTCATGTGCATGATTAAAATATAACACCTATGTGATGAGTAGGGGTCTTGTAAGTGATGAGTGAGCGGTCTTGTGATGGCTAAATCAGCAATATATGTGTGCAGAGGCTTAGCAAGAGTCTGTAGGAAGGAGGATCTTCATGGAATAGTAGCATATTTTGTAAAATATTAGTGACATGAACTTTCTAGGTCTGAACAATTGGCAAGCATATGCACAAACACACGGAGGGATTGTTAGTGTCCAATTTCTAACTTAAGAGCAAGAAATTAGAATGTAACTTTAACAGGGCTGACCGTTAACTTTGAAAACATGAGCCTTCTAACAGAATTAAAAACCAAATGCAGCTATTTGGGAAGTGACCTCCATTGATAGGGGAGTATCTTGGTGATAAGTAAGAGCCTCCTACACACTATGATGTAGCTTAGTATTTGATCTGATTTTCTTTTAGCTGTCAGTCTAGTGATTAGTCATCAGTACTGACATGTGAAATATAGCCTTATGACATGATCCTCATTTTATAAGTTACAGATTTTTGTAGTGGCATAAATTGCAGAATTAAGATGAATTTTATGGAACAGCCTGCTGCCTCCACCCCACCCCCAACCTCCATTGTCTGGACACCTTTCTGCCCACCTTCAGCAGAGCATCACCTTCTGCTGATCCAGAACCATACAGGTTAGATTCCCTCCATGTACGCATTCCCCTGCTCACCAAGTCTTCTGAGGGCCAGCTGCCCAGAACCATGTACTGTCCCCCAGAGCTTCATTGTACCCTATCCCCTACCAGATGTGCCCCCAGGACATACCCAATTGCTGGGAGACTTGTACTGCCCCCTGAGTTCCATTGTACAGCCCAAGGATACCCACCAGAGGCCCGCCACACCAGGATCATCAAGGTTAGGTCCCCTTCCAATACCTGCTACAACAGGAACATCCAGGTCCAACCAGATGGCTAAAGGCCAGTCTAAGAATACTTATCAACAAAAGCCAAAACTATATAACACTTTCAGAACACACCGATCCTACTACAGCTAGCCCTGGATATCTTAATACAACCAAAGCAAAAAAAAATGACTTTAAATTCAATCTTAGAAAGAAGATAGACGCCTTTAATGAAGATCTAATTAAATTCTTTAAAGAAATACAGGAAAATGTAATCAAACAGGTAGAGGTCGGTCTCAGGGTTTCCATTGCTATGAAGAGACACCATGATCAAAGGAAGTCTTATAAAGAAAAACATTTCATTGGAGCTGGCTTAAGGTTCAGGGGTTCAGTCTATTGGCATCATGGCGGGAAGCATGGCGGCCTGCAGGCATGGTGCTGGAGGAGCTGACAGTTCTACATCTTGTTCTGAAGGCAACCAGGAGAAGACTGGCATCTTCAGTTAGACTGTTCAGACAAGGGCAAAAAGCAGCCACATTCTTCAACAAAACATCATGTATCTCCAATCACCCTCAACACCAATGCCTTCCATATTCCTAGTAGAAGGGCCCATGAAGTCCCACTTAAAACATTACGTGCTTCCCAAATCCAAAGTCCCCAAATCTACATTTCCTCCAAACAAAAACATGGTCAGGCCTATCACAGCAATAACCCACTCTGGTACCAACTTGTTAGTTAGGGTTTCATTGCTATAAAGAGACCCCATGATGAAGGCAACTCTTATAAAGGCAAACATTTCATTAGGGCTGGCTTACATTTTCAGAGGTTTAGTTCATTATCATCATAGCAAAAAGTAAGTCATCATACAGGCAGACATGGTGCTGAATAAAGGACCTGACAGTTCTACATCTTGATTCAAAGGCAACCGGGAGAGACTGGCATCCTTAGGCAGTTAAGAGAAATCTCTCTTTGGCATTGGGGAATGGCCTGAGCGTAGGAGGTCTCCTGAGAGGGAGACCTCCAAAGCGCACCCCACACAGTGACACACTTCCTCCAACAAGGCCACACTTCCTAATGATACCACTCCCTATGGGCCAAACATATTCAAACCATAACAAGGCCTTTAAAGAAGAAAGAAATCCCTTAAAGATATACAGGAAAATACAATTAAACAGGTGAAGGAAATAAATTATACTATTCAGGGCCTGAAAATGGAAATAGAAGCAATAAAAAAATGCAAACTGAAACAATCCTGGAGATGGAAAAACCTAAAGAAGAGAATAAGAACAGACACAAATACAAGGAACTGAATATAAGAGATGAAAGAGAGAATCTCAGTCATAGGAAACACAAAAGAAAAAATTGATACATTAGCTAAAGAAAATGTCAAATCTAAAAAATTCCTGACACAAAACATCCAGGAAATGACCTAACCTAAGAAAAGAAAAAACTAACCTTAGAATAATAGGTATATAAGAAATTGAGTCCCAGCTCCAAGGACCAGAAAATATTTGTAATGAAATCATAGGAGAAAACCTTCCCAACCTTAAGAAAGAGATACCTATAAACATACAAGAAGCTTATAGAACACCAATTAGATTGGACAAGAAAAGAAAATCCTCTCACCACATAATAATCAAAACACTAAATCTACAGAGAAAAGAAAGAATAGTAAAGGCTGCAAGGGAAAATGCCAGGTAACACACAAAGGAAAACCTATCAGAAGTATGTCCAACATCGCAAGTGAGACTCTAAAAACTAGAAGGTCCTCCTGGACAGATATCTAAAAAACCACAGATGCCAACCTAAATTACTATACCTAGCAAAACTTTCAATCATCATAGATGGAGAAGACAAAAATATTTCAAAACAAAACCAACTTTAAGCAATCAATATCTATCCAAAAATCCTGCCCTACAAAAAATACTAGAAAATCCCTACTCAAGGAGAATAACTACACCCAAGAAAACACAGGAAATAAGTAATTTCATAGCAGCAAAAAATAAAACAAGGGAAACACACACACACACACACACACACACACACACACGCCCACACACATGCCCACGCACACGCACGCACATGCACACCACCACCATCAAAATAACAGGAATTAACAATCATTGGTCATTAATATATCTCAACCTCAGTGGACTCAATTCTCCAATAAAAAGACACAGGCTAACAGAAGGGATGCAAAAACAGGCTCTTGTATGTATCATTCTGCTGTGTACAAGAAACACCTCAGCAATAAAGATAGACATTACCTCAGAGTAAATGGTTGGAAAAAAAGTATTCCAAGCAAACAGACCCAAGAACCATTCTAATATCTAGTAAAACAGACTTTCAGCCAAAATTAATCAAAAAAGACCCATTCATCAAAGGAAAAGTCTACCAAGATGACTTCTCAATTCTAAGTAAGCATCTATGCCCCAAATGCAACAACACTCACATTTGTAAAAGAGACATTGTTAAAGCTGAAATCTCACATCAAACCCCACTGTCACCAATTGACAGATCATCCAGACAAAAAATAAACTGAGAAATAATGAAACTAAGCAACTTTATAAATCAAATTGACCCAACAGATATCTACAAAATATTTTCCCCAAACACAAATGAATATATATGCTTCTCAGCACCTCAAAGAACCTTCTCCAAAACAGATCAAATACATATAGTCAATACTATCTGTATCCTTTCTATTTCTTTCTCATACCTTATGTCTAAGAACTTCAGTTCTATATAAAGGAGAAGAGTGGGTTCCCTTGGCTTTTTCCTGAATTTTATAAGATTGTGGGGTTTTTTTTTCCTAATTTAATATATGGTTAGCTATACTTGTTAGTATTGTGTCTAAGTTCCACCCCACAATTACCTAGCAACAGCCAGGTATGCCCCGCCCCATATACCTGGCCCACTATAAAAGGGGCTGTATGCCCCTCCCCCCTCTCTCTCTCTCTCTCTCTCTCTCTCTCTCTCTCTCTCTCTCTCTCATTGCTCTTGCCTCCTGGCACTCTCACCTCTCTGCCCCTCTTGGACTCTCCTCCCCTCCCCCCTCTCTCCACATGGTCATGACCGGCCTCCACTTCTCTTCTCTCTCTCTCTCTCTCTCTCTCTCTCTCTCTCTCTGCCTCTCTCTGCCTCTACTTCCCACTAACTCCCATCCTATGCCCTGAATAAACTCTATTCCATACCATGTCTGTGTGTGTCTGCTCCCTCAGGGGGAAAGAGTGCCTGGGCATGGGCCCACCTAGGCACCCCCTTCCCCCCACACCACCATATACCATTCTCTAAACCCCTTTCTCTCTTTATGAACCCATCATTTGGTGCCAAACCTGGGAACAACAATATTTTTATTAGGTTATACCTAATTCATTAGGTTTTATGAAGGTTTATTGCCTTCATTTTTTTGAGATAATTCCCATCATACATACAGTTTTCTTGCGCAAATCAATAAATGTAATATAGCAAGCATGTAAGTAGACCATGTTGGGTTTCAGACCCAAGTCCAGCGGCTGAAGTGCCTAACATATCAAAGCAGACCTGGTCTCCAGGTTCTCCCAGCATCCCTCAGACCCTGCCTATTACAAGGTATGGCTGGCACTCTCTGCCCTCTACCTGAGCTTTCTAGCCTTGGAGCTGAGTTCCCCTCTCTCAGAGGCCCTTCTTTATATGATTCAGACATTTTGAATCATATGTCTCCCTCTCCCTCTCCCTCTCTTCCTCCCCACCTCTCATTTCTCTCTTTTTCTTTCTGCATGTGTGCTCTCTTTCTCTTTCCCTTCCCTCTGTCTCCCTGTCTGTGTGGCTGTTTGAATTGGCTTATTTGCTGGCTGAGAAAACCTATTAGACTAGAGACAGAAATATCATTGTCTCAATATGTGAAGAAAAGGACTTTGACAGCATTCATCCTCTTTCAAGATAAGACTCCTGAAGAAGTTAGAAATTAAAAGAACAGGCTAGGGGATATAATTCAATTACTATAATTATAAGAGGAGGGAGAGGAGAGGGAAAATAGTTCAAGCTGACCTCAAACTCACTTTGTGGCTAAGGCTAAAAACTTGACCTAATATTTCTGCCTCTACTTCTTCCGCACTGTGATTGCAAATGTGCCCCACCATACCCAGTTTATGCTGTGCTGGGGATCAAATTCAGGCCTCCATACATGCTAGATAACTCTCTAATAATTGAGTCACAAAGTGTCAAAGACCCTTTCTGCACATATTGAGATAATGTGACTTCTGTTCTTTAATCTACTTATATGCGTGGTATTCTTTACTTATTGATTTGTGCAAGAGAATTGTTTTTAATTATTAGATAAAAAATCAGATCATTGAGCTATTGTGATAATGACAAATGGAACAAGAAGAGATTAAATAGACTCACTACAGTTCGGAAATATTTAAAAGGCAATATCTGACTGAGAATGCTAATAAATGGCAGTTTTCAATGCTTTCTTGTATTTCTCAGATATGCATTTGAATGTCTACAATAGAGATTGTCAACAAGTACCATTTTTAAGTCCTTCCAAATGTAATCATCTCTACTTTCCAAGGACATAGCCCCATACTGTATATGGGGTACTATTGATGCTACTACAAGCCTAAAGGAAAGGTCATCAAAAGAAACTAATATTGAGGAGAAAGATAATTATCAATATCCTCTTTGAAATAACACATTACATTAGAGCTGCATTTAGTGGCTGGCAGGACACTGAGGCTAAAGTTGGGAAGGGGAACCCCAAGCAGTGACAGAAAGCAGAACATACATCAAAAAAATACCCTCCCACACCCCACTGATGTGCTCACTAAGGATGGAGATGTGGGAAGGCTGCAGGAGCCGTAGACACAAAGTCCTCACTGAAGCAGAGATGAACAGAAGCATTGGCAGGCAGTTACAGGGGAAGAGCTAAGTGCAGATGACTGACCTCTAGCTTTCAAAAGAAGCTTAATTATAGCAGTCACCAATCAGATCAATCTGTAAGGCATAACCCCTATTGAGAATACAGTTTTAGGATACTGAGGGAGTGGGGGAAACATGCCTTTAGTCTATTAAGTTTCTTTACATTTCTTCCATGTTCCAGGGATGATGTGTGCTTTTGTTGAGTGTTACCACATTTAAACCTGACTATTTAGGTAGGTGTGATTGTTAATTTTCTCTGTCAATGTGGATGAACTATGGTAACTAGCTTTTTAGTCAAATACAATTTTTGGCTATTTCTCGAAAGGCATTTGTGTGTGTGTGTGTGTGTGTGTTTGTTTTTGTTTTTGTATGGATGCGATTAGCCTATAAATCAGTGTACTTGAGCACAACAGTTTGAGTAGGCCTCATGAGATCCATTGTAAATGCACAACTGGAACAAAGGCTCCTCAGCAAGAAGAAACTGCCTGCTAACCTGCCCTTGAACTCGTTCTAGCCTGTGAACTTAGAGTGTAATGAATGCAGCAAGTACTGAGACATTGGAACCACAAGCCCCTGGGAGCCTTTTATGACTCTGGCACCACAGGGACCTAGAGCCTTGATGTGCCCAGGTGTGTGGTCACATCCTTTCCCTGCTCTCCTGATTCACTGACTTCAAGAAAAAAGAAATCAAACATTCTGAGTCAACTTTTAAAGCCTTTGAAAATGAGTAAAAATGTGCCCTTGCCCACAGCCTTGAGGGCATTTGCATTTCCCTGCCAGAGCCTTGAGGAGCTGACCGCCTACTGAGCTTACTTTGCAAAAGAATCCAGCAGAAACAAAGCAACAGAACTCAGCTGAAACAAAGGCTGGGTCTTTGCCTAAATAAACTCAGAACTGAAAATGAAACATTGAGCCTTGATCAGAAAACTTTGTCTTGGCTTCCTTATTTCTCTCCCCGCCTGTCCTTTCTATTCCAGCCCCAGCTCTCCTTCCAGGTGAGCCCGGTTCTCCATAGTCGCTGGCAGCTACATAAAAGGAAAGAAAGAGCCAAGAACAGAAGCTTGGTATGGTGGTGTGTATAAAAGCATGAGGTCATCCTTAGCTACATGTTGAGTTTGAGGCCAGCCTAGAATACATAAGGCCTGGTCCCAAAAGATCAAAATATGATTTTTTTGTAGGTGGGTGGGGGAGCACTGTCATAGAAGCAGCGGGAGGGGGAATGAAATAGGGGGATTGCAGAGGGGAAACTCTCTCTCTCTCTCTCTCTCTCTCTCTCTCTCTCTCTCTCTCTCTCTGCCTCTCTAACTCTCATCCTCTGCCCTGAATAAACTCTATTCTATACCATGTCTGTGTGCCTGTGGTCCCTCAGGGGGAAGAGGTGTCTGGCATGGGCCCGCCTAGGCACCCCCTTCCCCCACACTGCCGTGCCACATTCCCTAAACCCTTTTCTCTCTTTTTATGACCCTTCATATGGTGCCAAAACCGGGAGCAAACCCATCACTATTAATCAATTATTTATTCTTAATTAGAAAAGTGTTATATTAATGAAAAATAAACAGCCACTTGTGTCAATTAAATGGTGGTAACCTTGCTTTAGTAGTGCTCCTGTTGTGATCATAAAAAGAGAAAGAGGTATGAGAATATGGTATATGGCGGTGTGGGGGGAAGGGTTGCCTCAGCGGGCCCATGCTGAAGCCTCCTTTCCCCCTGAGGGACCAGATACACACCTGTATAGTATAGAATAGGGTTTATTCAGGGCATGGGATGGGAGTTAAGAGAAGTAGATGCAGAGAAAGGCAGAAAGAGGGAGAGAGTAGAGAAGCAGAGACCGGCCATGACCACACGGAGAGAGGGTGGAGGGGAGGAGAGCCCAAGAAGGGGCAAGAAAGAAGCTGAGAGTAAGAGAATAAGAGATGCAAGAGAGGTAAAAGAGAGGAGGGGCTGAGCAGCCCTTTTTATAGTAGGCTAGGCCTACCTGGCTGTTGCCAATTAGCTGTGGGGTGGAGCTTAAACAGAATTCTAACAGCTCCTTAGTCATTGATTCACTCCCTTGTTGCACTAATTTATTTTATGGCTTATGCTTTTTTATTCTTAAATATACAACAAGGCTCCAAGAAAATATTTTACTCTAGATATAGGTGGTGAACGCTGTGATGGCAATGATGGCAGGGGTTTAAATGGTGTAGGTGCAGCCTCTCACACCCCAGTCTTTCTCCCAGACTTCTTACTTCCTCCTGCATCCAGGGGTGGGAATGGAAGGCATCCCTTGGCCTTTGATTTTTATCTTCTTCCATTTCTTCACCTCCTCTTCCTGTTGCAGCTTGGAATCTCTACCCTGCATATCCCCTGGCCTGCTGCTTTGGCCATTTCAAGGGCTTTTTCTTCTCACATTTGTGAAAGGGATTGAAACTCAGCACCTATTTCTCAACCTTCCTCCCAAATTGGAAACAGAAAACACTTACCCTTTTTTACAGGCTCTTCTGGATGCTGAAGGATGCTTTCAAGGTGGCAGGATATGTACAGAATACTAAGAACACAAAAAGGAGAGTCAAATTGCCCTAACATCAAGATTTCAACTGAGATAGAAGGACATGTTTATAAAGAATGAAAGTATGAATGATATTCCAGATACATTTTTCAAACAGTAAACTGCATGGGAGCTTACATTCCATGATGTTAAACCATGAACATGTGGGAACAGGAGCCCAGAGCAGAGCATAAAGCTACAGTTGCATAGTGAGGAACAACATATTTTATGCCAAAGAGTTTGGCCTCTATTCTGCAAGCTATCAGAGTTATAAAGATATGTGTAGAGATTATTTATCAGTTAGGAGCACAGGCTTCTTTTCCAGAGGGTTTGGGTTCAATTACTAGAACCTATATATCATTTCACAAACATCTGGAACTTCATGTCATACTTTCCAGGAGATCTGATGTCTTACTTTAGTTTCCTCAGTTATAGGTACATGAATGGGACACAGACATGCACACAGACAAGACACCTATACACATAAAATAATATTTTAAGTTATGAAGCATTTCTAAGCAGGGACAGGACAAAATAATGGGTTCTTTTTCTTACAGAGGCTTCTCCATATAACATTCTTTTTGTGTGTATAAAGATGTTTGGTTGCCTGGATGTATATAATGACAGGTGAATAAATCATTTCCAAGTTTGATCAAAAGCAAAACTTCAAACAGAAGCCAAGTTTTAACTATAATGATAATTTTATTATTAAAAGACATAAAAGGAATTAATAAAAGCAGTGAATCCCTCTAATTTCAGCTCCCAAGAAATAGAGACTGGAGTGGGAGGCAGAAAGATCTTAAATTTAAGGACCCAGTAGGCTACGTGACAAGTTTGAGGCCACACTCAGCTACACAGCAAGATCCTGTCTCAGAGAAAAACTAGATTCTAGAAAAACTAGAGAAGGACATCCTAGAAGAGCTAGGATGTTCAATTGTAAAATGCTTGCTGTCTTACTTTCATTTCAATTGCTGTGATAAAATATTCTGATAAAAATCAATTTAGAGGAGAAAGGACATTATTACAGCTTATAATTCCAAGTTACAGTACATGATTGTGGGGAAGTCAAAACAGGAAGTTCAAACAGCTAGTTACATCACATCTGTAGTGAAGAGCTCAATTTCTTAAATCATATATAGTTCATGCTCCTCTGCTTAGAGAATGTTGCCACCCATAATGGGCAGAGTCATCCCATATCAATTAGCTAAGGCAATATAACACACCACAGACCAACCATAGACAGTCCCTCATTGATATTCTCTTCCCAGGTGATTTCAACTTGTGACAACTGGACAAATAAAGCTAGCTATCGGTCTGTGCAAGGCAGGTACAGCCAGGAGCACAGGGAGCACAGGAGTGGAAGCGCAGCTGGGACAGGGTCCTTCCAGGCTCCATCTGCACCCAGGAGCTGGGCTGAGCCACAGCACTCTGCACTGGGAGAGAGCTGGCCTCCTAGGGGTGCTGAGATAGGCTTGCAGGAGGGACAAGCTCCAGCCAGAGACAGAGGTACCAACTAACACCAGACATAACCAAATGGTGAAAGGCAAACACGAGAAAGTTACCAACAGAAACCAAGGTGGCATGGCACCATCCAAACCCAGTTCTCCCACGACAGTAAGTCCTGGATACCCCAACACACTGGAAAAACAAGATTTGGATTTAAAATCACAGCTCATGATGCTGATAGAGGACTTCAAGAAGGGCAAAAATAATTCCCTTAAAGAAATACAGGAAAACACAACCAAACAGGTGAAGGAATTGAAAAAAAAAAAAAAAACATCCAGGATATAAAACTGGAAGTAAAAACAATAAAGAAATCACAATGGGAAACAGCTCTACAGATAGAAAACCTAGGAAGGAAGTCAGGAGTCATAAATGCAAGCAAACATTAACAGAATATAAGAGATAGGAGAGAGAATCTCAGGTGCTGAAGATACCATAGAAAACATTGACTCAACAAAGAAAATGCAAAATGCAAAAAGTTCCTAACCCAAAACATCCAGGAAATCCAGGACAAAATGAGAAGACAAAACCTAAGGATTATAGGTATAGAAGAGAGTAAAGATTTCCAGCTTAAAGGGTCAGTAAGCCAGGCAGTGGTGGCGCACACCTGTAATCCCAGCACTCTGGGAGGCACAGGCAGGTGGATTTCTGAGTTCGAGGCCAGCCTGGTCTACAGAGTGAGTTCCAGGATAGCCAGGCTATACAGAGAAACCCTGTCTCAAAAAAAACCAAATCCAAAAAACAAAAAACAAAACAAAACAACAACAACAAAAAAGGGCCAGTAAATGTCTTCAACAAAATTATAGAAGAAAACGTCCCTAATCTAAAGAAAGAGATGCCCATGAACACACAAGAAGCCTATAGAACCCATAGTAGATTGGATCAGAAAAGAAATTCCTCCCGTCACATAATAATCAAAACAACAAATGCACTAAACAAAGAAAGAATATTAAAAGCAGTAAGGGAAAAAGGTCAAGTGACATATAAAGGGAGACCTATCAGTATTCCACCAGACTTCTTGACAGAGACTATGAAAGCCAGAAGATAATGGACAGATATCATACAGACATTAAGGGGATAAAAATGCCAACCCAGGCTACTATACCCAGCAACTCTCTCAATTACCATAGATGGCTCACAACTACCTGTAATGAGATCTGACAATCTCTTCTGGAGTGTCTGAAGACAGCTATGCTGTACTAACATATAATAAACAAACAAACAAACAAAAGAAGATTATATTCTTGCTTTTTCTAGGGTGTAGTTTCCCTCCTTTTGCTGATGTTTTCTATTCATTATCCTTTGAAGGGGGATTTGTGGAAAGATACTGTATAAATTTGGTTTTGTCATGAAATATCTTGGTTTCCCCATCTATAGTGATTGATAAAAACTGCATGGTAGGCAGGTAGATCAGTGCAATAGAACTGAAGACCCAGAAATGAACCCATACACCTATGGTCTTTTGATCTTTGACAAAGAAGCTAAAACTATCCAATGGAAAAAAAGACAGGAAAAAAAGACAGAATTTTCAACTAATGGCTTTAGTTCAACTGGCAGTCAACATGTAGGAGGATGCAAGTATATCCATTGGGGAAAAAGACAGCATTTTCAACTAATGGCTTTAGTTCAACTGGCAGTCAACATGTAGGAGGATGCAAATTTATCCATTCTTATCTCCCTGTATACAAAGCTCAAGTCCAAGTGGATCAAGGACCTCAACATAAAACCAGATACAGTGAATCTAATAGAAGAGAAAGTAGAGAAGAGTCTGGAGCACAAAGGCACAGGGGAAATTTTCCTAAACAGAACACTAATAGAGTATGCTCTAAGATCAAGAATTGACAAATGGGACCTCATAAAATTGCAAAGCTTCTATAAGGAAAAGGACACAGTCAATAGGACAAAATGGCAATCAACAGATTGAGAAAAGATCCTTACCAATCCTACATCTGACAGAGGACTAATATCCAATATATACAAAGACCTCAAGAAGTTAGACTCCAGAGAACCAAATAACCCTATTAAAAATGGGGTACAGAGCTAAACAGAGAATTCTCAACTGAGGAATACCAGATGGCTGAGAAACACCTAAAGAAATGTTCAACATCCTTAATTGTCAGGGAAATGCAAATCAAAATAACCCTGAGATTCTACCTCACACCAGTCAGAATGGCTAAGATCAAAAACTCAGGGCACAGCAGATGCTGGAGAGGATGTGGAGAAAGAGGAACATGCCTCTATTGCTGGTGGGATTGCAACCTGGTACAACCACTCTGGAAATCAATTTGGCAACTCCTCAGAAAATTGGACATAGTACTACCTGAGGATCCAGCTACACCACTCCTGGGCATATACCCAAAAGATGCTCCAACATGTAATAAGGACACATGTTCCACTATGTCATAGTAGACTTATTTATAATAGCCAGAAGCTGGAAAGAACCCAGATATCCTTCAACAGAAGAATGGATACAGAAATTGTGGTACATTTACACCATGGAGTACTACTCAGCAATTAAAAACAATGAATTCATGAAATTCTTAGGCAAATGGATGGAACTAGGAAATATCATCCTGAGTGAGGTGACCCAATCACAAAAGAACGCACATGGTATGTACTTGTGAGAAAGTGGATATTAGCCCAAAAGCTCAGAATACCCAAGATACAACTCACAGACCACATGACGCTCAAGAAGAAAGAAGACCAGAGTGTGGATACTTTGATCCTTCCTAGAAGGTGGCTCACAGCCAACCAATAGACTGAGTGTAGCGTCCCCAATGACAGAGCTAGAGAAAGGACCTAAGGAGCTGAGGAGGTTTGCAGCCCCATGGAAGGAACAATAATGTGTACCAATTAGTACACCCAGAGCTCCTGGGGACTAAACCACCAACCAAAGAGTACACATGGAGAGATCCATGGCTGTAAGCTACATACGTAGCAAAGGATGGCTTTTTCAGACATCAACGAGAGGAGAGACCATTGTTCCTGTGAAGGCTTGATGCCCCAATGTAAGGGAATGCCAGGTCAGGGAAATGGGAGGGGGGTGTTGGTAAGCAGTGGGAATGGGATGGGGTTTTTTTTGGGGGGGGTAACAAGGAAAGGGGATACCATTTGAAATGTAAATAAAGCAAATATCTAATATAAAAAAAAAAGCTAGCTATCACTAAACCTGAGTTTAATCCCCAGTACTGCCTGAAAAGGAGGTGAAATATAAAGTGATATTACATGAAATGTATTTGATGTGTTCTATTTAAAAACTTAGCATGGGATTAACGCTATGGGCTTTTAACTCCATAACAGTACTACCTAAAAATAGAGACCAGAAATAGTCAACTACTATGAGTGTGCAATATAAACATATAAAAGTTTTTCTATAAAATGTAATAAACGTCAATTGCAGTTATTTTAAGAAAATTTACTCTTATGATAATAAATAGGCATACGGAACCTATGGCCTGAAATAAAAACTAATCCAATCCAGTGGGTAAAGATTGCTGAGTTTAGCTCAGCAAATTTTGCAAACCACCAGAAGTAGAAACTGATATAGTTTTAAATTACATTTCTAAAGAGCTAAGTGGCAGACAAAATCAATATCAAAGAAGAAATCTGAGTAGAAATGGATTCTACCTTTTAAGTCTCTTCTTATAGCTTCTTTTCATCATTCTCAAAGGGATTTTTAAACCATCTATTCCACCCATTTTCACAGTTTGGCTTTTAGTGATAGGATGGATTCTGACCAAGACAACCTCATCCTATAAATGAATAAATGCAGAAGGTCCCTGGGGAAAGGAGATCAGGGAGAGAGGGGTTCTGGGCCTCCTAATATTCACCATGAATCCGGCTGTCTTCCCGTGGGGCTGGCTCCCCCAAAAGTTCTTTATTTCCTCTGTAATGTATGAAATGAAAACACATACTGGTGTTTTACAAAGGCAGACGCTATGCCTGCCTAAAGGGTTGAAACAGTTGCCTCAGAAAGAAGCTTCCGTTTCTGGGACAACTGTTAAAATATTTCCTGGGGCAAAGGAAATATTTCCTTCTGGGGAAAAAAATAAAACTGAGTACTTATTGGCCTCATCAGGTTGGGGAAGAATTGCAAGTTTAGGTTAGCGAGGGCCCTTAGGGCTGGATTGACAACTGTGGCAGCCACAGGTGCCAAGAAAAGCAGGATTAGGAGCAGGGGCGGGAAAGCCAGGCTGCCTGTGGCTCAGGCCGGCCAGCAGGGCGGGTGGCAGGGAGAGGCCGACTGGCAGAAGCGTGAGCAAGTGCAAGTGCGTGCCTGCCTAGCCCACAGCTTCAGGATGCAGCCGCCCTTGCAAGCCGGGAGAGGCAGCTCGGCTTCCTCTCTCACCATCCATCTGCCTTCCAGCACACCTTTTTGGCCATACTCCAAGTCAGTCCCTAAGCAGTCAGGGCTCTGTTCCATCATTATCTATGGCTTCTGGAAACCTACTGCTCCTTCAGGTCAGGCGTTAAGATTGCCTCGTAGTCACTGCAAAAGCTTGGAGCGCTGCCTCTACTGCATTTCAACATCTCTGCTCTCCGCAGATCCTACAAAAGGGCATTAAGAAACAATTTACATGTCAGTCATCACCAGGCGCGATAGCATGTGACCTCCCCTCATCAACCACCACAGCAACCCTGTACACCGTGTATGATCACCGTTTCTACTCACAGAAGTACAGAATAGGAAGCAGGCTAAGAGAAGTGCAAGGGCACGGAGGCTCTTGGGAAGTAGGAACTGATGCAAGGCTAGTCAGATCACTCTGCCCTCCTACAGGCTGTTCCAGCTCTTCGCCTCCATTGTGGCCACCTGATCAGGCATGGTACTCTGTTTTCTTGTCACCCCACCCTCCACACGGCCTGTACAATCCATCTCTTCTGAGGCAGCTAACTTCCTCTGTCTTCCTTCCTCACCTGATAGTTTTGTCTTTGAATGTAACTTGTTACTTTTTTTCTTGAAACGTTCAGTATTCTTTGTTTTGTGTTTATGCCTAGTGTTTTTTAAATTATAACATTGAACAACTCTCTTTTGGTGTTTGCTTGCTTGTGTTTGAATGGCCATCTTCCTAGATATAGGGATTTTGCTATGATTTTGTTGGATTTATTTTTATGTGTTACTTAAAATATATTCTCTCTCTATTCCATGTCTGTTATCCATAAATTTGGTCTTTTAGTGGTTTCTCATAGGCCTCACATATCCTGTGCATAGTTTGCTATGTTAATTTAGTCATCATCTGAATGCTGTAATTAATTTTCCTTTTCTTTGTATTCTGATATTATATCTTCCACCTGATCTATTCTATGGGTGACACTTTACAATGAATTTTTATTTCATTTGTTGAGGTATTCATTTCCAAATTTTGATTTGATTTTTCAGGATTTCTTTTTATTGACTTCTGTTTTTTGTATCCTGCATCGACTTGTTTTATTAGCTATCTGTATTCTCATTCAATGCATTGACAAGTTCATCTGTGTCCTCCTCACTTCGACCTTTGCACTTCGTTCTACTTGTCATTATTTGAGTTCGTCTGACTCACTCTTGCCAGTACCCACTGCTGTGGACTTGGTAACTGCTCAGTTACACCTTGATTTTTCACCTTTCTTGTGATTTTTGCCTCATGCATTAGAGATGAGGTCATTGGTTGAATTTCTTTGATCATTCGCATTCTTTTAGGTGAAGTATTTGCTGTGCTTAGTGTGACTAGGTTGTAGTAGGGTTCAGGTATTGTTCTTCCCCATTGGATTTGGGGTGCATCTCATTAGCTAAGTCCTCAACCTATGTACTTGTGGTACCTGGCATGGTCTCCAGTTCTACCAACAGTATAATACCAAGCACAGAAACAACCACCACTGATGCAAAGATCTGCGGAGTCCATGTGTAGATCTGTCTCTAACTACCCCAGTTTCCCTTCTCTAGCTATTTAGGTTAGTGTCATCTCCTGGGAGCAGAACCTTCTGGTGTTACACCTCCTGAGTCAATCTTTGTGCTGTTTGCCCCATAAGCAAAACTTGGGATCCATAGGGAAAGTAGTGGATACTAGAACTAGAGGTGTCTTTCAGTCTCTAGGAATTAGAAGGAACTGTTGGTAAGCAATCCGTACACTGGCATGCCTTGGGCCTTGGCTTATTTCTTTTTAAAGTTTTTTTTTGGTTAGTGTGTGTGTGTGTGATACGTAGTACAAATATGTAGGCAGTTGAAGAGACCAGAAGATATTGGATACTCTAGAACTGTAGTTGATTTTAGGTGTGAGCAGTCCTATGTGTGGATGGATATGCATGCTTGGAATCGTACTTGGTCCTTCTCCAAGATCAGTTAGCACTCCTAACCACTGGGCAATCTCTTCAACCCCAGACCATAACATTTTTATGTATTTAGAGCTGCTCATCTTTTTTCCAGAATTTTATTATAATAATAATGAAATGTGAAATCTGGCAAGGTGGCTCAATGGGCAAAAGACCTGTGCAAGCATGAAGCCCTGAGTTCAGATCCTGAGACATACCTATAGCTCCAGCTTTGGAGATCAGATTCAGACAAACTGGTTCTATTGACTCACAGACTAGTCAAACATAAAATAAAACAAAATAAAATAAAATAAAATAAAATAAAATAACTCCAGGTTCAATAAAATACACTGTTTAGGAAGGAAGGAAGAAACTTGAAATCAACCTCTGGCTTCTATATGCACATGTACTATGTACTAGAGTGTATACATGCTCCTGCATGTACACACACACACACACACACACTAAATGATCTTTAAATTTATGAAAAAACTAAAAGAATTTTACTATGTGTGTGTGTGGGGGGGGGGGGGGAATCATGCCATGGCCTGCATATGGTGGTCAAACAAGTTTGTGGAGTTGATTTTTCTCCTTTCACGCTCTTACATGGTTTCCATGGATCAAATGTGGGTCACCAGTGTGTCACCAGGATGGTGTAAGAAGTGACTTTACCTGCTGATCCACCTCAGAAGCCTCAATGTTACCTTTAAATTTATTTTTACTATTTTGAATGTGTGCATAAGAGAGTGTGTATTAATGTATGTGTATGTGTGTGGGTTAATGTGTGTGTGTATGTACAAGTGTGTGTACAGAATGTGTTTCTCTTTCTTTCAAAAAGAAAGTCAAAATCCTACACACACACACACACACATATATATAAAACTATCCCACATACAATCAAAAACACACTATTCTTCCTCCAGAATAATATATGAAGGTTCCTAACATTTAACCTTTTTGTATACCATAGTTGAGATATATTTCTAAAGCTTAACTACTAATATTATCTTAATCATTGTTACATAACATAGTAAAGAACTAGAGGAAAGAAAACACAAAGATCTGCTTAATGTGCATGTATATATTCACAAACACTTTTAACCCCTGAGCATCTGTCTGGACCCTGCAAACATCATAAATCAGGACAGAACCACATTATGCTAGGTTATGTGTATGGGCATGTTAATAGTGTGTGACAGCTGTGAAAGAAAGGTTGAAATGTGTTGATGAGTACCATGGAAGGCAGATGTTAGCATGCCTGGGAACATGAGTGATTGTAATGAGACAAATATTCAAAAAGATTCCTGTTCCCATGTCACCAGAGCCATCCTATTGGCCTGACAAGCAGCCTCCTTATGTGGGTCACCAGTGTGTCACATGTCTAGTACAAAGGGGATGCTATTGCTCACCTCTTAGACTTTAATAGAGGTGGAGGGTAAGGAAGAAGGAGGAGGAGAAGGAAGAGAAGGAGGAGGAGAATGAGAAGGAGGGGGAAGAAGGGGAAGAGGAGGGAGAAAAAGAAAAAGAAGAGGAGGAGGAGGAGGAGAAGGGAGAGGAAGTAGCAGCAGTAGTAGTCATGAGGTCAATGACCTGAATGTAAATCAGACAAATGAATATGTGACAGTCAACAGGAGGGGAGAGTCATAAAGTGAACAGGCCTGAGACACACTGGACACCTGCTGAAGTCCCAGCCTAAGGAGTAATTTACTGGTTAGCCCTAAACCGCTGGGTAATTACCCACACAGCCCCCATGCTGAGGTGAAGCCTCCTGAGCGTTATTAATAACCAGCAGGGAATGGTGGGAGCAGAGGGCAGCAAACCAACTTCTCAGGCTTCTGAGACAATGTGACGGCCCCTGTCAGGGCTCTCTGAGAAAAGCCACATCTGGAAAATAAAACAGCTTCAGTTTCCAGCCTTTGTCACAGCTACGGTATAAGCCCCATGGGAGTCTCCAGTGGCCGGTGAGTATCAAGGCTGAAAAAAGCAGGATCCATGCCCTGGAGTTTGACCAATTTGTATAAAAAACAAAATAACAACAACAAAGCAAGCAAGCAAACAAACAAACAAACAACAAAACCTCTGCCCTGACCTCCCTAGGAACTGGCTGAACTATTTTGAGACTTCTCCAACATAAGTCAAGCAATGTAAAACACTTGCTTTTGGTATGGGATGGCAGCTGGGTCTCACTACCCAGAAGTGTGGCCAGTTCAGAAATGTTCTCACCATTCCTGGTCCACCACAGAATCCATTCCACAGTACCAACTAATCCCAGCTCTGTTCCAAATTGCCTCCTCTCTTTCCTGTCCTGCCCTTCGCATTGTCAGCCTGACAGAAACAAGAACCAGTCACATCCTTTCTAGGCCTCCATTTAGAATATAGCCAATGGAGACTAAGAAATAGACAAGCAAAGATATCTCCAAATTCTACCTCCTAAGCAAGCCTGATGTCCTGTTTGGCTTCAGCTAAGACACACACCCAGCAAAACTGACTAAGAAACAGGCTGCGTCTGGCCCCTAGAGCTCGAGCGAGGCATTTAATCGCCATCTCCTGGAATGGTCAGTTGCATCTCTCCCTCTTTTCACCTCAATAATTTCTGTAAATTCATCTCAAGATAATCCTGTAATTCTCATTTAATGTTCATATCAATTCTATCACTTGTCTAAAAATCACAAATGTTCCTGGGTTGTCTGGTTATACCCCCTTTATAACCTTGACGAGGACATTCACAAGCACTCAATATGAATTCCTTTTGAAAAGATGTGTCCATCTTATCCTTGGAGGCTCCCATCCTCAAAGGTTTAAAATCTGCAACTGAAGGCATATTCGACTCTGAACTATAAAAGGTGGCAACTATCCCACCTTTGCTGCACAAATTTTATTGAAAAATAAGCTGCTACTCAGATAATTAATCACTTTACTTTTACACAAAGGTCAGATTATAACTTGTGCATATTATTTTTTTCAAAGCTCATTATTACTTTTTAGGATATTTTATTTTTTACAATTCAAATGTTATCCCCTTTCTCAATCCCTGCCCCAGAAACTCCCTATCCCATCTCCCTTCCTCCTGCTTCTATGAGGGTGTACACACACACACACACACACACACACACACACACACTCTCCTGCCTCTCCAACCTTTCATTCCCCTACACTGGGGCATCAAGCCTTCATGAGACAAAGGGCCTCTTCTCCCACTGATGACCAACAAGGCCATCCTCTGTTACATATATGGCTGGAGCCATGAGTTCCTACATGTAGACCTTGGGAGCTTTGGTGGTTCATATTGTTGTTCTTCCTGTGGGGTTGCAAACACCTTCAGTTCCTTCAGTCCTTTCTCTAACTCCTCCACTGAGGACCCTATGATCAGTTCAATGGTAGGCTTCGAGCATCCACCTCTCTATCTGTAAGGCTCTAGCAGAGCTCTTCAGGAGACAGTCATAATAGCCTCCTTTTGGCAAGCACTTCTTGTCATCCATAATAGTGTCAGTTTTGGTGACAGTTTATAGGATGAATCCCCATGTAGGGCAGTCTCTGGGTGGCCTTTCCTTCAGTCTCTGACCAACAGTTTGTCTCCATAATTGTTCCCGTGAGTATTTTGTTCCCCCTTCTAAGAAGGACTGAAGCACCCACACTTTGGTCTTCCTTCTTCTTGAATTTCATGTGGTCTGTGAGTTGTATCTTGGGTATTCTGAGCTTTGGGGGCAAATATACATTTATCAGTGAATGCATACTATGAGGGTTCTATTGTGATTGGGTTACCTCACTCAGGATATTTTCTAGTTCCATCCATTTGCTTAAGAATTTAATGAATTCATTGTTTTTTTTCCATTGTGTAAATGTCCATTTTCTGACATCTGGGTTTTTTTCCAGCTTCTGGCTATGAGAAGACACCTTACAAAAGCAACAGAGGAAGGGAGAGAAACAGGGAGGGTGGGTAGGTTTGCTGTGGCTCAGTTCGCGGGTACAGCCTGTTCGGTCGGAGCAAGTAGAGTAAGTGAGATCATTGGTCAGACAGAAAGCAGAGAGACAAGTATCTGTGCTCAGCTGAATTTCTGGTTTTTAAATGCAGCCTCAGGACCCATGGGATGGTGTCACTCACATTCATAATGTGTCTTGCCTCTTCAGCTAACCCCTTCTGGAAAAACCTTCTTGAACACATGCAGAGGAATTCCATGGAAATCCAGTAAGTTGACAGTGCCTATTAAGCATCACACCCTAGCACAGATGATGGTGAACTCAAGCTGTTTCCTGTTGCTCCCCATACAAGTGCTTCTCTGACAATGCACTTTTGCCTGGTTCCTGGGATACTTTCTTCTGGGGACTCAGTGCACGTCCCACTCTACTCTGGATCCTTTCTATGACCACCTAATCCAGGAATTCTTTCTTATCTTGGGATGTACAATGGGCATGTTTAGACCGTGAAGTCACAGATTCTATTGGCCTACCACCATATCACTATTGGCCTACCACTTACTAGCTATGACACTAGAAAGTGACTGTGTTTCAGTATTGTCATCTGAAATGGGATGACGAGAGTTTCTAGCAGTCATGGCTGAGGATTGAATGAGAAAACTGAAGTAAATGATAAGTAAATCACTCCTGGTAAATGATAAGCACTCTCCTGAGGTTTTGCTATTACTGTTGATGACCCAAAGCATACCGTTCACTTGCAATATGCATTCTTTAAGATGTATATTGATGTGCACTTACAAGACTGTGACCCTGTTAAATTTCAGTTATTCAAGTCTATCTTCCAGATCTGTTCATTTTGTCCAGCTTATAGGTACTCAAAAAAAGCACTGTTGCATTAAAATATATTCAAAATATATTTTTGAATAAGAATTTGAAATTTTAAATGAAATGAAGACAAATGCATGCATATGACCCAGGAATGCTGCGGATTAGCTGTCACACTTTCCTGTTTATCACCCATTTTGATTCTCAAAATTAACTCCCGTGATGGGTTTTTATCTCTGGCTTATGAATGGGAGAGCTGATACCCAGTCACGGAGCAACCTGACACGTTTCCTGTCACCTGTTGCCTGCTCAGCCTTCCCTTCTTCCTCTGCCCTAACGGGCAGCAAGCAGCTAGTCTTTCTTCCAAATGAAACTGAGAATTGAAAAGTCTATAAATGCTCTGTCACCCACTACTGACAATAGTGTTCTCCAAGATGCCATTCCTCGTGGTCACTAGAGTCCTCACTTCCAGGAAAACCCGGGGGGTGGGGGGGCACCATAAACCATGGGCAGAGCACAGAAGAGCTAGGTATCTGTCGGTGCTTTGGGCATCTCCAGGCTTTTCCTGTCTTTTCATGCAGCTGAGAAGGTGAAAGATAAAGCTATCAAAAGCTGCAAATAGTCCTTCACTCTGGAGACAGACTTTTCCTAGAAGAAAGAAGGACCAATAGCCTCCCAGAGCATTGTTCAGTCAGATTAGAGAGAGGATTAAGCAGGTACATTCAGCTATTCTAACATTTTCTTTAAGCCTTGAATGTGCTTCTCACACTCAGATAATCACATTAATTTTAGCATTAAAAGATTCCTTTTAGAGAAAGTAACTAAATCTCTTATGCCACCCAGAGAGGGTGCATATTTTATCAAGCACTAACACAAACAGAGAAAGGATTTGTATTCTCAGATGTTTCCCTTGTTCAGAGAAAGGAAAAGCAGGGAAGGAGGAGAGGGGAGAGAGAATAGAGGAGCAAGGAGAGAGATCAAGGTAGAAATGTAGCCAAGCCGTCTGTGGACAGGGCTGGGGAGACTGAGAACTCCCTCAGTATGAAGGTCAACAAAAGAATCCAGAGACTGAGACAGGAGCACAAGGAGTGGGCGGAGACAGGGCAACCAGAAACCAAGACAAAGCATAAGAAGAGGGTGGAGACAGGGAAATCGGGGACTGAGACAGAGGGTAAGGATTGGGCAGAGACAGGGGCAGTTGCCTTTCTGCTGCAGGAAAATTACATTTGGAACCAAGGAAAAATAAAACAGCTCAGCATTGTTATTATACAGCTGCTACGTATTAGCTCTGAGGCCAGGGTTATAATTTCTTGGGTCTACAGGCATCAGATGGGAGTTCTCTAGATTTACTTATTCCAATGGAATCTCCATAGTTAAGGCAAGAAAATAGTTTTGTTTTGGTTTTGTTTTTTGGATTTGGTTTTTTCAAGACAGGGTTTCTCTATGTAGCCCTGGCTGTCCTGGAACTCACTCTGTAGACCAGGCTGGCCTCGAACTCAGAAATCCACCTGCCTCTGCCACCCAGAGTGCTGGGATTATAGGTGTGCGCCACCACCGCCCGGCAAGAAAATAGTTTTTAAAAAATTACTCCAATTTTGTATGATTCCCATTTCCTATGTGTTAAAGTAATAACATTATTAATTATAAGTTTATTTAAAATATCTTTTCTTGTTTCTACAGTGGGGTCTCGCTTGGTTGGTCTTAATGGCTTTGAAATCTTGAGCAAAATTTAACTTCCTGATGGAGCCTCTTGAGTAACAGAGGTTGCAGGTGGATCCACCGTGCCCATGAATAAAGATTTAATAGGGCTTATTCTGAATTTGATTCTTTCTCATGTTAAAATTAAATATAAGAGTATTTAAGTTAGCTAATATGTTAAGGCTAATATAAAGTGCACAGCAGAACCAAATTACACTTGTACTTTTGCAGTTTAAGTTTTCAGAAAAATACTTCACCTAATAGTTGATTCAACATGAAATGTCAAAGTATCTTAACTTCCAAATTAGTAAAGAGATTTTTATGGAAGTGCAGAGATGGGAGATGGAGCAGATACTGAGAGAATAGTCAACCAATAACCGGCCCAACTAGAGACCCATCCCATGGGAAAGCAGCAAACCCTGGCACTATTAACGATGCTCTGTTATGCTTGCAGGCAGGAGCATAATTGTCCTCTGAGAGGCTCCACCCAGTAGCGGTCAGAAAGATACCCACATCCAAATACTGAATGGAGCTCAGGGACTCTTATGGATGAGTTGGGGAACAATTGAGGTCCCCCAAAGGGATAGGAACTCTACAGGAAGACCAACAGAGTCAACTAGCCTAGACCCTTGGGGGCTCTCAGAAACCGAACCACCAACCAAAGAGCATACGCAAGCTAGACCTAGCCCCCCAGATGTGCAGCTTGGTCTTCCTGTAATCTCCCAACAATTGGAGTGGGGCAGTCTCTAAAGCTGTTGCTTGTCTGTGGAATACATTCCCCCTATAGGTTCTTTTTTCTGGCTTAGTGGGAGAGGATGCCTACCTCTGAAGAACCTGATATGCTGAGGGCTTGGGGGGGGGGGCGTTCTCCACCTTCTCAGAGGAGGAAGGGGAATAGAGAGAGGAACTGTGTGTTGGGGGGCTGACTGGGTGGGGGCAGCGATTGGGATGTAAAGTAAATTTTTTAAAAAAGATTTTGTGTAAAACAGCCTAAAATCCTAAAATAAGGGTAAAAATGTTCTCCACTAAATCTTTCCCTAGCCTAAACATGACCTGAAAAGGACAACACCAAGGAAAGCCCAGCAAAGTTCCACCCTACAGACCTAGAGGCAGTGATCTAAAGCTGAGAGCCGAGAAAGTCTTCCCCGGGGACGCACACACCAAGTTGTTACTCAATACAGAATGTTCAACCCTGAGAACAGTCACCAAAGTAACATTATAGAGATTGTGCAGGATGCATTTAGAAAAATATATGTATATACATATATGTATACAATGGCAATTAATTTAAAAAAGAGGCCATGTATTTAAAGAGAGCAAGGCAGGGTATATGGGACAATTTAAAGGGACGAAAGAGAAAAAAATGTTGTAATTATAACTTCAAAAAACGAGAAAGCAATAGTGAAATAAAACCTTGTCAGGGGTCTAGGGATAGTTTTTAAAAAGCAAGAAATGTTTCCAAAGCATGGAAAGAACATGACTAGGAAATACTAAAAAACTGGGGGGTTCTGTTGAGAAGAAACTGTTCACCTGTGTCCCTCAGAGGTTTGGAATCAATCTTATTTCCTGTGCTAGAAAAGTCCCTTAGAAGAAAGGTCTCTGTGTAGGAACCGCTTGGAAGTTTCAAGGCCTAAGAAATGGGAAGGCTCTGTCATTTATCAATGTCAATATGCTGCCTGCTTGGACTGCTCTGCTTGTCTTCTGGAAGCCACACAGGAAAGCCCTCATGCACCTGCTGCTTGGAATCCTGAGGCTTCAGGCTTTACTGAGACTGGTGACAATGACGAGAACATAAACATTTCTTTACAAAATGGACAGAGGTACATTCTACTTTCTCAACAGATTGTTTGTCAATTTTTAAAGGATTTTTTTTTATTAACAGAATTTGTTCAGTTTTAAAGTAAAAATAAAAAACGGCACTTTTACTAAATTGGCAGAACTAGGCAGACCAACACAAAATTGACCTTGTAAACAAAGAGAGCCGGAGAGGGCCAGATCCCTTCCTGGCAGTAGCACGGTGGCAGATATCCCAGAACTCAGGAGAGCTGCCAAGTGGGAAAGAGATAGAGCAAGGACTTTCCAAAAGCAGCCAGCCCAGGCACACTGACCTCCCTACAGCTGGAGCAACACACAGGTAGGTCTCTGCCTTGCTCTTTAATGCAGTCCAGTTCAGAGTCACTCGCTGAGCTCACAGGACGCCACCCCCCCACCCCCATCCCCACCCCCCACCCTGCGCCCCTCTGTCTCCTGGATTGGCATCCCACATTCTACCAGCTGCAGCTGCAGCACTTGGAATCCAGCTCCTGCTTGCCCTTTTGTGGCAGGAGTGGGGACTTCTAATGGGCCAGAGAGACTTCAGCCTCAACCAAGGAGACCTCCCTGCTGCTGGGAGAAGTGCTCGCCCCCTGGTGAAAGGCACTGAGGAGCTATGCCAGCTCTGATGGCCTGCGAGCTGTCATGATGGCACAAAGACAGTGAGGCCGGAGCAGTCACCTGGGTGTGGGCTGTGCCCACCCCTGCCGCTCTCTTGTGGCTCCACCTTGGACCAACAAATAGGACAAATGAGAGAAAGTAGTTACATAAAAAAAAAAAAAAAGAAAGAAAGAAAGAAAAAAAGAAAAAAAGAAAACAAAAGTGAACGGGTATGTGGGTGAAAGGAATGTAAAAGAAGAAAACCAAAAATTAATTTTTAAAAGTTGCTCATTTGGCATCGCTATAGAAATCTGCAATCCATTTCTTCATGTGTTTAACTTCCGATAAGCGAGTTAGGAGCACAGAGGGAGGATCATAGGCAGTGTGGGCTCGGAGATCTAAATGATGGGCCCCCTCAGGGATGTTGATAGCCACCAGGGTGTCTGAGATGTCCTCGGTTACTCCACCTCCTGACCACGGGTCTAAGTCACCATTGCTGCAAGGGAGGGAAACAAGAAAAATTAATGTACTTTTATAGTTCCCACCTTATGGATCTCATGAGCATTACTCATTTGAACATTATCACTTTCAGGGTCACATGCACATATATGTACACCCTCATTTCCCCTGAGTATACCTAGGAAGAGAATTTCTGAGACATGTGCTATCACTAAATTTCTTCATGAACTGCCAAACAGTTTTCCAAAGTGGCTTTACTAGTTTGCACTCCCATTCTCAAATACATATATTTTTCTAAATGCAACCTGCACAATCTCTATAATGTTACTTTGGTGACTGTTCTCAGGATTGAACATTCTGTATTGAGTTACAACTTGGATTTGATGGTGAGATTAGAGAAGTGCTTTACCAGTTCTCACTGTGGTCTGGATTTCTACACACACTCCAACTGATGCTTACCATCTTTTCATGTGTTATTAGGCCACTTAGATAAAGTATTTGAAGTTTTTTCTATTAAGATTATCACTTTGTTTTGTTTTTTGTTGTTTGGAGACAGAGTCTCATTGTAGCCCGAGCCAGCCTGGAACTTGCTATGTAGCCATGGTCACCTCAAACCTGAAGCAGTCGTCTTGCTGGGATCCACAGCTGTAAGCCACATATCTGGCTTCTGGCTTCAGCTATTTTTAGCTGGGTCATGTATCTTTTGGTTGACAAGCTTAATAATTCATTCTCTTTAGAGATAGTAGTACACAGCTATAATCTCAGTACTGGAAAACTGAGGTAAGAGGACCACAAATTCAAGGCCACACTTAATTTTCTATTATTTTATTTAACAATTGTTAATTAGCATAGCAAGTATTATTTTCAATAAAATTTGGCTTTGCTGATTCTCAGCCCCCTCTTCTTCCCCAGCTCTCAACACCCCCTTGTTCCCTTCCATCCTTCACATTCGCTCTCGTCTCGTGTGTCTTAGCGTCCACCCTCCTGTTTCCGAAGCACCTCTCCTCCCCTCTTGTTGACTAGGTTCGTGAGAGTTGGCCATAGTAAACCAAACCAAACTAACCACCACCACAACAAAAAATACCCAATTGACTATTACAGGTCTTCATTGTTGCAGATTCAGATATCTGCCTAATTATAACTACTCACTGGTTACCACTTATCTATGGGACAACTAGAGTCACACTCTAGGGCCTACTGACTCACATACCCAGAAGGGTCTATGCCACAGTGACTAACTTTCTGTTAATTTGAGGCTTAAAACTCATGCATATTTGCTTTAAAGCCACATTTAAAACTCCCCGTGTAACGCTCATTTAGACAATATAATGGCCCCAATAAAGCGCGCTCTCTCTCTCTCCCCACACACACTTCCCCTTGCCTATACTCTTTGACCTCTATTATGCAGAATTCAGAGATATATGTGTCCCCCAAGTACTAGAAGTTCTGAAAATAATCTTAAAACTTTCACATTGTGGTTGTGAAAAATGCATGTGTACATAAAACCACTGTGGGTGTTTTCCTCTCTGGCTTATGGTGGCTGCTATCAGGATAGTGGTTAGGTAAGATGGTGGAGAGATTCAAAAGAGCTTCTTCTAAACACCACCTTAAAAGTGTTATTGCTAGACATGGTTGCACATACCTGCAATCCCACCACCAGTAAGGTGAAGGAAGGAAAGAGGGTCAGTAATTTAGGGTCTTCCTTAGCTACATAATGAGTTCAGTATTAACCTGGACTACATGAAACCTTGTCCCAAAAAACAAAAAGAGTGTTATCTTTCCCAATATAAGAACATGAAGTCTTTCTATTAAAAGGAAAATATTTAGATAAGCTAGCATTAGAGGTGCATTACTCTATTCTTCCCTTGGGTCTATGGCATGCCTACGATAAGTTCTCAGCTAATAATGATGCTGGGTATGGGTTTCACCTTATGGAGCTAGTTTTAAGTCCATTGAGAGAGTGACTGGTAACTCCCATAATGTTTGTGCCCCCACAGCACCATTGAGCATATCTTGTATGACCAGTATTGTAGCTCACAGGTTTCATAGCTGGATGTGATTGATAATGATTTCTTCCTCTGGTAGCTTGCTCAACACCCTCCAGCACTGTACAAGCTAGCCAGCAGGGATGGAGCTTCCAGGTCCATGCAGCTTGATTTTGGCATGTTCTGTGACTCAATAATGTTGTGCTGTCTTCTCATGATGTTCTGGAGGGTATCCAAGAGCAGTGACAACAGCCTGTCATGTTTAAGGGCTCAAGAGAACCTCACCAACAACTACAATGTAAATAACTCAGTCTTGGCACTGGACTTTGAAGGGATAATCCTTTTGTATACTGTTTAAGAGCTATCTTTGTATTACTCAAATGCTGACTTCTATAATGGCAAAATGTTGAGTATAGGCTGAACTTTAGTACTGATATTTTTATGAAGCATCACCTGTGTCTCAGTGTTTCATAAACATCTTCTCCATCACCTTCTGATTGGTCAATAAATAGCTGATCAGCCTATGACTAGGCAGAGGAGATAAGGAGGTTGAACTTCCAATCCCAGCCAGAGGTCTCAGGGAGAAAGAGGTAGGAGGAGGACCACAAGGAAGGAAGAGAAGGGGTGGCTGTGAGACAGAGGGTCAAGGAGGACTTGTGATGAGCAGGTCACCAAGGGAGTTTGCCATGAGAGAGCACTATGAGGACACACATGGACAATGTGAGCCAGTGTGAGACTCAAACCGCAAGTCACAGGGAACTAGAGCTAGGGACAAGGAGAATGCTAGGTAAACACTCATTGGGAAGATTCCATAGTTAGGGTCTTTAGGAGGTCTCCTCTCATCAATTCTGACTTTTATTAATTTTGAGGAATCCATCTTTTCTTCCCCTGTTGAAACAAAGTCAAAAACCTCTCTCTCAACATTACACCTCCCCTTCCCTCCATTTTGAAGTTAGGAGATACTTAATATAAACAGGTTGATTTAGTGCAGCAGGTTTTTTACATAATCCAATGTCTTCTCAGAAGCTGTTGGGTTTTGTTCATTAGCATTCAAAAAATTCAAAGCTAATAAAGCACAATGTAACCTATCTCTAGGAGTCTTTGTTATCACTTTTTGCTTGTTAAGCATATATATATTATACATTATATATAATATATAAAATATGTTATAATATATAATATACATAATATATAATAAAATGATATATAATATACAATATCACATATACATCATATAATAAATTAATATGCTATAATTAATGTACTAATATAGATTATTATATTATATTAATCAAGATATATTAATATTGTATTTTATATAATATATTCTATTCTATAATGTTATACTATTCTGTTTATTGACATATAATATTGTAATATTATATTATAATAATGTAATAATATTTATGATATATGCAGGTAGTAAGGATATAAAACTTGAATTTGCTGAACTAGTTCATTGTTCTGAGACTTCAGATACCTGGGTAAAATCCTCAACTTCCAGGCTCGTTTAATCACTGACAGTAATTAATTTGCTTGAGAAATGATGTTAGTTATTCATGGGCTCCCTTCTAAATCTCTGTGTAAATAACTGAAAATCACCATTGGTCACATAATCTATGGGTTTTAGAAAATACAAATCCTCCCAAGAAAACCACCATGCAATGAAAAGAATCACCAAAGTAGGACTGTAACAGCTGCTATCTATTGTTTATTAAGGTCTGGCACTCAATAGCAAAGTAGAATAGCATCACTAATGTATTCAGTGTTACTTTAATACCTACCACTTTCCTAGTTCTGTTTTCTCAGTCATTTGCTAGTGTCTCCATTAAACAGCAAACTCACCTGAAAATGATGTTTGAGTGTGAACTGATGTTTTTGCCACCATACATGGTAGTCATCCAATAAGGCCGTGGTTTCACTCCCCACTGGTTAAAACAATCATTGGAATATGTCTCCAAGTCCCACAGAAAGGGTTCAAACATGTCATCAACACCATTAGTACAAAAGGGCATGACCATCTCTGTGCAGGCCTGAGAGGGCAAAGCAGGAAAGGAAACCAAGGGAAAATGAAGCAAAAAGAGGAAAATTAAAATTACAAAAGGTCATTCAGCCAGGGTCAAGGTCATTCAGCCATGGACAGCACTTGCAATAGCCCTCTACCTGACCCCAGCCCCACAACTTCCCCACCACTCAACCCCTTGTTTCTCCTAGAAAGAGACAGCTGAGAAGACACAGGATTTGTACTGTTTTCTTTCTCTCTTCTTCTTCCTTCCTTCCTTCCTTCCTTCCTTCCTTCCTTCCTTCCTTCCTTCCTTCCTTCCTTCCCTCCGCAGAGTCTTCTTTCATACGTCTTTGACTATTTTTAGCCCCCAAGAAAACCCTGAGAGTCTTACTGTGCAGGTGATGGAATAGAGACTTCCCTTCTTTCATGTGTCCATTTAATGCTTCCTTTCCAGGACTTGTCAAGGTCTATTAAAGAGTTACTCTGTCTCCCTCAACAGGCTATGTTTTATGGTAATAGTCATATAAATTATTTATTTTTACATCTTTGAAACATAAGAGATTGTGACCAATGAAAACCCTTCATTATATATTAGTACATATAGGAAGGAAAGCGTGGAGAAGGAGGGAGGGGGTCATGTGGCAACTTTACACTGGCCGGACGTGGTAGGTGAGGTAGAAAATGCCAGGCAACATATTACAGTACAACAGTATCAGGACAGAGCACACGGAACGCAGGGAAATCACGCATGCTCACCTGAAAGCTCCAGCCCATGGAGCCGAGATTGCTTGTAGCTGTTTGTGAAATATTCAGGCATTCTGCTTGGCCTGAATAATTATAATATACATTCAGAGCTTGGAAAATATTCTGCAGCAGCACTGTATCAGATACATTAGGATTTTTCAAATACTGGCACACCTCCTAAGAGATAAACATGGGAAGAGTCAGATAGGAATAGAAAATTGGTTTAGTAACAAAGAGGAAAGGTTATCTCGATTTTTATCACAAAATGCTGATAAACATCTTAATGCATTTAAAAAGTTCTATCTCCGAAGAATAATTTGCTCTCTCAAAGGAAAACCGTTTAGCTTTTTCCATAGGGTAAGGGAATAAGTCAGTCATTCGCATGGTATGCCACACACTCTCTACTGATTCTGGTTCCCTTTTCCCTGCCTTCGCTCCAGTGGCCAGGTAAACCATTCTTCACCACACCACACTCGTTCCCTTTTCCTCAAATCCCCTTTCCCACTCATTAAATCCACAAATGGCTCAACAATTCAACCAATCATAACACCTCAAATAGCCCCTCTTCTCTGAGGTTAACCTGTGTGTGTTTCCCAGCCTGGGAGAACTAAAGCACTCCCGCCTGGGCCGTCACTGCACGGTGTTCCTACTTTTATCTCAGCCCCTGCACTACTGTCCTGCACACATCAGATTTCAGAACATCTCTCTGTGCTTAGCAAAGCCTCTAATAACTAAATTTTTGTTGAGTGAAGGCCTATATTTTCAGAAGAATGCAAAATTTATGAAATTTTGATTGTATATGTATTTGTGTGTGCATGTGGGTCACTGTGTGTATGTGTAGGCCAGAGAGCAACCTTGGGCGTCATTCCCTAGGTGCTATCCATCTCATCGCCTTGCCTGGGACTCACCAAGTAGGACAGGCTGGTTGGCCATCAAGACTCGGGCAGGGTCCCCTGTCTCCATATTCCTGGATTGGGATTGCTAAGATGAGCTACCATACACTGCTTTATTGTCTTTTTGAAAACATGATCTCACCACATAACATCCAATATTTGATTTTTTTTCCTAATTTTTGTTTTTAAATTTCCATTCTCCTTCCTTTTCTCTGTTACTTTTACCTTTGTACTTTTCCTTCTGTTCATTTTCAGTGCAATTATTGCTTCACTGTATTTTTTTTACAGTTTTGTTATTCCTTTCTTGTATTCATGTATTTCATTTCACTATTGGGCAATACTATTTCTTTTCTTTCTTTTTTTTCTTTTTTTTTGGTTTTTGAGACAGGGTTTCTCTGTATAGCCCTGGCTGCCCTGGAACTCACTCTGTAGACCAGGCTGGCCTCGAACTCAGAAATCTGCCTGCCTCTGCCTCCCAAGTGCCAGGATTAAAGACATGCACCACCATTGCCCGGTGCTACTTCTTTTCCTTAGGTTCTTTACATTTTTGCCCCTGTGTTTCCTTCTTTCCACACTCTCGACTTTCAGTATATTTTGAATTTTACTTAATTTTTTAAAAAAATTCTAATTTATAATTATTATACTATTATTCTAATAGTATAATTTTTATAATTTTAGTTCTCTTCTTGTTCTCACTTGTTTGTTTTTTAGCTTTCTTGTTATTGGGCAACTTTTTGCTGTTCTCCCCCTTGTTTTCCTTACCCTGCTCTTTTCTCTTCCCACCACAACATTTTCTTCATTCCTTCATCTTCCACTATTTTATTCAACTTTCCTTTCCATACATTTCTTCCTTTCTCTTTATCTCAATCATATCTGTACTTAACCTTAGAGAGTTTTCAGTGTCACAGCTCATTCTCCAAGTGTCTTGTCATTTTCTGTTTTATTGTCACTGGTGACAAAGTGTATTTCTACATCTTAAGTGGTCTGATGTAGCAGTATGCATTCCTAACCACTGATACACCTCGCCAGCCTCCCTCCCCTTCTTATCTTTAGATAAGTTCTCCAAGCTAAACAAAGGTACCAAAGAAACCTCAAAGCTCAATTACACCATAGATTAGGTGAACTTAACATAAATTTATAGAATAGTATTTCTATAACTATGCATCAAGAAGTTCATCAACATTTTATGATAAAAATCGAGATAACATTTCCTTTTCATTGCCTATTGGCTCAAGCCTTGGGAGTTCACCTGTCTCGATGTCCCTAGCATTGGGATTATAGCACTCTTACCACCCACAAAACCTTCTAAAGTAAAAATACCACTTTCTAGTCTTCAAATTAAATCTTAATGGAGTATTAAAGATTCAAAATAATTTCTTACATGTTACCAGATAATAGTGCAATCAAACTAGAAATCAAAAGCAAGAGAAATTATAGGACTGCATGGACAGAGAGCATTAGACTATGGATGATTAGTGGGTCTAGTGGAAATTAGAATGGATAGTTGTAAAAATTCTAGAATCAAACGAGTAAGAAAGTACAACTTCACCAGACCTTCAGGATACAACTAAGGCAGTTCTAGGTGGTCAGACTTATGAGTGCTTATATGTTAAAATCAGAAATATCTCAAATAAATAATACAATGACATACCTTAAGATATTAGAAAAATGAGAATGTTACTGATCCAAAAACAGCAGAAAGCAAGAAATAATAAAGATGAGGGCAGGAATTAATGGAATGGAGACTAAAAGAAAAACTCATAGAATCAATCGAGGGGTTTATTATTAGGGAAAAAATATAAACCAGATTGACAAATCACCTAGCCAACTTAGGCAAAGAAAAAGAGGGGAATTAACTAACAAAACTGGAGTTGAAACCAGGAGGTTATCACGTGTGCCAGTGAAATGCAGTCATCTGTGGCGGCTTAACTTCACTGTCACCTTAAGGAGATTTAGAATCACGAGGGAAACACATCTCTGGCTATGGATATGAAGGTGTTTCCAGACAGGTTTCACTGAAGAGGGAAGATCTGCTCTAAATATGAGCAGCACCAGCCCAGAGGCTGGGGCCTACACTGCTTCCTAAGGAGGCTACAGTGTGTTCAACTGCTGCTGTTTCTCCATGGTGAACTATATCCCCTGAAGATAAGGTGAGATATAGTCTTCCTCACTTAAGGTGCTTCTTGACAGGTATTTAGGCACAGTGAGAAGAGAACTAGCACAACTTCAAAAGAAGAAATGCAAATGACCCATGTGTATAGGTCACAAGGAAGGATGGAAAAACAGAATACTGAGATTAAGAGAATAGTCCTCCCCAGAGAAGAACACACTAACTGGTTTATCCAATACCAAATGGTCAGTCCTGAAAGCATTTACATACAGTATCATTGTAAGAGCTGAACAAGCTATATTTATATATTTAGGAACACACACACACACACATACACACACACCACCACCACCACCACCACCAACAACAATAACAACAACAGCAATTAAAGAAAAAGAGGCCATGAACTTGAGAGAGAGCAAACAGGGTGGGAGTTAAGGTAGAAAAGAGAAAGAGGAAAATTACATAGTCTCAAAAGTAAAAATAGTAATAATAATTTAAAAATACTGGAAAATAGTAGTAGTTATTCAGTCCTGGTAAATACATATCATCTTTTATGAAATCATTCTTGCCAATGATCTGTGGATTTAAAGCTTTCAAACTAAGCTAATAAAATAAAATAAAACCTCTGTGTGCATGCAAAAGCAAAGAAAGGTAAAAGGGGTGAGGAGGAAGGAAGGGGGTCAGAGAGAGAAAGGGAAGAAGAATGGAAGACAAATGCCCAGTAAATACCTTAGCCATCAAGAGAATGCAAAATAAAACTGCTTTGAGAGCTCATTTCACCAAGACAGAGTGGTCAT
Organism: Apodemus sylvaticus; assembly: GCF_947179515.1. NCBI lineage: Eukaryota > Metazoa > Chordata > Mammalia > Rodentia > Muridae > Apodemus > Apodemus sylvaticus. The sequence goes on from NC_067472.1 coordinate 113,347,861, forward strand.
GATGAAGATGATAAATGTCAACCTACTCTGGTGAGGACAAGGAGAAAGAGGACCTCTTATTTACCACTGGCAAGAATATACAATAAAATGGACACATGCAAATCAGGAAGGAAGCTACTCAAAAGACAGACTAGAACTCCGGCTCTGCCACTACTGACTAAATACCCAGAAGCTAGCAAGGCAGCACACATACCGTAACATCCATGTATACATCTAAGTCCCTGGTAACTGCCATACTGTTGATACTGTCTAAAACTCTGAATCTGTGTACATGCCCACCAACAGAGGAATGGTGGAGATAAAGTAGTATTTACAAATAATATGCAATTCTATTTAGCCATAAAGAAAAGTAAAATCATGACATTTCAGAAAACTGTAAATAAGGAGTCATTTTTTAAAAAAAAATTTTATGTATATGGGTGTTTTGCCTACGTGTATACCCGTGTATTACATCCATACCTGGTATAGGTGTTAGATTCCCTGAAACTAGAGTTACAGGTGGCTCATAGTACTTAATATGTACTTAACAGACACCTTCTGCTTTCATGTCACATGTATTCTACGACTCTCTCTGGTTCTATTCCTTGTTATTAGGATGTTGTCCTCTCCTCTCCTGATCCTCTTCTGGTTTACACACACACACACACACACACACACACACAGAGAGAGAGAGAGAGAGAGAGAGAGAGAGAGACAGACAGACAGACAGACAGTCAGAGATTTAAATCTGTGCTCCATATGGGAAAGAAAACATGCAGCATTTGACAGAGTCTAATTCATTACACTTAACATAACCCTGAGGGGCTGGAGCATTGGCTCAGCAGTTCTGAGGACCCACATGGTACTTAAACACCCACATACAACTTAAGAAAAAAACCACAACAATGTTGTTTAAAAGCTGAGAAAAGGCTCAGTGGCTTTTATAAGTCAAATGCCAGAAGGGCTTTCAATTTTCCTTTTCTCTTCTTCCTGTGTTCTCCATATCAACTCTCTAATTATTTCCTCATGGGCATGTAGCTTCTGCTAACGTAGGCAAGTAGGCAATGTAAATGAATGTGCTAAAGTCAAAAGGCAAATTAAAGGTGATAATTGAGCTGACATACAAAAAATGGCATTTTAATTTAACTTTTTCTTCGTGGAACACACTGAAGTAACTAACTTCAATAGAAAGTAGATGCTTCAAAGTTTTACCTATTAACTACAAGGAACTGCTAAATTAAAAGTACTTGTAAACCAGACCAGGTGACAGGCCTTGTAATCCCAGCTACTTGGGAGGCCTGCTGGGACACCAAGGTGACTTCAAGGCCAGACCCTGTCTCAAGACACGAAGTCTAGAGGATCAGAGATTTAGCTGCACATATGAGAGGGTACTGAGGGGCAGTCACGCTGGAGGCTGGGCTGGTACTTTTGAAATCCTACTCTCACATGGCTAATTCTAATTTCATTTCCAATACCTACCCTAGAAATCCCTTCAATTATATTCTCAAACTTAACCATCAACTCTGCCAGACTTGGTTTTTAAAATTGAGAGACATTCTTTTTTTTTTTTTTTTGTTTTTTTTCCAGACTTGGTTTCTCTGTATAGCCCTGGCTGTCCCGGACTCACTCTGTAGACCAGGCTGGCCTCTTCAGAAATCCGCCTGCTTCTGCCTCCCAGAGTGCTGGGATTAGAGGCGTGCACCACCACCGCCCGGCTGGATTTGGTTTTTTTTTTTTTTCCCCGAGACAGGGTTTCTCTGTATAGTCCTAGCTGTCCTGGAACTCACTCTGTAGACCAGGCTGGCCTCAAACTCAAATCTGCCTGCTTCTGCCTCCCAAGTGCTGGGATTAGAGGCTTTACAGACATTCCTTTTTTTTTTTTTTAACAGACATTCTTAACAAAGAAACGTTTAAAGGTGAACATATGTAATAAATCCCTTGACCACGAAAAGAACTTTAGCATAGCTGGGAAGGAGTGGCGCAAGCCGGTAGTCCCAACTACCGAGAGGCAGAGGAAGGTGGATCTCCATGAGTTTGAGGCCAACCTTGAAATACAGAGCTATTTCCATGACAATCAGGTTACATTGCAGAAAAACAAAACAAAACAAAAATCTTGAGCATTATTAAAGGTTGAAAATGAGTGCAATATGTTTTCACTCTGGAAAAAGTACATAAACTTATCATAAAATGAGTCTCAAGTGTCTTCAAATCTAACATTTTGCATGGTTCTCAGTGGAAGTCTATGCATTTACTTTTGTGTACAGGGAGCCTTGGGGACCAAGTTCCTTGATTAGGAGCAGAGAGTGTAAGCAGTAGATCCAGGCCACACACCACAGCACACGAAAAGATAGTCTTGCGTGCTGCTGTTTGGCTTGGAGGTCATTCAGGATGAGTGTAGCATTTAGACCGCCTTTACCAGCTCACTGTGCCTCAGGCCTAAGGCAAAGCTGCCATTTACTAAGCTCAGTTAATGCACTACATGGATCTAGGCATGACACATGTATCACAAAATGGCAAATATTACATATGCAAAGTATGCCCAGAATTTGGCATGTAGTAGTGATTTTATCAGCACCAACTGTTGGTCATATTCCTTATTCCCACAATGCTGTAGTTGGTGAGATTTGTCTTCATTTCTCAAATGGGAAAACTGAGGTGAAAAGACATAGCTAACGTGCCAAAGGTCACATGTCAGAAAGCTGTAGAACCCAGGATTCCATCCTATAATCGTTAATTTCATGGAGTCCCTATGTAATTGGGATTTTGTTTTTTGATGTTGAAAGTCAGAGAATGTATATCAAAACAGAGAAAAATACGTTATGGAGGAGGAGGAGGAGAAGGAGGAGAAGATATTTTAGTTACCTTGATGGGCCAAGCAGGCAAAGGCTGCAAAAAGTTGCACGCATAAGGGTAGTTCACCATGGCCAGGTCCACCCAGGTCTCTGCTATCCATCCTTTTAAAGTTGGGATTTTCTCAGCAGTCAAGGGGCTACATAGATGAAGAGTGTTCGTGAGCCACTGGAGACCACTGCCTGAAGATAAAAGGACACACTGCTAATCTATAGGTCAATCAATCATTGATTCATCGTTTGGTATTACAGAAAACATCCTACATTCAATAAACTATTTTAGGGCAACTAGACTTAGCAAAATTAATATTATTCCCCAGTTTGAGATACTATTAAAATAAATGAGACTACAAAAAAAGAATGCATAAACTACAAGTAAATAAAACGAATGGATACACTTAAGAATTAGAATATTGCAGAAAATACAGCAGACCAAAACTGAACTCCCACACACCATGCAACTGTCATTACTAAGATGCGAGGATCAGAAAATCATCCTGTGGTTCAGCAGGAGTCACTGTGTAGGTGGGAAGAGGTGCTGTAGTCAGCAGCAGAGGGGTTATGAGATTTTTTTTGTCTTTTTGTCTTTTTTTGTTGGTGGTAGTTTTGTCTTTTCTTGATCTGGATATTACCAATACTAAGCACTTACTTTGTAAAAATTTATTCATTCATACATTTCGATTGGAATGATTCCCTATACATATAATATGTGTGTCTATATATCTATTGTGTGTGTGTGTGTGTGTGTATGTGTTTAATATGTAGCAGTGTTAGGCTATGGGTATCACTCAATAGGCAAAGTACCTACTAAAGAACATAAGGACCTGAGTTTGAATTCCCATTAACCCATATAAAAACCCAGAAGTGGCGGTGTGTACCCATAACTCCAGCTCAGGTCAGCAGGGGGAAAGATGAGCAGATCCCTGAAGGTCACTGGCAAACTAGCCTGTCCTGTTGATGAGCTGCGGGTTCACTGAGAAACTATGTCTCAAAAAGAAAAAATGGGGGGATGGTAGAACAAAGGAACCCTAAGTCAACCTCTGACCTACAACACACATACACACACACACACACACACTGCATATACACAACAATGATCACATTCCTTACTAACAGGCACATACATAACACATAAAAAACAATACAAATTCATATAATACATCGTACATATACTCACATACAAACAACAAATATACACAATTATTTACAAAAGTTACAAAAAGTGCCAGTGTTTATTTTTAATAAATTAATGGTTAAAAAACAAGCAAGCAAACAAACAAACAAAAACCAATACGTTGCAAATTCTGTCTCTTAATGAAAGCTTACCTGTACTTGAGAGTTGGTTAATGACACTCCAGGATTTGCGGATACTTTCTGAACATTGTGGACCACTTCTACTGAAATCTTTAGTTACGATTTTCATAAATTCACCACAGGGAGACATCCCATCCAGCTGCCAGATAGGGGCAGAAGCAGCAAGGGCTCTAAATGGTCAGGGAAGTGACAGGAGAAAAGAGAAATGTAATCCACCTATTCATGCTTTTGTTTGTTTTGCTTTTTTAAATGTGTGTGTCCACATGTATGTAGTGTGTGTGAGCATTCATGTGTGTACATACTCAAGTGTACAAATTCAAGTGTGTGTGTGTGTGTGTGTGTGTGTGTGTGTCTGTCTGTCTGTCTGTCTGTCCAAATCCCTGTGGAGCTAGAGAAGGGGTCAGATGCCCTGGATCTAGAATTTTAAGTAGTAGTGAGCCACCTGACAGGGGTGCTAGGCATCAAATTCATGCCCTCTGAAAGAGCAGTAAGTGGTCTTAAAACTGAAACATCTCTCAGTCACCAAATTCAGCTTTAGTATGGAAATTAAAATGAAACAAAGATGATTAGAAACATAATGTTGTTTGGGTTTCTTGTTGTTATTGTTTTTGTTTTTGTTTGAGTCACGGTCTCTCTACATTTCCCTGGCTGTCTTGAAACTCACTATGCAGACCAGGTTGGCATCGAATACACAAAGATCCCCCTGTCTCTGCCTTCCAAGTACTGAGGTTAAAGGTGTGTGCCACCATACCTGGCCCATAATATTGTTGTTAATGAGAGAAAAGTGTCCATTCAACACAGCACGGAGCATATTTTACCCAAAACAAAGCTCTAATTTTCTCTTGATTGTTAATAGCTGGGTCAAGAATCAATTTACTTACCCAACGGCCATGTGAGGATATTTCATCCTGAACCAGGCTGCGAGCATGCCGCCGTAAGAACCTCCAATGGCGATGACAGGTTGATCTTTAGCTCCTGGGATTGTTTTTTTCAAGTGTCTGATTAACTCTGCAAAGTCAGCTAGAGCCTGTTCTGATGTCAGGAAATTCAAGTGTTTGGAATCCTATATATGTGTATGTTTATTTAAGAATAAAGACAAAGAAAACAGGTATAAATACACACATAATAGCAGGTGAGGCACAGCATAGGTTCAGAACTATTCATTCAGAGTTTTCATTACTTAAATTTCCAGACAACTGAGCTAAAATCCCACATTATCCCCATCAAAGCAATCTATGAATAGTAACTTTAAGTCTGTAAAAGAACACAATCTATTTTCCCATCAAATGTAACTTTATTGCTTTTTGAGCTTATTTTCAAATGCAATAGGGGAAGCAAGACCTAGCCATATTTATACATTCAAGATACTTCCCTTAAAGGACAAAAAGAGATCTTGCTGTGCCTTACTTGAACATTTAGCCAATTTGACTCTTCTGCCAGAGCTCTGTTTTTTTTTTTTTGTTGTTGAGAAATTTAAACAACTGTAGGCATGATGCATAGTTATGAAGACACACAGAATCTGTAAAGGTAGACTTCTTAAGCCCTTAGCTCATGTCTTATGGGTAGAGTCTGATGTGTGTGTGTGTGTGTGTGTGTGTGTGTGTGTGTATGTGTAGGATCTGATGACATCTGAAGGATAGTTTTGTTTCTGAATAAAAAGAAACTGCAGCAAGATTTGTTGCAGTTTGTCTTATGGGTAGAGTCTGATGTGTGTGTGTGTGTGTGTGTGTGTGTGTGTGTGTATGTGTGTGTATGTGTGTGTATGTGTAGGATCTGATGACATCTGAAGGATAGTTTTGTTTCTGAATAAAAAGAAACTGCAGCAAGATTTGTTGCTATGGTGTGCTGGCAAGCTGTCGGGGGCAGGGCACATCTCCATAGACCTGGGATAGGGAGGCTCCCAAGAATCATAGGGGTGACCTTAGCTGTGACTTACTACATTGGAGATATGCAACTTGAAGAGGCCACCTCCTGTAGCCAAGCAGGAACCCCAATAGAGCAACAGGGACACTAATCCATCCACGTTAGACCCAAAATCTATCCTGTCTACAAGAAATTCAGGGATGGGTGGTGGAACAGAGACTGAAAAGAATGACCAACCAATAACCAGTCCAACTAGAAACCCATCCCATGGGTTAGCACCAGTCCCTGATACTATTAATGAAATTCTGATATGCTTGCAGACGGGAGCCTAGCACGGCACCACCCAGAAGCTGACTCAGACGGATGCAGAGACACACAACCAAACACTGGATGGAGCTTGGGGACTCTTATGGAAGAGGGGGAATGATTGAAGGCCCTGAAGGGAATAGGAACTAACCTGAACCATAGGAGGCTTTCAGAGACTGAACCATGAAGCAAAGAGCATACACGGGCTGGACCTAGGCCTCCCTGCACGTAGGTAGCTGATGTGCAGTTTGGTCTTCCTGTGGGCCCCATACAACTGAAACTAGGGCTATCCCTAAAGCTGTTGCCTTGTCTGTGGAATACTTTCTTCTATCTGGGCTGCCTTGTCTGGCCTCAGTAGGAGAGGTTGCACTTAGTCCTTCAGAGACTTGATGTGCCAGGGTGGAGGGATATTGGGTGGGGTGTGGGGCTCCCCCCTCTCAGAGAAGGAAAGGGCAGAGGGACTGTTGGAGGGGAGATGGGGGAGCAGTGATCAGGATGTAAAGTGGATAAAAGAGAAAAAACTTTGCTGCCAAGTCTCTGACTCTGAAAACAATTCGCCTTCTTTACAGATGGTCACCAGTTCTATTAGGACAGAGCCTGTTTTAATTCAGTACTTTTAACACAAACCCAACAACAAAAAGAAAAAAAAAAAGGGCAGTGGTTGAGAAGGAGGTAGTTGAAACAGTTGCAAACCACAAGGTCTGTAAGCAGGGGGTGCGTTAGCATAACTGAGGAAAGCCCAGGCCCTGTCGAGTTCCAGAGCTAAGGAAGGAAGGCACGGGAGCCACAGAGTGAAGATTACTGGGACACGGTTAGACTGGAGCCCTGCCCCTGCCCTCCATTGCCTTTACCCCAGAATTTCTCTTTTAACAGGACAGTTGGCCATGGGGAAGGGAACCCATCCCTTGGTTTCCTTGAAGTAGTTTAAACTAACTCTCTGGCAATGCATCTTGGCCCTATCCTGGAAATGTCACCATTTCAAACACTGTAATACAGCTTGCTCCTCCAACAGTCTACCAATGTTCTCTGCCCCAGCCTGCGATGTATCTTGCCTGTGTTTCCCTTTCCAAATGCCATTTTCAGGAGATGTTATTTGCTGAAGGTCTTGTTGAGGTTGTAGAAGTAATAGAAACAAGTTTAATATGCAGCTGAGAATAATTTCAAGTCTTGACACATTTAAGCAGTCCAAGATTTAGTTAAAGATAAACTAAATCCCACAGACAATGAAAAAAGGATTTCCAGTCAAAAGAAACTCACCCACCCACCACACACACACCTACAGATTGTATATTTGCTACAGCAACAAGCTCAGCCGCTAATCACAGACAGCTATAATTGGAATATACTAGAGGGGAAACAATACATTCATGGAAGAAAATGATCCCCAAGTAGAAGGAAACCCACTCCACCAGCTCGTGCGTGGGTCCACTTCACTCTGCAGAACGCAGAAGGCTAACAGGTACTGTTCAGATGTGTCTACAGAAGTTTGCCGCTCTTTTCTCTTACAGATATATAACCTTTGATATATATATCACATATATATATATATATATATATGTGATATATATATATATCACACCTTTGTGTCGAGCTACTCTTAGTGACTTGGTTCTAAAAAACAAACTGTGGCAGAAGTGATGATATGACCACCTAGGTCAGGCCATTAGAGTCACCTCAGCTTCCGCCTTGGTTTCCAAGTAGAAGGAAACCCACTCCACCAGCTCGTGCGTGGGTCCACTTCACTCTGCAGAACGCAGAAGGCTAACAGGTACTGTTCAGATGTGTCTACAGAAGTTTGCCGCTCTTTTCTCTTACAGATATATAACCTTTGATATATATATCACATATATATATATATATATATATATATGTGATATATATATATATCACACCTTTGTGTCGAGCTACTCTTAGTGACTTGGTTCTAAAAAACAAACTGTGGCAGAAGTGATGATATGACCACCTAGGTCAGGCCATTAGAGTCACCTCAGCTTCCGCCTTGGTTTGCAGTGTTAAGAGGAGTGAGTTCCTACATCATCCTGCTCTTCACACAGACGCTTTGAACAATGTAGGAGATGAGGCTCTTCAGCCTCTTGACAGTGTCCACAGAAGTTTATAATTCCTCTGATGACCTGCTAGGAGTGGATTCAAGCCTTCAGATGGCTACCACTTTGTCCGACATTGTAGCCTAGAGTGGCCTCTGAAGGAGAAACACCCAGCTAATTCTCCCTAATTCCTTACAGGAATTATTATTTTTTTAAGATTTATTTATTTATTTTATGTAAGTACACTGTAGCTGTCTTCAGACACACCAGAAGAGGGCATCAGAACTTGTTACAGATGGTTGTGAGCCACCATGTGGTTGCTTGGGATTTGAACTCAGGACCTTCAGAAGAGCAGTCAGTGCTCTTAACTGCTGAGCCATCTCTCCAGCCCCCTTACAGGAATTATTAAATAATAAATGCTTTCTGTCATTCTAGTGTGTTTGCTCATGCTTATAATTCCAGCACTGGAACAGGAGATAGAGCAAGAGGATTATGAGTTCAAGACCAGCCTGCATAACATAGCTAGTCCCTATCTCTAAACAAGCAAGCACAAGTAGTACGTTTACTACTGTTTAAATCAGGGTGGCTTTATGTACACGGCACGAGGAAACGGATACAGCTGCGCGCATTTGAGAGACTCCCTATTCCACCTTCATTCTGGGCCTTGCTACCTTGACACCGTCAGTCAACTGTCATCTTACAGTGTCACAAGGCCCCTGCGTTCCTTTTCTCCATCTGCATCATCCACCCCATCACCCTTTACCCCCCATCCATGAGCAATGACTTCCCACCTCCTCTCCGGCTGTCATATTTTCCTTCCGTTTTAAATGGCACTATATATAGTTGGGTGCAATTGTTTTCAAGTTTCAAATAATATGAATAGCATCTCTTATGCTATTGACAACTTTTGTGAGCACAGGAAGAGAAAGAAGCATATTATAAACTCAGATACGAAGATCCAGCTATACCACTCTTGGGAATATACCCAAAGATGCCCCACCAGGCCACAGCAGCACGCATTCCACTATGTTCATAGCAGCCTTATTTGTGGTAACCAGAAGCTGGAAACAACCCAGATGTCCCACGACAGAAGAATGGATACAGAAAACGTGGTTCATTTACACAGTGGAATAGTACTCAGCTATTAAGAATGAGGACATCCTGAGTTTTGCAGGCAAATGAATGAAACTAGAAAATATCCTGAGTGAGGTGACTCAGACCCAAAAGGACAAGTATCCTACGTTCTCACTAATAAGTGAATGTTAAAAAGTACAGAGTGCCCAAGATACAGTCCACAGACCTCAAAGAGGACAACGAGCTGAAGGGCCCAAGATGGATGCCTCAGTCCCACTTGGGAGGGAGAACAAAGCAATCACAAATGGGGAGGGAGGGAGGGAGGGACCTGGGAGGGAAAGTGGATGGGGGTGGGGGGGGAATGGGGAGGAGAGGGGAACAGGGTGAGGGAAAAGGACTGAAGCCCTAAGGGCCAATAAAAAGAATGGAAACAGGCAAACTCAGGAGATAGGAGGTTGGGGAGCCCTCTAGAATATACCAGAGACCTGGGAGATGAGAGACTCTCAGGACTCAAAGGGAGGGACCTTAGATGAAATGCCCAACATTAGGGAGAGGGAACTTATAGAGCCCACCTCCAGCAGGAAGACGGGGCATCAAATGAGGGAGGGGGGGCATCCCACTGTCACAACTCTGACCCATAATAGTGTCTCTCTGAAAAAATTACAGGGATGGAAATGGAGAGGAGCCTGAGGAAAAGAAGGTCCAGAGACAGACCCAAAGTGGGATCCAGCTCAAGGGGAGGTCCCAAGGCCTGACACTATTACTGAGGCTATGGAGCACTCACAAAAAGGGACCGAGCATGACTGTACTCCAGAAGATCCATCAAGCAGCTGAAAGAGTCAGATGCAGATATTTGCACCCAACCAATTGACAGAAGCTGCTGACCCCTGTGGTTGAATTAGGGAAAAGTGGAAAGAAGCTGAGGAGGAGGGTGACCCTGTAGGAGGACCAGCAGTCTCAACTAATCTGGATGCCTGAGATCTCTCAGACACTGGACCACCATACAGGGAACATACAACTGGTGCTGATATGAGGGCCCCAACACATACAGTAAAGGACTGCAGGGTCTGTGTTCACTCAGAGATGATGCACAGTTATAACCCTCAAGGGACTGGAGTTCAAAGGTCAGGTAGGGTGAGTGAGGGGTAGGGACATCACATGGAGACAGAGGGGTGGGGAGGAGGTGTGGGATGTGGAACAGTCAGAGGGTGAACGGGGGTGGGGGGAGCGGAGGGGAATAAATATAGAGTGTAAAAAAATAAATTAATTAATAATTAAAAAACATAGGTATAGTTTCACATTGCTAACAGAATATTGATTGCAGCAACCTACAGAAAGTTAAGATGCAATGTGTAACAATTTGACTGATTCTCAATAGTTTCAGGACCACTGGTTACGTGTGTATGTATAATACTAAGCTAAAGAACAAAACTGTTCATCCAATCTGACAAATTACAATGAACGCTTTGCCATTGACTCACAGGATATGTACATTTTAAACTTATTTTTAATTACTTCACTTATCATGACATAATAAACTCAGTTAACCAAATATAAAATTTAAAAAGCTCCTTTCAAAACAGCATAAAATATGACTATTCTCAAATTATTTTAGGTGACAATTCACAAAAGGATAGTATCACACTCAACTGAATAAGATAGAAGACATTAGGTACTGCATAAACATTTTACTGTAATATTTATTGTCATATTTTAAAGCAATTTGAAAAACATAAAAATAGTGGCAACTTTTGGAAACCGAGTTCCCTAAGGAAAATATTAGTAACAGGGTATGTGGGAAATTATTATAGCTAGAAGGACATGAGGAAAATCAGGTCATTCAGTGGAGGAAAAACTCCTGGCTCGTTAAGTACAAAGCCTGACAAAGGCCAAGGCCAGGGCCTCCAGTAGGAAGGGAAAGGTTAACATGACATCATTTATACTTAGATGCTGATTATATGTTACTGAAACTCCTTCTCATATATTTGCATTTACTCCTGAGGCAAGAACAAGAACTTAGTTCATCATTTACAGAGCACAACTGCTTACTGACATGCAATAATGAAAATTCCCTGCACAGGGGCAGCAATGGAGTTAAGACTGACCTGGCTGAAGTCAGGCCGCACAACTGAAGTGTAACTAGCAGGGGCTGTACTTGTAACATAAGGGTAGAGCCCTTACCGGGAACATGTTAGGCCTTCCTCGGCCTGCCTTCCTCGGTTCCCCAGAACTACAAACAAAACCAAACAAAGAGCCACTGATGGAGAGCTGGAGAGGAAGCTCCCCTGGGAGGAGCACTTGCTGCTCTTGCAAAGGACCTGGGTTTGGTTCCCAGCAAGCACACACTGCTCCCAACATCCACAACTGCAGGTCCAGGGGATGAAGAGTTCCCTGGAGCTTCTCGGGCACCAGGCTCCCACGGGGTGCACAGCCACATGCAGGCAGAACAGGTATAGAGGTAGAATAGGCCTGAGTTTTCTTTTGTAAAGTGACTGCACGGCTTTAAAGGTCTCGGACTTTAAACTGAGAACTGAGAACGAAGTTTAGTGGGATCGTTTGCTCTGCACACAGGAGGCCTGGGTTTGATCCTTGGCTCAGGAAGGAAGGAAGGAAGCAAGGAAGGAAGGAAGGAAGGAAAATTCTTATTTTATACAAATTAGATATATAAAGGAAAGATAAAGTACAAATTATTAAATTTTCAGGCACTTCAAATTAAACTGATCTCATATTGATTAAGTATAAAATGTTCTAAACTTAAACAAATTAACTACCAAAAAGGGTACTCAAAATCTTTAACCTTAAAAGAAAAATGTGCACTTACCTTGAAGGAGTCCTGACCGAAGGGAAGGGACTCCCCGTAGTATCGATGTTCAGCAAACACCAGCATAGCCTTCAGCTCCTCAGCCACATCCCACATGAACCCCTAGGAAGAGTTCACAAAGTCACAAGTCAAATTGGGCCATCAAACATTGCACTGAACTTTTGCTAGCCATGTGAAAAGGTGTTAGACCAGACCAGAAAGAACTCTCTAAAAACTGTGCAATGTATGTGTGCTCCACAGGGGGAAAAGCCACACGACCTGTATCACAGTGTACTCCGGAGAAACAAAAAAGATCAGCGTGTTCATCTAATCCTCACCTCTTCTTCTCCTGACTCTCTGACCCTGAGTCAATATCATATGTCAGTCTTCAAACTGCACTGTGGTTAATAATCTAGGAAGGAGGTAAAGATATCTAAGCCTCAAAGACATACACAGACAACATAAAAAAATTAAAAGATGCCGGGCAGTGGTGGTCCATCTTGGCACAGCACTTGGGAGGCAGAAGCAGGCAGATTTCCCAGTTCAAGGCCAGCCTGGTCTACAGAGTGAGTTCCAGGACAGCCAGGGCTACACAGAGAAACCCCATCTCAAAAAAACAAAAACAGAAAGAGAAAGAGAAAGGAAGGAAGGAAGGAAGGAAGGAAGGAAGGAAGGAAGGAAGGAAGAAAGGAAGAAAGAAAGAAAGAAAGAAAGAAAGAAAGAAAGAAAGAAAGAAAGAAAGAAAGAAAGAAAGAAAGAAAGAAAGAAAGAAAGAAAGAAAGGAAGGAAGGAAGGAAAGGAAAGAAAGAAAAGAAAGAAAAGAAATTAAAAGATAAATAAGTATATTAAATTCTCTTGGGATTTTAATCTAATTTATTAGAAAATCAACAGTAGCTAACAGCAGCTGTTATTAATTACTGTTTGCAATGTGTCAGATACTGCTCTAACCACACATGTAACAATTCACTTAATTAGCACAATAAACAAGAATCAGGCACTGTGGTTTTACAGGCAAGGACACTGAGAGACAAGGCTCAGTGTTCACACAGGTGGCACAGCGGAGACTGAAGTCCAGGCTGTAATGCAGAGCAGGCACAAGGCCACTGACTTCCTTACTCCACACTGCTGGCTCCTCACTAATCCTTTGCTCTCTCCTTCCCCTTGACCGGACGGTGCCCTCTGAATCCCTCCTAAGAAAGCATCCTAGGCAGACAGCACAAGTTGATTAGATCAGCGGTTCTCAGCCCATGGGTTGTGACCACTGGGAGATATCAAACAGCTCTTCCACAAGAATCTTCTGAGATCACAGAAAATATCAGATATTTACACTATGATTCATAACAGTTGCAACATTACAGTTATGAAGTACCAATGAGCTCTATGAAAGGGTTGCAGCATTAAGAAGGCTGAAAACCTTGAGACTGGACAGTTTAGTACAGGTTAAAGCCTTGTAATTCCTGGTGAATGCTGTAGGTGTTTAGTATGTTAATATTTCCTAATGAGGCATAGGAACTTCAAAATGGCTTTGGTTATTTTGACCAATCTCTAAGGAACTAGAGGAGCTACCTGCAGGGATAATGATCATGTTACCCTGATACCTGTGGCTTCTAAGACCCCACCTTCTCTTTCAGGGAGATGCTCGTTCTTGCCACATATCCCAGGTCCAGCCAGTAACAGCATAACTGAGCCCCACTCAGCTCAAGCACACTGCCCCCTGCATGCCCCAGCCCAGCAGAGCTGGCCATCTCCCCTCAACACCAGAGGACTGCAAAGAGCCCCTGCACCTGCTGCAGCAGGAACTTACATGTATGCCTTACACCACCAGACTGCAATGTCTTAAGAGGAGGAGCCAAGCTCTGTGGAGTTAGTTGGTCTCAGGCTTTGACAGGAAGCAGTTTAAAGGAACCCATAAATGATGCAATTAGCGATTATCTGCCTGCATCCATTTCAAGGGTAATTTTATCTTTCAAAAGAGGGCTACATCGTGGATTAACAAGCTGCACCAGCACATTCTTTAATCTTATTTAGTCCTCACACCTATGGGAGCTAGGCACGTTTACTATCCCCACTGAAGAAAAGGCTGGAGTTAAAGGCTTGTGCAACTGAAATAACAAACTGGCAGTCAGAACGGAAGCCTCATCCACCTGTCTTCACTGCTTCTCAAAAACTTAATGTCCAGAAGAAAACGTCCAGTTGAAATGCTTTAGTTTATAGGAAGATGCCAAGGGCTAGGGACATCTGGGATCTGCCCTTCCAGGATCCGACCTAGGATCTGCTTTGGACACTTATTTAAAACTGTTTTTCTTCTCCACCTCTCTGAGGACATGGATACCCAGCAAGTGTTCAATGCAAGCTGCAGAGCCTAAGGAACATTGGGGTCCTAAGACTGAACATCTCTCTGCCTGAAATAAGACAGAGATACTGGCTAGGAAAGGTTGACTGTGGGTTTGGCAGAGAAGATTAGCTACAGAAAAGAGTATCCTGAGTAGTATACGCCTTCAATCCCAACACTCAGGAAGCAGAGGCAGAAGCGAAGCACCCAGATCCCTGGATTCCCTAGTTTATACAGCAACTTCCAGGACAGCCTGGGTTATGCAGACAGACCCTGTCTCTAACAAAAGAAAAGCAAAGCAAACCGGAAAGAGACAAAGCAGAACCGTTTTACACAAATAGCCCCAGGAATCTGGGCACTTACCTAATGTCTTTTCTCAGGAGCTATTTTATTTTAGGTGTATTTGTTTATTATTAAATTTTTCAATTTATTTTATTTTTTGGTTGTTCGAGACAGGGTTTCTCTGTGTAGCCCTGGCTGTTCTGGAACTCACTCTGTAGATTAGACTGGCCTCGAACCACTCTGCCTCCAGAGGACTGAGATTAAAGGCATACATCACCACCACCTGACATTTAAATCATTTATTGGTTTGTTTGTTTTTCTCTTGATTGTTTGACTTTGCAGGCTGGGTGTCACTATAGAAGCAGGAAAGACTCATATTTACAGTCTTCTAGCCCCACCCTCCTGAGTGCTACTCAGGGGTGCACCCCCATGCCCAGGGGATTTGGGGCTTGACCATCTGAAGAAAATAATCACAACTGAGTAAGACAGTAACTGTATACTTAGAGTCATGTCTCTCATGTCAACTGAATTCGGTTCAACAACCATTTGTCATAATTCCCTGAGAATGGTGCCCCCCAGCCACAGAGATGGCACTACTCCCTACGGGGCAGGAGGTCACAGCCTAGCATCTTGGGAGAAATTTGACATTTTCTAGTCACAGCACTGTCTGTATTCCTTCCAAATTGTCTTGTTAATAGATGCAGTTAAAAGGTGATAGAAAATTAAGTCAGTGAAGCAAGCTAATAGATTAAACTATTTTAATTATGACCAATTAAAAATGGGTAGAACAGGAAAGTAGATGAAACTGCAGCTACTTTACCTCCCCCTTCGACTGGACAGTCAAACTTTTATATTTTTCTTTGTTTGCATGGTTTCATTTCAGTCTTACGTATTAATTTGGTAAATATTTATTGATCATCTACTATACACACAATGCAAATCTTCACTTTAAACATACAGTAGTAAATACAAAATATCCCTAGCCTTACATTTACTTTCTATAGGCCATAGTCAGGCCAAAGCTACACAATACTGCCCGTTTTGTCTACTTGTCTGTCTGTCTGCCTGTCTGTCATCGTTGAGACGGTTTCATCTTGAACTAGATGGCAGCACAGGCTGGCTCTGAATTCCTAGCACCATAATTTTCATTCACTCATGAACTTTTGCCATCTTTCTATTACTATTGAGTTTATCTTATTTTATTTTTCATTACATTTATGCCATGTGATATGGAGGGCACATGCCATATCACACTTGAGGACATCAAAGAAGAACATATAGGAGCTGGTTTTCCATCAAGCAGGGCTCAGGGATGAGGTCGGGTCGCAAGCCTTTGCCAGCTGAGCCATCTTGCTTTTGCTTTTGAAGAACAGTATTCTTGGTCCTCTACACTGCTAAGCATTTCTCCTGTTTATCACTATGAAAGACCGGATTTCAGCAGGTCACTAATGTGTACATACCGTATTATTGCAAAACCAGACAATGTCCCCTTCATTACCAGTGTAGAAAAGTATAGATCCACCATCTCTCTGCCAGTGTTTATCAGCAACTAGGTACCGCTGTTTAAAAGTTCTTGTGTCAAAAAATCCAAAGTGGTCAACCTGTGATAAAAACAAAATAGGCAAGACATATCTCAAGGAAAAGGATTGAAATTAAAATTAAGTAAATGAAATTAACATTAACATTCTTCCATAAAAATCAAACTATACTATAAAAATAATCAAAAGAAACTATAAAGTTCATTTGGTCTTATTAATACTAGTGTCATTTTGAAATTACTTTGCTTATATACTGAGATGAAGCAGTATTTTTTATGGTGGACAAGATTTTCAGTGCTAAAAAAAGATATAATTATAATTAAAAACATGTCAGATTAAAATTTTAAAATTTGACTTAATTTTGTCTGATTAATCTTATGGAAAAAGAAACTATATTCTTATGGTATTACAATATGATATGATAAAATATGTACATATTTCAGAGTGAACAAGTTGGGAATAAGCATCACCTCCCATAGTTACTGTTAGTGTGATGAGAAAATGTGCTACTTGTCAAATAGTCAACACATCCCATTAGTTCTCAAAATCCCTTACTATCTAAATTTTCATTATTCAAATTTTTAATATAAAATTAAGAACTAATTAGACCACTGAAAAGATCTATGAATTGTGTGATTCCAATACCAACAGACATTACAAATGTTGGGATTTTGGTGTCTAACCATTTCTAAGAAAAAGAGCCAACAGAGGAACTAAGGCCTGTTGTTACCAAAGTGACTGAATGACATTTGGGACAAAGAAATTATAGGATAGGCCAAAACATCCAACATACAACAGAGCAAAGGCATATTTAAAACCAACAGAGTAGCATCACCCAATGAAGGAAGGAGTCAGCGACAAAGAAACTATCTTTTATAGACTCACATTTTAATAAGCTTAGCAAAAAACAAACTAGCCATAGAAATAAATAGTTTAATTGGCTGAAACATTCAATTCATGCAAGCCATTAATATATAAGGAACAATTTCAAGCAAAAGTTCAATTGCTGCCATTTAAAACATCAGGACAATTGAGTAAAGGCTCAGCACAAATGAGCCACATAAATTAATTCCTTATTTTGAAACTGGGAATTAATGGTTAAAAATTCCATAGCAAAGCCATCATATTTAAAAACACAAGAAAAAACATAAAACACATCTTGATATCACAAACTCCACTCTTGTCTCTAGTGTAACACTTTACAGGTAAGTACTGGGCTATCAT
The DNA here is from genome assembly GCF_947179515.1 of Apodemus sylvaticus. NCBI lineage: Eukaryota > Metazoa > Chordata > Mammalia > Rodentia > Muridae > Apodemus > Apodemus sylvaticus. The sequence continues at coordinate 113,365,467 of NC_067472.1, forward strand.
CACTGTAATCTAATATCACATATGGTTGGGTAGGCAGGGCACATATGCCTTCTCACCCATACAATGTCAAAAAAAACCCCACACACATATCATTTTGTTGGGAACAAGTGAAAGAAGCTTATTCTAAGTACCACCATTTTGTTTTCAGACTCCATTTAATACAGAGAGAAACTAAATTCAAGGTCTCAGGAAGCTGAGTACTTCCCGAGAGCTGAACAGCTTCTGTTGTAAATGGTTGTCTGAGTCTACACATCTCAGGGACAACTTCCCCATCTTGCTGGTAGGATCAAACTAAGTTCATGTTCCCAGGCCTAGGAACAAGCTCCTGATTGGTGGAAATCTATCCTGATTAATGGAAACTCCCTGCTCAACCTCTTAGGTCAAAATATCATGGGAACAATGCTACTGCCCACCCAGCTCCCCATTTCTCTATGATTTCATCCTTTAACTGTGATGTGCAACATTCCTTCAGGGTAGCAGTTTAGCTCCCTAGTCTGTTCTGTGGTCCTGATCAATCAGTGGTGGCTTGATTACAATAAATTTTTGTCATCTGCCTTGACCTGGTGCTTGAGTTCTGTTGGATTTAAGTGGACCTGCAACATGATTTATTCTTGCCAAAATCTTTCCATTTTTTATTTTAATCCTGACTCTAGATTACTCCAAAAGAGGACATACAGAAGTAGCAAAGTAAATAGAAGTCTCCAAAAACCAACTGGACAAATCCAAGGGTGGAACATGTCATAAGACAATGCATGGCCAGAGGACTGCTTTAGACTAAGTTAGTTTTAAGGAACATAATAACCAGAGACAGTGCAATCCAGGATTGACTTCAGTTTGAACAAATAAGATGCAAGTGATAAACTGGAGTGATTGAGTTAATTTTAATATGGGCAAGAAATTCAATGATGCTAAAACACTTTTTAAAAGTAACTATATTATTCTGGCTACATAAGAAAATGCTTTATTTTTTATGAATGTACCCTGGATGGTTTAAGAGATAGACTATAATGCTGACTATCATCTTGGAATTACTTATTCTAACATGAATAAACAAAGTGAATTTATATGAATTGAAGCTTCATCTACACTGAAAAAAATAACATACAAAAAGTGCTTGGACTTTACAAAATAGCCAAAGCTTGTCAAAAATAAAAAAGGGCCTGGCAGTGGTGGTGCACGCCTTTAATCCCATCACTTGGGAGGCAGAGGCAGGTGAATTTCTGAGTTCGAGGCCAGCCTGGTCTACAGAGTGAGTTCCAGGTCAGCTAGGGTTACACAGAGAAACCCTGTCTTGAAAAAAAACCCAAAACCCAAAAATAAATAAATAAATAAAAATAAAAAGGATAAATTAAACTTTGGATATATTAAAGCTTTTTTTTAACCTTTTGAAATTGTGAACTACCATTTAAATATAACTATCAAACCTCTTACAGTGGTAATGTTCACATATAACTACAGGAGAGAACTACTCTAGAGTCTTTAAGATGGTGGAGGCCGATACCTCAGTGATTCGAAAGGACAGAATTAAAAGTGACATGCCTGGTCTGAAGCGCACTAAATCCTAAGAGGGAAATGAAGTTTTTCAGTGAGAATTACTCTTGCTTCTGCCTCTCAAATGCTGGGATTAAAGGTGTGTGCCATCATTGTCTGATTTAGTAGAATTATAATTACAGTGTCAACAGTTTCTCTGTTTTCTCTTTCTTTCTTTCTTTCTTTCTTTCTTTCTTTCTTTCTTTCTTTCTTTCTTTCTTTCTTTCTTTCTTTCTTTCTTTCTTTTTTTTTGAGGGTTTCCCTAACCATTAAGCCAGAAATACATTGTGAAATAAATGTCCTTTGCACAACACAAATTTCCAGCACCCTCCCTTTCCCATCATCAAGAACATCATCTGCAGCTACAGAACTGAGTATTCAGTGGTCACACAGAACACAAGATCAATGTGCTCTCTGTTATCCAGACTGACACACAGATTTCCAGGGCCTCCAGTGGGGACTTTAGAAATCACAGCATGAAAGAAGGGCTGCAGAAGGCAATCTCATCTGCTCGCTGCACGCAAGCTGAGTGCAAAGGGCAAAGTAGGTGATAGTGCCCAAAGCTTCACAGGCATGATCTGGAAAAGGAAGCACGCTTCTGGTCACGGACAGCAGCTCTTTCTAAAATAGAGAGATGAAGGAAGGAAGGAAGGAAGGAAGGAAGGAAGGAAGGAAGGAAGGAAGGAAGGAAGGAAGGAAGGAAGGAAGGAAGGAAGGAAGGAAGACCCAAAAGATGCTTCCTGCTTCAATTCATGTGGAAATACGGAAAGGATCTGTAGGAAGTAAGGAAAGACAGAGAGAGGACATCCTCTAAATGAAATCTACAGAGGCAAAGATACATGCTTGCATTTTGTAACTGCTCAAGAATGAAGTATACATCCAGAAGTAATGCGAAATCTATTAAGCACAGTGGGAACAGTGTGCTTTGGGGCAGTGCAGATGGGAAAGAACACAGAGCTCATGTTCCATGCTATCAACCACCTGGCCATCTCCAGTCATCTGTGATATTTTCAAACCATGTTATGATAGGATAATGACCCTCAGAGAAGTCACACAATTTCCCAAATAACGTGACTAACAGATAGAAATCACACACAATTCTTTCTACATGCTGTGATAAACACTGCGTCCCATCCCTGCTTCTGACATACACTAGCTCTATCTGCTATTTTCATAGCATACAGTTAGTTATGGGTAGGCTGACAACAAGCTTCCCCCTCACTAGGGAGCCACTCAAAAATCTTCCTCTAAAATCTGTGGGCACAGGCATTAGCTGTTTACTAAGTCACAGTCCAAAACACGGGGAATGCTGGTCCTTGTGCTGGCCTTGATGATGGTCGTTACTACAGTGACACATTTAGCTCAGTTAAGTCAACGGATTCAAACAAAAACAAAATCACACTTTCTCAACAGCCTTTCATTTTAGAAACTCACCATATGGTAGTCTTATTTAGGCACTCAGTTATACAATAATTGAAGGCAGAAATTGTATTAAAGATATAAAAGATATCCTTGGAGATAAACGTGACAGAAGAAAGATGAGAAAAGGAAAGCAAAGCAAAGCAAAGAAAAGAAATGAAATTAAAAGAAAGGAAAAGAAACCAGACTCAGACTTCCAATGAGTCAATACGCCTTAGGGAGGCTCTGGTGTGTGCAACCCTAATCCAGAGATGAAGACTTAAAGACCTCTATCTACTCAGATGTGTGTGCTGCAGATGTATTTAGAGATTGTGGCATTGCTTTAGCTTCTCAAATAGATGTGACAATGTACCCAAGCACATTTGATTCCTGAAGGAAAGGACATCTCTGAATAGAAAGGACATAAACTCTTAAAGAGCCAAAATTGAGAATGGCCACAGAATGCACACAGAATGGCAGGCCCTGTGGCCATAGGGGAGAAGTCTGTGTATCTAGAGTCAGTCCTTCTAGACCACAGGCTCTGGCGTTCCCAGAGCTAGAAGGGAGGGTGGTGGTGGCATATGCCTTTAATCCCAGCACTTTGGAGGCAGAGGCAGGCAGATTTCTGAGTTCGAGGCCAGCCTGGTCTACATTGAGTTCCAAGACAGCAGGACTACACAAAGAAACCCTGTCTTGAAAAACAAAAAACAAAACAAAATAAAAAAGAATGGAGGGTAATGGGCAAAACAAAACAAAAAAGAATGGAGGGTAACGGGCTGTCTTATGAATCAAATCATTGGGAGTGACTCCCTATTTAGTTCCACTCATTGTGTCAAAGAGGTTCAAAACCTGCTTAAACACTCTATTTGTATTTGTCTCCACAAGAGGAAGACAGGGAGCACTGGAGAGTGAATTTAACTGAAAGAACTGAAGAGGCAATGCTTTTTCTGGGTGACAACGTAGTGACAGCAATGAAATGCTGATGAGAGGAAGATGAATTTTACACACAGGAATTATTCTTCCTCTACTTCACTGCCAGACACTGACATCTTGATTCCAGCCTTTGTTTTAACATCAGGATCGAGCCTAAGATTTTGTGCTGCTTAGCAAACACTACAAAAAAAAAAAAAAAAGACAAAAAAATGAACAAAACCACATCCTAGAGTCCACAAGGATGGACGGTGGGCATTACCTCAGCTATTCTTCAAACACAACTCCTTTCTATGCAGTGACACCCTATTCATCCTCGAGGCATTTCTTTTTGAAATTTTTATCTTAATTGTATGGATGTTGTTTGAATGTACAACTGTATACCATGTGAATGCAGTGTCCAGGGATACAGAAGGCATCAAATCCTCAGGACTGGAGCTTTTAGATCATGGAGTTTGAGTAACCACATGGGTGCTGAGATTTGAACCTGGGTCCTCTGGAAATGTAGCTAGTGTTCTTAACCACTGAGCCACATCTGCAATGCCAGACACATTATTCCTATTCACTAATTCTTGACACAGTTTTGTCTATAAGCAGGAGAGACACAGCTGTCCTTTCCTTCTATACTATGTTTTATAAAAATAGTTTATTTATTCTTTAAAATGAGATTCATAGAAATAAAATATTATGGTGACACAAAAATGGTAAGGAAAAGGAAAACAAAAACAGTGATCCATTACAGGAGTAGTCCTTTAAAAAAAAAGTGCGACTCAGCTTCTTGTACTCGTCCATTAGCTGGAAAGATACGAGAAATAGAGAGTATTTCCCTTTCACGGCATTTTGGCACCTCACAATGGCAGTAGCTACCACTATACCGTTGTACAAGGCAGGTACTTTATAAATAATAAAATGCACTTCTAAAGCAATAGCTCAGCATGTTTCTAAGTATGAGGTTCTTTTACTAACTGTACAACTTTGTTTAATGAAAATTAAACTATGAGGTTTCCTTTTATTTATTTTTTAAATGCCGAGGACATTTTTATTTTTAATATTTTTACAGTGTGTGTAAGAGAGAGACAGAGAGAGAGAGAGAGAGAGAGAGAGAGAGAGAGAGAGAGATTCTGCAATTGCTGTGAAAACAGAGCCAACTCAACTTCAAGAAGAACATGACCCAAAACAATGAGAAAAGAGGGCACAGTTCTCAAGATCCAGTTTGTGCAGACAGCTTTACTGCATTGTCTAAAGGCTAGACACAGTAGGTAGAGATTTTTTATAAAGAGGCAATGATAGAGGATGGTGGGCAAGACAGTTACTTCCATCCCTCCTGACTGCCATGCACTGAGAAATACCCAAGCTACATACATGTCTTCACCACCGCAGAAAAACACAGGTACTATTCACTGGCTAGAATCAGAATACTAGTCAGGAACTTTTGTTTGTCCAATGCTAAACCAATAAATTTAACAATGCTTGATTTTATATATATGTATATATATATATATATATATATATATATATATATAGAGAGAGAGAGAGAGAGAGAGAGAGAGAGAGAGAGAGAGAGAGACACCAGTGAGTGGGTAGAAGATGAATTCCTCCATTTAATGCACAGCATTTTAACCTGTATTGAAAGATATTCCATTCTGAAGAGCAAATTTCTTGCCAGGACAAACACATACAACATACAAACATTTCAAAGGCAGCCAAAACAGTACATGATGCCAAGGAAGAATGTAAGTTTATATTTCCTATTTTATTGAATATAAAATGACACATTACTGTTTTTCTTCCTTTATAATCTCATTTAAAATGTATTTGTTTTTTTTTTTAATATGTAGGAGAGTGATCTGTCTGTATGTATACCTACATGCCTTAAGAGGGGATCAAATCTCCTCTTTATAGATCCCTTTATAGATAGATGGTCATAAGCCGCCATGTGGATGCTGGGAATTGAACTCAGGAACTCTGGAAATGCAGCAGCATTCTTAACTGGTGAGCCACCAAACCAGCCCTTCCTTTATAATCTCCTATTCTAAACATTCCTATATATATTCTCCTGCTACCATTCTTATAACTATATGCCATGCCACATTCCAGAAATGGAGGCTAGAATCTACTGTAGTGAAAATGGATGAAGACAACCCCAACACCTAAAACATGCAAACCAACCACACACTTTGTACAGAGGCATGATGCGTGTAACTTACAATGCACTCTTGCCTTCTATCATTCCTTCAGCCCTGGGACTGTATTCACTTCCCACATCTTCCCTATTCAAACAAGCCAGTTCTAGTTCTCACATAATCTAAAGTCCTCAAAACACTGATCACACCCTAGTTCAATTAATACCCCCTTTTAAATACAGTACCCAAGCTTGAGTTCCAGACATAGCATATAATCTGACAAATCACTTGCTCACTGTTTCCTGAAAGTACCAAACTAGGGAAATACTTAGAGACACAACTTCACTAACCCAGACTGACTTAAGAGAATCAGGGAAGCTGGACTGGATTAAGTAGCATTCCCTCCAAAGATGCATATCTTCCTTGACCTCTGAGAGACCTTGTTTGGAAACTGGATCACTGCAGATATAAGTAGTTGACCTGAGGTCTTGATGAGAACCTTTATAAGAACCTTTGCTTATGAAGAGAAGAAATGGAAACAAGCACACAATGACTGCTATGTGCAGCGTAGACAAAAAGGAGTCGGCTGCATGGCGGTGGGACAGAGCCAAAGAGCTGCAAACTGAAAAATCAAGATTACCAACGAACCCCAGAAGCCAGAAGAGAGGCATGGAAAAAACAAACAAAAGCAAACTCCTCTCCCACGGAGCCCCTGTGGTGGTTTAAGTGAGATTGGTTCCTAGAGGCGCCTACATTTGAATACTCGGTCCCCAGTTGTTGGAACCTGGGAGGTATGTTACCAGGGTGGGTTTTGAGGTTTCAAAAACTGGAGCCATTACCAATGTGTGTCTCTCTCTACCTCCTATTTGCAAATCGAGAAGTGAGTTCTCAGCTGTTCCTGCCACCATGCCTTGGCTCCACCATCAAGGACAGCCTCTGAAACCATAGCCCGAATGAAACCCTTTCTTTTATAAGAACTTGTCTTGGTGTTTTATGACAAAGTGGAAAAGTAAGTAAGATAGCCCCCAACCAGGCTGTAATCCTGCCCACATTTTGTTTGGACTTGTAACCTCCAGAAGTGAAAGGTTGTTTTTACTTCCGGGCTTATAGTTCTTTGCTCCAAAAGCCAATTTTCATAACCATCAGCAGTGTAAAATGTCACCACTTTTGCCAGCATTTTGTGTTTTCTTGGTGACCACCATTCTGAGATGTAGTCTCCATGTTATTTTCATCTGCATTTTTATAATGACTAAGGAATTTAAACATATTTCACATATTTATTGGTCATTTATATTTTTCTTTTAAAATCTGTGGCTCTAGTCATTATAGCTAAAACATGGAATCAGTTAAGATGTCCATCAACAGATGAATAAGCAAAATGTGATACACATTCACAGAAAATTGTATTCAGCCATAAAGAACAGAATTATGTTATTTGCAGAGAAATGAATCATTTAAGTGAAATATATTAGACTCAGATAAATGTTACTGGTTTTCTATCATATGCACAACCTAGATTTCATACATACACACACACACACACACATATGCACACATACATATAAAATGAAAGAGGGATTATTCAGGAAGATTGGAAGATCTAAAAAGACTGGAAAACAAGAGAAGGTGATATGGACAAAAAAGAAAGATAAATATTGCCTGTTTTCTCTTGAATGCAGAATCTAGATTCAAATGTCTATGTAGATGGATGAACGTATGTGACATGGCACTAGGAGAAACACTATGGGGACAGGACGGGGACTAGGACAGTGATAAACTTTATTTCAGTATGATAACTGACAAAACAAAGTCGTGGCTGGGCAGCAAGCATAGCACTTGGTAGAAAACTGCTCTACCACTGACCTTTATCCTCAACCAAGAAACTTTATGGGCTAAGAAAAGAACATGCAAGAACAGTTAGGCCATAAGGCTAAAATACAAAGCATCCTCAGCAGGAGAGAATCCTGTGAAAATCACACTTGTGACCAACAATAACTAGAAGACATACAACGCTCTCCTTGTAGATGATTGTGCTGAAACACATTATTTTGTTAATGCAGAGCAAATGCATGATTTTCAAAGGATATGAGGGGGAAATGGAATTTACGAAGTCCCCACGTGAACAGGACCCGCCAAAGGAAGCAACTAAAGAAAGCGATCCTGCGCTCTTTTCCTCCTGGGGAACTCCAACATCAAAGTCAATACTGATTCACTATAAAAGACCTCCAGGGATCTCTTATCATCATCTTAAAAATACACTCTACAGACCACTCATTGTTTGGAGTACTGTAAAAAAGATAAAGGAAGGGAAAAAGGACATCCTCAGCTAAAACCAAAATTCAGAACAATAGCAGCAAGTTCAAACGGGACCCTGTGGCTTCCTTTGATTCCTTTCAGGTGCTTTGGCACTACATCAACATCTTTGATGACAGCTGCCTAGACTTAATAGGATGTACAAACAAATGGTCATCACTAACTAAACACATTCACCAGACAAGCATTCCTTGAGTAACTACTGTGGGGCAATTAGCAGAGATGTACGGATGAACAAGAATGCGACACTTTGTTTTCTCTATCTTGGAGTTCATAGTAGCATAGGTATAAGACATGTTTATTTTATTTTATTAGGGCTCTGAGGATGAAACCCAGAGCTTTGTACATGCCAGGCTATCATAGACACAGTTTGACTGACTTCTGGGATTATGTGAGGCCTCTAACCTCACAGAGCTCACCATCTGGGAATGGCCCCTTTTAGTCATCTTCAAAATCGATGAGCCTAGGAGAGGGCAATATAGATAATATTTCATTTATGGCTAATCGTTCAACAGACACTTATTTTCAGCCTTTGGATGAGTTATGAGACTCTGCAGTTATTGCTGTCCACTGCAGAAAGAAGTTTCTCTGAGCAAAGCTGATGTCAGCATTATTCTATAAGCATGAACATAATTATTTAGGATGAGATTTGACAGGTGCATTATATCCATTTAGCCAAAAAAAATAAAATAAAAAATAAAAATAAAATAAAAAATAAAAAATAAAAATCTTGGTAGTTTCCATGCTAGGGAAGATGACCTCCCTAGCCAAGGGCTTTTCATGGGGTTTATAGAATCTGACATGGATTCTTTCCTTTAGAACAAACCCATCAAAAAGGTTGATTTCTCCCATAACAAGCTACCATTAGACTAGTAGGTCTGGCCAACTGGTAGCTGTAACAAAATGCTGGTGAGAAGTTCACCCAGACTCTAGAGTGAGAGGCTCTTTTTTGCTTCTGAGGCTCCCTTAATTTTCTTTGTGGGTTTTGTTTAAAAGATAAATACAGAAGTCTCTTCCTCAAACAGAACCATCTTCCTTGAGAAGGAAGTTGTTTTTGCCATAGAATTTTGCCTCCTCTGAATTCCCGGGCTCACGCATCTGTTTTCCAATACCTTGTGCTCACCCTGTAGTAGAGTTGTACCCAGCCTTATCTTTCCATCATGATAAGCATTAATCACTGTACAAGTTAGACAGTTTTATAAAATGGAGGCTATGATTCATCAGTGGACGATAAAGTCAATTTAGTGGGTCATAGTGTTTTTTAAACACTGAGCAACCAACCTACAGATTTTCAAATTTATTTTTATCATAATAGAAAGTCAAAATAGCCTGATCCATTATCTCCCTAAGAGTATAACTCTATCTAAAGAACAACTGCCTGTCAAATCACATGCCAAGAAATAAGTATAATTTGGGCAGGCTCACAAATTAGAGTACATTTAACGCAATGAATGCCACAGATAGTAAATTCCAGGCAACTGTGGAGAAGGACAGCTCCTACACAAGGTGGGATCAGTTGGAAAAAGTCTTATAGGAGAATTAGGATTGAAGCGGGTCCAGTAAGGCTGGACTAGAAGACGGAAGAAGCAGGTCTGAGGCTGGAAGAACAGAAAGACTGAAAGGCTATGATAATGCAACCTGGAATAACACAGAACAGGCAGTAACCCCACGTAATGTAAAGAAGCAGCATGGACTGGGTCTGGGGTGTGGCTCAGTGATACAGCACCTGTCTAGGATTCAGTAAGGTCCTCAGCTGATTAGGCAGCACTAGAACAAAGGAAGGGATGGAGCTGAAGAGGTTGCTATAAACTAGGAGGAAATTATATAAACTGAAAGGGTACAGTGACTGGATTTTGGAAATGTGTGAAGATGATGAAATCAGCCAATCTCAAACATGAGCGAGTAGGCTAAGAGAGACATGAAAAATAGCAGAGCGGGGTTAGAAAGGAGTGCCAAAACATAATCTTTGCTATAATCTCTTCTAATCTGCAATGCCTTTAGCTGGGAAGGATGCTAAGGAATATAAGCATTTAGTCTTAAGGTGCTCTCAAACTGAAGAACCAAAGCCAATTTTCATCAAGGTCTTATTTATTATATATTAAGGAATTTAATATATATTACACATATTAATATATAATTAATATATAATGTATAATGTATAGTTTAATATATATATGAGCTGAGCAAAGGTGGAGAGTCAAGAAATCTTAGAAGGCCAAGGTCAAATGATGTAGAACTTGTATATGTGAGTGTATATATGACAGTATATGTGTGTGCATGTGTGTGTGTATGTGTGCATGTGTATATGTATATACATGTGTACACATGTGTATATGTGTGTATATATGACAGTATATGTGTGTGCATGTGTATATGCGTGTGAGTGTGTATATGTGAGTGTGGAAAGTCAAGCCACAGGAAGCACATCATCAGCTAGAGCTGCCTGCATTTGTGAGGTGAGTGAGGAAAGATGAGCCACAGTATTAGAGCAGACCTTCCAGGGCCACAGACAATCAAGATCGAGGTAGGTACACTCAAATGAGAAGAGAGGTTCAATTCACAGGAACTCCTGCTTTATAAAGAGTGATCATGCCTTACCTGAAAGATTAGAGCACAGACACAGGCAGGCAGAAGTCACCTCTTAGCCTGAACGGCTCATTATCAGGGAGAAACAATGGTCAAGGGATAGAAGGCCCATCAGCACCAAGGACAAAAGAGCTGTCACCCCTGCTTTTCCATATAATGTCCCATGACCTGCTCCCTCACAGGAAGGAGCCACCAGCCTCAGGAAGTGGCAGAAGTTTCCGAGTGTTTAAAAGGACAGTGTCTGCAGCATGACCCTGCTTCAAACTGCATAGGAAAAAAAAAAAAAGAATAACTAGTACTTCCTTACCTTCCTGTCTGGTGAGTCAGAGCCATTACCTGGCTTGTAGTTCTTTATTTAAATTGGGTTATTAAATCACCATGTCGTTGCCCAAACTTGTAGGGTGTAGAGAAATATAGCATGCATTTTTATCATATGTGGGCTCCCATGGAAAACTTTCCTAGAGTGACACTTGAAACAAGGCTCAAACACACACACACACACACACACACACACACACAACTGGGGAAGGAATATGAATCAATAATAATAATATTAATTCAAATATAGTGATAAATTTGAAGAGCACTGACTCCTTCTCAAAACCACAAATGTTCTACAATATCGGGGGAAGAAAGAGGAATTAGAAGGTAGATATGAATACAGGAAAGACCTTGTGCCTGGACGGACTCGCCACCACTGTTTCAGACTTCAAAGCCCCATCCTGTCTCGTTATTTGTAACAAAAGGAGGGCTGAGGGATGAATTTTGTCACATGAGAATGTCTGTCCTGTAGCCTCCTCCTAATTCCAAAGAGAATAGTTTTACAAACTAATTTCTGTCTCCAGAATTAGGAGCCCTCAAAATTGTCTACATTCTCTCCTACCCCTTTCAGAATAAGCACCTGAATCATACTGAATCATCAGAGGCTGTATTCCTGTGATATTTCCCTGTGCACCGGTGCATGTTAATAGACGTATGAGTGTATATTCTCCTGTTCAATCTGTGTTCCAATTTATTGCAGATGACCTTCAAAAAACAAAAGTTTTTCTTCTCTCCAGATTGCAGCAAGGTTCAGAGAAAGCCCTCAGAGAATCTGGCATTAACAACCTGGTTTTTCTAAGTGATGTGTCAGCCTATAAAATGTGATTAGGAAGAACAATGTTTTGGGCTGAGCAGAGGCATGGACAGCTGGAGACAACTTCTCAGAAATGGTGGCACTGCAGAGCAACCCGAGTTAGTAATACATGTGAGGGCAAATGAAGATCTATAATTAAGACTTGGTTTGTAAATGAAAAAAAATCATGTTTCCTTTAACTCTCTAGTAAGTTTGAATGGGAGACACTTAACCACCACACAAGTACTTTCTTTAAAAAAATGTGTGTGGGGGAGAAAGGCTCTTGCCCCAGGCCCATCCCCAACCCCAAGTCAGTTAAGTTTGCCTTGGAAACATGAGGACCAGAATTTGATTCCTGGAACCCATGTTTAAAAAAGAAAACAAAATAACAATCCCCCACAACCAACAGTGACCTTTAAAACGGCAGTTTTCCTTTTCTTGTGTGTATATGCACATATGCATGTGCACCCACGTGTAGGAGCCAGATGTAACACCTCAAAACCTATGCAGCTTGTTTTGCCTGGAGTTTGGCAAACGAGCAAGGCTAGCTAACCAGCAAGTGCAAGGAATCCACCCCTCTCCACCTCCCCAGGGCTGGAAATGACGAATGCAGGCCATTACACTTACGGTTTTGTTGTTTTGTTTTTTCAAACATGAGTTCCAGGGATTAAACTCTGGTCCTCATGCTTCCAAGGTAAGCACTTAACTGAGTGAGGTATATTCTTGGCCCACATTTTCCCTAATATTTTCATTTTATTACCCTTTCTACAGCCACCATCTAGATACAAAAAAGTATGGAATTAAATTGTTACCTTCTGAATCTCTTTGTAGGCAAGGTGGAAGAAGGATTGAGCTTCTTCCTTGCAGAACCTGCAGCTACCTGCAGCTTGCAGACTATTAAAAGAAACAGAATGAAAAGAAACAGACCTACTCTCACGTGTTCATCAAGAAGAGACCTTGGGATATAAACTTATGTAACTACCACCATCAGCAGACACACAACTCTTCCTTACTTCAATGTCTGCTGAAGTGGACAAGACGGAAGGCAAATGAGACAGAGTAAGAAGATTTGTGAAGACAGCATCCTAAGAACACTAATACTCAGTGTGCCACGGGAGAACATGGATGTTTTTAAGACAATGGTTTAGTTTTTTTAAAACGAGTAAGAAGTCATATGTGGTGGCACATGCAGGCCACCTAAAATCTAAGCACTTTGGATGTAGACACAAATGGATCATTGCTTGATGCTAGCCTGTACTATGCACTGAGACCCTGCCTAAGGAAGATAAGAGGCAGGGCATTACTAAAAGGATACAAAACAAATACCATAACACAAGGAAGGAAAAAGATTCCAGCCACCATAAAAGTATAAAGAGCTGGCCAGCCATACTCTCCAAATTTTGAATTGACTCCTGGCTGTGGCAGTGTCTTCGATAGAGCTTTAGACCTGGATGAATGGATGAGACTGATAAAGGCAGGAAAGGCCAACAGAGCCAACTGAAGGGAACAATGTGGGCAGCAGAACAGAGCCAGGAAAGGAATGACCATGTGTGGAGAACAGATTAGAAACTTATCAGTGGGTTGCAGCCTCAGAGTGAAAACCAGACAGTGCTACAGGATCTTGCCATCCCCGGTCACACCAACCTTGCAGTGAGCGTCAAGTATTCCATTTTCTTTGGCCATCACTCTTCAGTACTTCTGTCATGAGCCACTAAGTCCTTCAGCCTCGACTGCCCTTAAGTCCACTCAGCCTCACTCACCTGCTCACACGTCTTAAATCCTGTGGCCAATGGCTGTAATCACATCCTTGAAGTATTGTTTCGATGGCCATGTCTCACCTGGCTGTCTGGGCTGATCCTCCTACCTCTGCCTCCCGAGTAACAAAAAATGCAGCATGCTTCACCATCCTCAGCTAAGATGAACATCTGTCTATAAGATAACATCTTCACTAGCTCCTCTGCCGTTTTTTTCCAGCCTTGACTTTATAGCTCATCAGCATACTAAAACAACTTCAACTATGCTTCCTGCTCTACCTCTCTTCAGAACTCCTGACTCAAGTAACACATCTAAAGAACGAGTTCTTTGTCTCCTCCCATCCCCAAATGTATTCCTCCCAAAGCCTTCTCCGTCTTAGTACATGACGATTTCATCTAACAATGTGTTCAGGTAAAGAAACCATGAAACCAATTATCTCTTACCCCATATCTATTTTATTCACTATACCTTTAAACTATGACTTCAGAGAAATCCCTGAACTTGAGCATTTCTCATGCTTCTACTACTATGGAACTAATTCAAGTCAACACTGTAATCTGAATTTATTATTATTATTATTATTATTATTATTATTATTAATTTGCAGTAGCCTACTTTTCCTGCTCCAGCTGGTTCCCCTCCACAGTCCATTCTTAACACAATAGCCAGATTACATTTGTTAAAACATCAGTCAGAACATGCCACTCTTCTGCTGTTCATATTCAAAAGGCTTCTCACCAAATATTTAATACTCAATCCTTTATAATAGTCAAGGTCCCCATGTAGTCTGTCCCCTTTTTCTATCTTACTACCTTGTCCCCTCCCTCTTCTTTCCTGACACATGTATGCTAGCCACACTGGCCTTAGAATTCTTCTCACCAGACACAGGCCTATCTCTTGAGTTTGTGTACCTGATCCACCTAGAATACTGCAGAGAAAGTCCTTTCCCTAGTCACTAGAAAAGTGCATAGAATAAAACAAGCAACCAATAAATAATAGATGAACATAAAGACACATTTTCAGTATGTGTTAAATGTAGTTTGTCCCCTCCACATATCCACGTGCTGAGTTTGGTCTTGAGCATGTGACATTAGGAAGTGGTGAAATCTATAAGAGGTGGAGCCTGACGAGAGCTAAGTAGGTCACTTGGGGCCACTCCCCTCTAAGAAATTTACTCAGGAAATGAGTTTTCCTAAAACAAGTTATAAAAGGATGGGCTGCCTCCACTGTGTTCTCTGGCTTCCTGTCTTATCAGATAATATCTCCCAGTATTAGGCGCTGCAGGGATATGATGCAGCTATGGGACTCAATGCTATGCTGCTACCTAAGCTGTCATACTCAACACTGTTCCATTATTTATAAAGTCCTCACCTTCAGACATTTTGTTGGAGCAGTGGGAAATGGATTCATGCAATACGATACACTTTTCTGTTTTCCTTTCTCACTGATGAGCATTTTCCTACACCATCATGTGCTTCAAGATCATAATTTTTAAGAGTAACAAGACACCACTTTACAAGTACACCACAAATTAGTTACAGTTTCAGCTTTAAAAACTAGTTATTTTACGAATAGAATAAACAAGATGTGTCTTCTTTGATCTTTCAAAATTCCAATAGTCTCACTTCTAAAATGGGCAACAACCTTACAAGATTGTTATAAAGGCTAAATAATAATGTGGAAAATAAACAGATTCACCAGGGATTCTTATTATTACTTACAACATATACACATCATAATGTCAAGGAAAGACCAGAGATATTGAAGCAACAGATCAAAAAGTGGCACAATTATTAACCTTTAATAGCTTGATCTAGCTATGTTCTATAATTTCTACTAAAACCTACATTCACAAAACATAATCCACACATCAAATGAGGTACAAGAAGAAAGGAGGAGTGGCCCCTGGTTCTGGAAAGACTCAGTGAAACAGTATTCGGCAAAACCAGAACGGGGAAGTGGGAAGGGGTGGGTGGGAGGACAGGGGAAGAGAAGGGGGCTTACAGGACTTTCGGGGAGTGGGGGGGCTAGAAAAGAGGAAATCATTTGAAATGTAAATAAATTATATCGAATAAAAAAAACATGTAAACAGAAATAATGTTTTGAAAAAAAAAACCTACATTCCAAGAAAGAGTTGTAATATATTCAAATAGATATGAGAGACTAAGCATGTAGCTCAGGGACAGAGCACTTGCCTAGCTTGGATAAAGCACTGTCAAAATGAAAGCTACATAGTATCTGGCCCAGAATATATACTCAAAAAATGTTAATTCATTTACAATTAGCAAATGACACCTAGGACTTTTAAATATTGTGAGCCATAACAAAAATATCTTTTATAACTCTCCTCCATATATCATAGGCCGTTATAAGCCACTTTTGACATGGATGCTGAGAACCAAACTCCAGTCTCTCTGCAAGGGAGTCTGAGCAGGAGGATCTCAGATTCCAAGCCAGTACATGATGCGCAGCAGGACTCCATCTGAGTGGGAGGTCAGGGAAAGTAAAACCCACCTGACATGTGAGTAGCACTGTAAGCATGAGGAGTGAAGACAATTAAGGCATATCACAAGGACTCTTCCCTACTGATATTCTTTCCTCTCCAGTCTGCCTATAACCAGGCAAACTGAAGCCACAGATATTCAGTGGTAGAAATGACAACTGTTGAGTTGAAATGTACTTTGCTTATATCTTGTTCAGAGTCAAGATGGAAATGCTGTACAGGAGCAATTCACCAAGGGCAATTCACGCTATGTAAAACCCAAATCTGGGCCACACTGTTGCTCCTCCTGCAGAGCACTACAGGCTAGAGGCTCTAGTGACAAAAGAACTAAAGGCACATTAGAAACAAGCATGGCCAATCCTATTCTAAATGTTAGTACAGGATAATTGAGGAAGTTAAGCAACTGGCCAAGATCATGTCACAAATTAGTTGAAGGCTGAATCTAGAATACACATTGAAATGTCTGTGTCTAGATGTCATGAAGCACAAAATGTGCTAACAGTTAAAACTCCAAAGTTAATTTTGTATTTAGTTACATCTTTAACATTAGCTGAGTGTCTAACGTGATAGAACGTTAGACACTCAGCTACTACAAAGAATTATTCTTTTAGTACTCTTATTAGTAAAAGGCCATTCCAACAACAGCCACTGCTAAATTTTCCTTCTACATTTTGCCAAAGCTCAAAATAGTATAGGGAAAAAAAAACCAGAAATCATCTGATATTCTTTTTATTAGGTTTACATGAGAGAAAAATCATTTCACAAAAGAAAAACATTAATTCCTGTGTTGCAAGTCTATTAACTTATAAAACAAAGATTTTTAAATAAAACATAGCAAAGAAAGTTCAAAGAGATTTTCATGTTTTCCAGAATAACAATTTTAGCTATACGGAATTATTAAATGCATTATTCTGAATAAAGAGAAGTAAATTAAAACATTAAGCAACAGGGAGATAAAAATAATTATTGCTTAGCAATTCCTGGCTGCCCAGTGACATGCACTGTGCTAGATAAGCACTTTGCACATATCAGCACACTTCTTAGCAAACCCGTGAGATGTGTAGTGTAATTACCATTTTCTGCTGACTTACAATAGGGGCTACCTCCAAAGCAAGACATCAATTTACTCAGATGGGACAAAGCCAAAGTTCATTCTCAAAGCAGCTTGTCTCTCTAGAACCTCTGCTCTTAATTATCACCCACCGTCCATAATGAGAGTCAGTCCTTCACATCTAAGAGGTCAGTTCCATGATCTCCGAGACTCCTTCCAGAAACATTTCCATCATCAAACAGAGCAACAGTTAAGAACTAACACAACAGTAGTTTTCGTCCAGGCCTAAGGGAAAGATGAGCTCTAGAAGTTTATGACGAGAGAAGCCAGTGATGAAAGAAGAGTTCAAGGAAGAAGGGGAAGATGTTATCAGTATCTTCTTCCAAGCAGCTTCTTGCAGCTGCATTTTAGCAGACATCAGGCCACTGGGGCAAAAGTAGGGAAGGGGAACACCAAACAGGAACAGAAAGCAGAACTGAAAGAGTGTGCATCCATCAACACACCAAGGCCGCTGAGTGCTCACCCCACGACTAACCAAGAAGCTGTGGGAAGGCCTGCGGGAGCTGACAGCCATGAGGCCCACACTGGAACAAGACAAAGCCTAATAGAAACACTGAGCAGAAGTTACAGGGAATAGCTGGGTGCAAAATCAGCAGTTTCCAAAGAGGCATAATCACAGCAAGGCAGACAACTAGACAGATAAAGTATTCAAGCTGAAATAGGAAGAGATAGGAATTCAGGGAGATAAAAGCAAAGGTTGGAGAAAGCCCTTCTGGACACAGGTAGAATTATGAAATCTGGCAAAACAAAGCTCTTCCTTGTGACCCGTGGTTCTATTCCTTGCTTGCTAAGACCTCTCTTGCCAGGTATGACTGGGATGCCATGTCTTGGGGCTGTGTTATATATTTAAGAATAAACTTCTGTTAAGAATGTGTACGTGGGGACTAAGATGACAGTGCAGTCAGTAAAGAGCCAGTAAAGTCAGTAAAGAGTCAGTAAAGAGGGAGCTCTGAATTTCCCTCATACACACACACTCTAAAGCACTGGGCATGGCTTTTCCTGTAATGCTAGACCCAAGGAGGCAGAGACAGGAAGATCTCTAGAGCTCATGGGTTGGCTAGCCAAATTCAGTGAGAAATCCTATCTCATAAAGTTAGATGGGAAACAATTAAGGAAGAGACTCTCTGCAAACATCCACACATATATGCATGTGTAACTGTACACACATAACATATACACAGACCACACAAACATATACATAGACCACATAAATAACACAAAAAAAGTAAATTTGGGACAGAGATACAACACAGTTGGTACTTGCCTAACATGCACAAAGCCCTGGTTTAATTCCCAGCAGCACATCATTAAGACATGGCAGTAAAAGTGTCTAAAAGTATAAACTCAGTACAAGCCAAAAGTACCAAGTTTTGCTGAGTAAAATCAAAAATCAACTAGCTGTGATGATCTGAACAGGAATGGCCCCCATAGACTCATGTGCATAAATGCTTGGCCCAAAGGGAGTGGCACTACTAGAAGATAAGATCTTGCTGTAGTAGGTGTGGCCTTGTTCAAGAAAAGTATGTCACTGTGGGGGTGGGCTTTAAGGTTATATGTGCTCCAACTACTCCCAGCTGCCTGAAGATCAAGATGTAGAACTCTTGGCTCCTCCAGGACCATGTCTGCATGCATGCTGCATGCTTCCTACATGATGGTAATGGACTGAACCTCTGCAACTGTAAGCCAGCCCCAGTTAAATGTTTCCCTTTATAAGAGTTGCTGAGATCTGAGTGTGGTGGTGCAAGCCTTTAATCCCAGTGCGTGGCAGACAGAAGCAGGTGGATCTCTGTGAGTTCAAGGCCAGCCTGTTTTGCAAAGTGAGTCCCAGGGCAGCCAGGGTTAAACACAGAGAAACTTTGTCTTGAGAAACCAAAAAATAAAAAAATAAAAAGATAAAGAGTTGCAATGAAACCCTAGCTAAGACACTTGTCATCTAACTTCTGAAATATTTTTTAAAAATGTCTTAAATTATATTTATAAAAACAATGGATGGGGAGGGAATTGGATGGCTCAGCGAGTAAGAGCAGCTGTCATGCAAATCTAAGAACCGGAGTTCAGACCTTAGCACCCGCTCAAAAAGTCAGCCATGGCACCATACTCGCCTGTAACCCTAACATCACAGGTAAAGACATGCTTCCAGGTTCAATGAGAAAACATTCTCCCATTCAAGGGAATAAGACAGAGAGTCACATCCTCCCCTGTTCTTCATATGTGCCCTGGCGAGTAACACACGCACACACACACACACACACACAGCGAGAGAGAGAGAGAGAGAGAGAGAGAGAGAGAGAGAGAGAGAGAGAGAGAGAGAGAGAGAGACAGAAACTAGTATCATTCCACCCCTTTACACTTCCATTCTCCTGAAGCAAAGCATTATTCCCAGAGAAATCATATATTCTAAAGCTTCTCCCTCTAACTTCTCTAACTTTACTGTTAATAACTGTATGCTGTAAAGAATTAAATATGCATAAAAAATTCAAAGTTTCAGTACAAGGATTGAGGATAGCTCCATAAGGAAAAGCCCTGAGTTCAGCTTTGTTTTGTGTGTATAGAGAGCAGAGAGGAAAGAGGAAGTCCTAGGGTTCTTAACACACGTCACAACAGCCTTCACGTCAGCTAGACAGCCATAGCACCTGGCTCCACAGAAAGGTTTTTCCTAGGGAAAGCACAAAGCTCCATGGTCCTGACTCCAACTTCTCAGCTTACAAATAAAGAAACTGTAGAGATTAAAGGGGCTGTCCCAGAAAGGCGTCTGCTACCTCAGCTGAAATTAAAATGTTTTCCTTCCTTCTTTTCTTTCTTTCTTTTTCTTTCTTTCTTTCTTTCTTGCTTGCTTTCTTCCTTTTCTTTCTTTCTTTTGAAACCCAAACTCAAATTTCTAGGTCTTTTTTTACTTCAAAATTAAATTGTTCTACAACCCCATCTTCCCTTTTTCCCAAATTCCTAGTCAAACTTCACATCAGCAACCATGCATCAATAACTGTCTATTTAAGACAGCTACTCTGCTAGAGGTATGGTACCTACCTGCTTCAGTTAGTCATCACTGCAACCTTCTTCAGTAAACCAAGAAACTTGGCTCAGAAACTAACTGTAACCTGTCCAAGATTACAGAGTAAGGCCAGAATCCTGATGTGATCTCTAAAGCCAAGATCAGACTACTGTACTCTTTCTAATCCCAGTGCCTGTGCATTCAGGCCTCAGAGACTCCTAGAACTATAGAATTATATATCCTTGTCATTTCAGAGGACACAGGTACTTTTCCATTCAGACGTACAGGGTAATGTCTCATGCTGCAGTCAAATGCAAAGGCATTGGAGAAGCCTGTCTTAAAACTGTGAAGTCAAGTTAAAGACCAGAGAGACCTGATCCTTGCACTCACCTCAGAGCCAGATACAGACCTTCAGCCTCTAAAGGTAACATTTCAGCTGAGAGAAGCAGTTTAGTGAAGCGAAGAGGCTGATCCTTTACTCTGCTACATTATGTAATGGGTACATTAGAATTTATGTTGAAAGACCTAAAGGTGAAGGTAAGCCTCCATACACTAGAATTTGAGTTGAGAGATATGGGGTCAAAGGTTAGTCTCCAGAATCTGGTTTTGGCCAAGGTTAAAGAGAGAGAGAGAGAGAGAGAGAGAGAGAGAGAGAGAGAGAGAGAGAGAGTTTTGATTGAGGCATTTTCAGAGATGAAGTGTTAAAATTATGTATCTTGGAACCTCCAGAACTGGAAGAATACATTTTTGTGGTCTCTGTTGGGAAACACTCGAATAGCTTAAGGCTACCCTCCAGAAAATGAGAACTAAGACCAAGCCAAGTCCTAAGTATCAGAGTCTGAATTTTGGAGTGGGCGGCGGTGCTCCATCAAAGCTCTAACAGCCAAGCAAGGTACGGGCGGGCGGTTGGGATGTGGGACCTAGAACCCTTACTCCCCAGCCTCCGCTTACCTTCTGTTGGAAGTAAAGAACTGAGTATTTACTGGCTACAGCAGGGTCGGGTGTGGGATTAGTTGACAAGTGCAGGCTGCCGAGGGTCTTTAGCCTAGGCCGGATGGTTGTGGCGGCCCCGAGTGATAGGAAAGTCAGGAGCAGGAGAGCTCGGCAGACCATGGCTCGGGACGGCAGCCACAGTGTGGGCGGCTAAAGAAAGAGAGCCACCAGCGGGAGCGCAACCACTAAGCCGGGCCCAGCTCGTAGCTCCGCCCGCGGCCGAGCAGCTCCTCCCCCGGGAGACCTAAAACCAGGCAGCTCCGGGCCCCAAAGGCGTGGCCTCCACACTTGCCACTCGCCATCCTCCTTCTCCCCGCCCACCTCCACTGAGGTCACACTCTACGTCGGCCTTTACTACGCAGGGTTTTGCCCCATCCTTATCTATGGCTCCCCAAGTCCTATCTCTACTCTAGGTTAAGCCATATCCCTGCCTTTACTGTCACCCTCACCCTGTCCCCGCAACCTCTGTCCCACGGTAACACCCCTGCTCTCGGCAAATCCTATATCATGGCACGGGGCGGGAGGAGGAGGGAGGGAGGGAGGATCTATTGTCACCAGGCATGACGGCACACACGTGACCCTCACTGCACTAGAATAGCAACCTTGCATTCGGTGTTTGACTCTGCTCTCTACTTAAATGAGGAAACAAGCACGGGGACTCGAGGCTGGGCCCCTCCGGTAGCGGGGAACGGAGCGAAGTTCACAGATCGCTCTGCGGTTCGGGCTCTTCGCCCCTGTGGTTTCCGCCTAAGCAGCCCCACGGTGGTATTCAGTACTCGGGTCACCCCATCCTCCGCACGACCCGTCCCGTCGGTGGCCGCTAGGTCTTCCGCGCAGACTAAGCCTTCTCTCAGCCCGGGCGGGCCATCCAACCTTGGCGATGGCGACTCCCTCTACAACAGCGCCCCCTCCTGTCCAGCCCGCGGCGCCAACTTTCACCCGCTCCCACGTCCCCGGCGTCCGTCCGAGGGGTGCAGCCACTCCTTCCCACACCTCGAGCCTTCCCGGCTCCCCCGCACTTCGCCTAGAGAACTACTGCCTCACCAGTGTATGAAGAATGCCCCTCAAAACCCACAGCTACTCCCGGCGTGACAAGAAAGGTCCCTTGCTGAGGGAGGAGGGGGAAAGAAGCGACACGCCCTGCGGAGCATTTTCTGATTGGCTCTCCTGAAAGTCCGTCAAGACGGTACTTCCGGCGGAAGAGGACGCGGGAGATTCAAGTGCTGGTGTTTGGGGAGCCGCTGTTTGAGTGGCCGGTGTCCCTTCATGGTTGCCCGGGCTTGTCTGGGTCCTTCGCCTCAGGTGAGAAGCTGAAGAAAGGAGTTCTTGGGGGTTCTAGGTCGAGAGACTCCTTACGAGGTGCCGCAGCTTTGCGCTCCGTATGGATTTCCTTCAGGACTCCGAGCGGTTAAAAAGCACTTTACTGTTGCTGCGGAGCCCCAGAAACCCGGAAAGGAAAGGGCTCGACTTTCAACTGGGACAAAAAAGTATGTCAGCAGGCTACTATGCAGAATAGTGCTAGGTGCTGGCAATGATGTTTTGTTTTTCAGATTAATTGCCCAGAGAGAGTATTTTACCAAATAATGCACGCAATCCAGAAATTGAAACTTTTCTATTCTCCTTGATCTCTTGAATCCACATCTGTGAAACAGATCCATCTCCCCACTGGACACTGCCACTACCATAATCTAGCCTGTGACTGTAGCCTTCCAATTGTTTCCCCTGCTTATCCGTTCTCTTAAGACCAGGAAGATAGGAGAAAAATTTTGACCAAGATACTCACCATTTAACTTGTTTTAGATGCTTTTCTGTTTTCCCGATATTTTAAGTCCAAATTCCTTAACTTAGGTTAAAAGCTCTTTGGCCTTGCTTGCCTCTACAACTTCAGCTCAAGACCTTGCCGTACTGGCACTCACACACACACCCACTCAGGGTGGGAGATGAAACCCTGGATCTCTCTCACACTCTGTCCATGACATACTGAATTATCCCCGAGCTCAGGTTCTCTTACGTGTTCCTCAGAGGCGCCATCCCTTCTAAGTCCCAAACTTCTTTTTATCTCATCCACACCCAGGGCTTGTTCTGACTCACTTGTAGTTTCTTAGTTTGCAAAACCTCTCTGGTTCGTTTTGTTTTATGTGTGTGAGTTAAGATAGGATTTTATACCCAAGGCTGGCCTTGAACTCCTGATCTCCCAAGTACTATATTTATTATAGGTATGTCCCACCAAGGCTGGCCTTGAAGACATTCTTAAAAGCATCTAGGATTTAAAGCGTTCCTTTACCTTGCAAAACTAGATCCTGGAGCTCTCTGTCATTTTTTTATTCGTTCCTCAGATAAATTTCTAAGTACCAGCCATTATGCCAAGAAGAGCTGGGTTGTGGATGACTTCAACTAACAATACAGACTGCTGTCCTAGGGTAAGTACCCCCACCTCCTTTTTTTTGGATAGAATTAAACCGAATAGCAAAATTGAGTATGGAGACCTATATTGATAACCTTAGCACTCTGGAGGCCAAGTCATGAGAATCTCTAGTTTGAAGCCAGCCCAAGATACAAAGAAACTTAAGGACTACAGAGGAAAATCTTACCTTTAAAAAACTGGATCTAGAAATAACCGTGGATCTGGAAAAGCCCCTCTAAAGAATTGATACTAAATTATTGAATATGACATGACACAGCTTGGAAAGGGAAGGAGAAGGGAGGGAGGAGTCCTGGTTATCTAACTACAATAGGTCAGGTTGGGTTTGGCTTGGTTTGGTTTGGTTTTTGAGACAGGCTTTCTTTATGTATCCTTGGCTGGCCTCAGACTCAGAGATCACCCTGCCTCTGCCTCCTGAGTGTGGGATTAAAGGCTTGTACTACCATTTCCAGCTTTGTTTTGTATTTTTGAGAAAGAAGGTGGGGGAGGGGAAATATAAACTATATTGTATGAAATTCTAAGAATAAATATTAAAAAGGAATAAGCTGGACAGGAAGCAGAGGCGGGTGGATCTGTGTGAGTTCAAGGTCAACCTAGTCTACACAGTGAGTTCTAAGATAGCCAGAACTGTATAGAAAGATGCTGTCTCAAAAAAGGGAGGGGGGAATAAAAATGTTGGATATGACATAGTATATTGCGGGAAAGACAGAGAGTCTTAGGTATCTGGCCATACGGCTACTTAGAATAGTATTACTAAACTTGAGAGGATTTTGTAGCAAGAAAGACTTAACAGGATTCCATTTTTGTTATTTATTAAACTTTGAATTTGTGAGACTTCTAAATACAGTTGACTCTCCTGTAAGAAGTGACATATGGAAGTCTTTGCATTGTTTCATTGATACACATTGATGAATAGAACACATTATCACCCTGATCCAAAACTAACTTCCTGTTTCTGAACACAGCATCTTGGTTTGTTTGGTTTTCTTCTCAAATGCTTCCTTCTCCATCTCTGTTAGAAATACCCCAGAAATGATACCAAACATAGAAAAGCTGTGTTGTATGTTCCAAGGCTTTCTTAGTTAATGTTTCAACAGTAGTTTTCAACAATATTTCCCCTTCTGCTGTAAATGTTGTTTCTGCCTTTTGTGAATATCCACCAATCAACCTGAGAAGTTCTTTCTTAGGGACCTCCATCAGATAAACATGATCCCTGACCGTGCCTCAGAGAAGACTGAGCAAAGTTAATTATTAAATTTTTAGTTAGAGTCATTTAGGAAAAGGACAACTATAATGCCAAGATACGGTGTGAGTTTCACGAGATGCTAAACTGTGCTTACAGTGTCTTACTCTGTATGATCCTGTGACTGATTTACATTAATCCAAGGAAGTAATTTATGGGACTTTTGTAACTCCAGTTGTTAAAGCTCTGTGGGGGAACTACACCATAACCAAAGATGCTTCTAATTTATCATGAAACAGAACTGTGTATCAGCTTCTCTCTCTCTCTCTCTCTCTCTCTCTCTCTCTCTCTCTCTCTCTCTCTCTCCCTCCCTCTCTCTCCCTCCCTCTCTCTCCCTCCCTCTCTCTCTCTCTCTCTGCACGTGTGGAGAGAGTTATAACTGCATGTTAAGATAAACTATAAACACAAAGGTATTTAATGAAGGGCCATGGGGGGGGGGGCGTTGTGTTGGTCTTATGAGGTGCACTGCTTAGATTTAGGGGTGTAAAAAGATGCAAGCTTGCTAAAACTCTAAAATCCTAGCTAGAAGTAAGTTAATACATATTTGAAAATCTTCAGAACATATTTACATTGTCAACTTTGGCTTATCAGTTGCTTTGGAGTTTCTGCACTCAGTAAAAAAGGTAAACTAGGTCCCAAGTGAGGGGCTTCTTCCCCTTCTCATAGCCCCACAATTTTTCCTTTCTTTCCTGCCTCCATCAGTATCTCTAAGTGAAGAGGATGCTCTACATGTTAATTGGTCGACCCCTCCCCCCACCATGGCCCTTCTTTAAATACCTTTCTGTTTATAGTTTATCTTAATATGCAGTTATAACTCTCTCCACGGGGGGGGGGGGGGACGAGAGAGAGAGAGAGAGAGAGAGAGAGAGAGAGAAGCTGATACACAGTTCTGTTTCATGATAAATTAGAAGCATCTTTGGTTATGGTGTGGTTCCCCCACAGAGCTTTAACACTAAGTGTATCAGAGCCTTCTTGCCGACTTAGGCGATCTCTAGAAAATTAGTTCTATGTGCGATAGCACTTACACTTTTCTCCCACTCTCCCTCCCAACCTTATTTCTACTTTTATGTGTATGAGATTAGGAGGAACTGATGTTTCCCTTGCATGTTATTAAGTTTCCTACCTAGTATTTTTATTACATTTTTCTTATTATAAAAGCTATACATTTGGGGAGAAATGGCTTAGCTGAACCCTATCTTTCTCCTCACACCTCCCCACCTCCAAGCAAAAACCTGATCAGTCTTCCTCTTCTATTTTCTCATGGTATTATGTACATTTCACTTATATAATTTATCACAGTTACATCATTTTCTGTCAGCTCTTATACTAAAACATAAATCTAGTGACTAGGAAAGAACTGTGTCTTCCTGTCATTGACTTATATACAGCAGCAATTGCCACTTAGCAACTGTACAATATATTACAGTATGTAGATATATTGAGCTTATTAAGTTGGAGCATGTTTTGTTGACCAATAGAGCTGAAAGAAATGTAATACTATATACATCATCCTTCCAAACAAAACAGAAAGAGTCAAAAATTACAAGGCAGGCCAAATATGAAGTTGTTCTCAGGTCTATAATGTTTTCCCAATTTTAGTACTTACTCAGTCCTGGTACTTTATCTGTTAAACACACATTCACTGCAATCCATGTCAAGTAGTATATATATGACAGACTATATTTATCATGATGGAAACTTTATGATTAGACAGAGAAGAACAAACTCCTGACTGAGTACTATATAAATAGTCCTTTATAAAATGAATGAAGTATCTTTTTACCATGTGGGTTTACCAGGTGAAACATCAATTAAAAATAATAAATTGACCTCTTTCCTTTCAATTCTTCAATTTACCTGTAAGTTACAGTGTTTTGTTTTTTAACATACAAATTTGATCCACTAGAGGGCAATAAACCCTTAAATAAAAGGCAACAACCAACCTTAAAATGTAGCAATCATTATTGCGTAATTTAAAAATTAATTACAAAATGCCATGCTTATATTAAGTTTTTCTTGTATTGGTGAATTGTATTATATATATATTTATATAGACAGGCCTGGTGGCACAGATCTGTAATCTCACCTCCTTGGAAGCTGAGTCACGAGGATCACAAATTCCAGCCCAGCCTTACAAGACATCTCAAAAAGGTTGAAAATGTAGCTCAGTGGTAAAATGCTTGCCTAGTATGGATGAGGTCCAGGGTTCAGTCCCTAGTACTTGAGGGGAAAACATGTGTACCACAATACAGCACAGTGTCTTAGTTAAATTATAAATCAACAAATCTTAAGTATTTATGTAATAAAATGTGTAAATAATCTTTCGATGAGGGGAGGAAAAGGTTTATTTGCTTGTCCATCACAGGGAGGCTAAGGCAGGGATCTAGAAGCAGGAACTGAAGTAGAGACTGTAGAGGAACACTGCTTACAGTTTGGCTCTCGGGCTTATATACTTCTCTTTTCCTTATTTTGGTGTGTGTGTGTGTGTGTGTGTGTGTGTGTGTGTGTGTGTGGTGTTGTATTCTTTCCTCTGGTTTGAAAATAAGGTTTCTCTGTGTAGCCCTTATTTTCATGGAACTTGCTCTGTAGACCAGGCTGGTCATGAACTTACTGATATCCACTTGCCTCTGCCTCCCAGGTGCTGGGTTTAAAGGCGTGCGCCACCACTGCCTGGTGCTCAGTTACTTTTCTTAAACAGCAGAGGCCTACCTGCCAAGGAGTGGTACAGCCCACAGTGCATGAAGAATATTTTTGAATGTCCACATAGAATATAGAATTCTGTATTGAACCTCCTTAAGATTGGCCCACAATATAATCACAGTTTGGACTAGGGAGATAGCTCAGTGGGTATCACTGCTTATTGTACAGGCTTGAGGACCTAAGTGCGGATCTACAGCTCCTGTATGAAATGTGGGCGTGGCTGTATGCATGTGTGCAACCTGTGTGCTGGGATTGACAGTTTTGAACTATGTGCTAGAAATATGGAAGAAATGGAAAGCAGCAAAGAAATGTGAAGCATTCAGTAAGGCAGAAGCCAAGAAATAATACCTTTCTGTGTTCCCTTAAGAAATTACTAGAACATAAATACCAAGGAAAGGCAATAAAATAAGAAAAGGGTTCCAGAGAAATGGCTCAGTGGTTAAGAACACTGACTGATTTTCCTGAGGACTCATGTTCGGTTCCTAGCGCCCACGTGGCTGAACTATCAGAGACTCCCTCATGAAGTCTCATCAGCATGGCTGCCTAAACAAGACTGGAACCTGAGCTGCAGCACTAATGATCGGTTTTTGGTGGACCCCCTTTCCTTGTAAATTATATAGTAAACTACTTCCTTTTTAAAGATTTCCTAGGTGGCAAGGAAATCTAGGAATATTCGAATGTGTTTGACAAAACTTTGTAAGCTAATCATGTATACCTAAGGGCCTCAAAACAAGCATAATAAAGGATTAGGGTTTTCTACACTCCCTTTCTGACTGTAGATAGGTGGTCTAAATATTTAACTTATATCTACAAATTTTCATTTTTTAGCTTTGATAGGAATTTTGTTTTTAATTGAAAACAACTTTTGGCCTGGAGAGATGATGGCTTAGTGGTTAAGAGTGCCCGACTGCTCTTCCAAAGGTCCTGAGTTCAATTCCCAGCAACCACATGGTGGCTCACAACCATCTGTAATGGGGTCTAGTGCCCTTTTCTGGTGTGACTAAAGAGAGCAGTGGTGGTGTACTCATATGTATAAAATAAATAAATCTTTTTTAAAAAAAGGAAACAACTTTTTTTCTTACAATATATTCTGACCATGGTGTCCCTTCCTCCATCTCCTAGGCTGGTCCCTCTTCCCCACCCTTCCCACACACCTTTCTCTTTAGAAAACAAACAAGCCCAGAGGCCTAGGATAAAACCAAATATTACTACTTCTAAATAATAATAACAACTGCTGGCAATAAAATGACTCCTATTGACATTCTGCTAATATCTGATCAGTACCTTGCTCAACTATCTCCAGAGAGGCTTCTTCCTGTATCAGATGGGAAGAAAACCCCACTGCCAGATAGATATGCGGAGAAGGAGAAACCTTGGAACACCCCACCATACACAGGATGTTTCCTTCAAATCCCTCCCCTCAGGGCTCAGGGAACCCTGTGGAAGGAGGAAGCAGAAAGAATGTAAGAGCCTGAAAGGGTGGAGGACTAATCTACACGATCAAGTCACTAGTGACATGAACTCCCTGAGGCTAAGAAAGCGTGTACTGGGGATACTGAGGTCCTTTGTTTACTTGTTATAACTTCTAGTTTAGTGTTTTCTTGGAATTACTGAGTATGTAAATGAGCGGATTTCTCTTTCTTGGGCCTTTCTCAGGCTCTGTTCCTTCATTTTGTTTTGTTCAATTCGAATGTGTTAACTTTTGTATTTTATGATTAGAAGCCTGTTTTGTTTTCTAATGAGAAACAGAAAGGGAGTGCATCGCGATGGGAGGAGAGGTAGGGGAGCAGAGGGGAGAAACTGTTATCAGGATATATTATGTGAGAAAAAATATTTGCAATAGAAGGTAGAAATGGCAGAGAGAGAGAGAGAGAGAGAGAGAGAGAGAGAGAGAGAGAGAGAGAGAGAGAGAGAGAGAGAGAAGAGCAAATAAAAAGAATTAAAAAACAGAAAATGCACAAGAAAAGCACATATGTGTATGCATGTACACAAATGCCATAAAAGTTCAGAAACCATAATACACAAACAAAATATCAGTAAGAAAAAATGCCCAAACAGAGCAATATGATACAATATGAATATTGTGTTCATGTTGTGTTAATGATCTACTGCTGGGTATGAGATCTACCGTTAAGTGTAGCTTATATACCTAGTGAGACATCAGTGGAAAAAAAGCAATGAGAAAAATCTTATTTACATGGAAATGAAAATAACTTAAGTCTTGACACAGGCATTTTTTTTATTACTTTTATATTTTTACACTCCAGCCATTACTGCCATTACTGCCCCCTCCTGGTCCGCCCTCCCACAGTTCCTCATCCCACTCCCCCACCCCAGTCCCCAATCCAAGAGGATGTCCCCACTCCCTAACACTGCCACCAGGCCTCTCCACTCGCTGGGGCCTCAACTGTCTCCAGTGATAGGCAAGGCTTCTCCTGAGACAAGACCAGGCAGTCCTCTGCTGTATATGTTGACATATATACAGAGGATTTGTAGAAATCTTTTACAGTTAACACTTTCTGTTAATGATCCTTCAAAAACTATGCCTTACTGAATTTTTTTTTTAGATTTATTTTATGCATGTGAGTACACTATTGCTCTCTTCAGTCACACCAGTAGAGGGCACTGGATCCCATTACGTTTAGTTGTGAGACATGTGGTTGCTGGGAATTGAACTCATGACCTCTGGAAGAACAGTCAGTGCTCCTAACCGCTGAGTCATCTCTCCAACCCTTACTGAATTTTACTATGTAAGAATTTACTGATTCCAGTCCCAGAAACAGATCACATATTTTTGCAAATTGATATAACTCTCTGAAAAAAACAGACTTCTTTATTGAAAGCATTTATTTTATGCTGTGTATGCAGTTAATCATTGAGGGGAAAATGGTAAGTCAATGTACAATTAAAGAATTTAAAATGAAATTATGAATATAGAGAGCATTGCTTTTATATCTTTGGCATGCTTGTATAAACAAGGATTGTAAAACAAACAAAAACAACAAAAACCACCCTGACCTCTTAGAGGTAGCATTCTTATTTGCTAAATGTCTCCTTTCTCTCTTCACATTGTAAAACTCTACTCAATGAAATCTACTAAAGCAGATTACTTTACTAGAAGTTGTGGTTAAATCTACTAACCACAACTTCTGTATCTTTTGTAAAAAGATGAGAACAAGTTAAGTGAGTTCTCTACTAAATTACTAGAATAGACTTGTTGCTCAGAAGTACTTGATTACCATATATGTGTCCCCAAGTTTAATCCCCCAGTACAAAAAAGAAAAGCCAATATATTAACACTGCCTTCACTGATAATGAAGCAAAGATAATATTGACTGATTGGTTTTCATAAGAACTTATTCAGAAGTATGATGAAATTCCAGCTGTAGATTTGGAGAAGTTGTTGATCTTTTAAACAGATATCCTCTGGGAGTCGTGGGAGAATGATATTCGTGTGTGACTTAACATTTGCATTGGACCTCATACTCGTTTTCTTTTGTAGGACAAAGTATAGACACATGACTGGAAGACGGAAGTT
The DNA here is from genome assembly GCF_947179515.1 of Apodemus sylvaticus. Classification (NCBI taxonomy): domain Eukaryota; kingdom Metazoa; phylum Chordata; class Mammalia; order Rodentia; family Muridae; genus Apodemus; species Apodemus sylvaticus. Next base: position 113,396,715 of record NC_067472.1, read on the forward strand.
CCTTTTTGCCTCAGTACTTGCTCTCCAGAATTCGAGTTTTATATACCCATCTTGTCAAAGGTGCTTCTCTAAGATAATCCTTGAGTCCAAAAGGTAAAAGTAAAAACTGTGTAAGGGGAAATACATATAGACACTTTCTGTGACTCAGGGCAAATGCACACTAAAGTCTCCATAGCAAAACATCAGATTCTCTCGGACAATGTCAAGGTTGGATCTTCTGCTAGTCTTAGAATGACTAGTAGTAGTAATCTAATTTCTAGAGGAAAGTTTTAGGAGTTTTTGTGCGGTCTTTTTTCATGGTCCTCAGCTTATACATATACATATATATAGACTTAGTAGCTGGCACCATGCTTATTAATACATATATAAAATACTTGGAACCAGACATGAATGTATGCTTGTTCCTTAGTGAATGGTTCTCTGCAGCTCAGGCTGTTCTGGAATTCACAGCTCTAGTATGGTAACCATGGTTTCAAAGTCTACAATTTTTTAAGTCATGTCAGTGCTCTGAAACTTTTGCAAGTACTCTGCTGACGTTCAGAATTTCATGTCAAATTCTACTAATCTGTTGTTCAACAACTACAGTGTTTGGCTACATCTGAATGCCATGATAGAATCATTGTTGCCAAGTATAGTTGAGAGCCATATATATATATATATATATATATATATATATATATATATATATACCACCTATCTGTAGAGCAGAAGCGAAGTTAGGTTTGGAGTTCTTTGACAACTTTGTGTCTAGACATAAGATTAAGATGGAGCCAGGCAGTGATGGCGCATGCCTTTAATCCTAGCACATGGGAGGCAGAGGCAGGCGGATTTCTGAGTTCGAGGCCAGCCTGATCTACAGAGTGAGTTCCAGGACAGCCAGGGCTATACAGAGAAACCCTGTCTCGAAAAAGAAAAGAAAAAAAAAAAAAAAGATGGTAGTAATGCCTAATATTAGTTAAATAAAACTAGTGTGCTAATAATTTTCACTTGTCACTTGTCCAGTTTGAATGGAGTATAGGGAGTAATCAGGACCCTTTCTTAAAAATACTATGAAATGAGCTGGGCTATGGTGGCGCACGCCTGTAATCCCAGCACTCTGGGAGGCAGAGGCAGGTGGATTTCTGAGTTCGAGGCCAGCCTGGTCTACAGAGTGAGTTCCAGGACAGCCAGGGCTATACAGAGAAACCCTGTCTCGCAAAAACCAAATCCAAAAATAAATACTATGGAATGCTTTGAGTTCATGCTGCATAAGATTGCAGATAAGTCGCTAACATCTACTGATGGTATGACACTGGGCAAGAAGAAATGTAGATTCGGTGAGTGTAATTACATGTTTGTAACGTACAATTCATGACATATATGAGGAATTCTAAAATGGCACCCATTTTTGCTGATAATCTTTTACAAGTATACTTTTCCTATTGCAGTAAATCATGATGGTTAACAATGGAGCCAGAATGCTTGAGTTTGATATGACCCCTGCCCCCTTTTGTTTGGATAGCAAAAGATTAAGATAAGGTCTTATTCTGTGGCCTAGGTTGGCCTGACACTCACTGACTATCTTAAGCTAACCTCAAACTTGTAGCAGTCCTCCTATCTAAGCATCCCAAGTAGGGAGAGTATAAATAAGCATTGGCTATTATATCCACAACTATCTCAGTTATAGCTGTGTAGTCTTGCCTAAATCACTTACATAGTTTGGGCCTAAAACTGGACCAAAAACATCTACCTCTTGGAATTTTTATTTGGATCAGATAAGTTACTATATGTAATATACACAGAACATTTATATAGTATCAGTAACATAGATGTAATATACAGATGTAAAATATTATTCAAACTTTAGTCTTTTCCAAGTGAGCTAGAATATCATTATATAACCCAGTTGGCTTTGAACTTGTGATCCTTTTGCCTCCGTTTCCCAAGTACTAGAATCACAAGCCTACATCACTGTACCTGACAGACCAAGGATTTCTCTTAAAGATCTTTCACAAAACTTGTGTTGAATAATACTACCACTGTTAGCTCTTTAGATTAGTGCTACCAGTTTATACAATTTATGTTTACTGTGTGCTAGGCATGATGCTAGAAGCTTTGCAGACATTATATCTCTTTAATAGATTTATATGAAATGGAAGCTGTTGTTGATAACCAAATTTGTAGACAACTGAAGCTTAGAAAAGTGAAGTGACTTGCCTCAATCACACACTCAGCTAGTTAGGGACAAAACCATTCAAGGCTAAACATGTGACTATGGCTTACATTCACAGTCAGCACATTACCTCTGACCAGTGCAGTTTATATTCATTTCCCACTTAAAACCCCAGGAAAAGAGCTCCAACTGGATTGTTTTAGATGTATAAAACCCAAGCACGTGGTCCTTACCTGGGGAAATGTAATTCACTGGAAAGTAGCCTGTGCTTGTTCATATTAAACTGATAACACCACAAAACACAAGTGTGGTGCTTAACCTTTTCTGTTTTCACTTCGCTTTCCCTTTTCCTTAGTAGAAATCAGCCAACATAGAATACAGAAATTCTTCTCTTTTATTACACACTTCTTTAGCCACCAAGTTTGTAATGAGGTCCCTTATCATAACCACTGCAGATCCTATTTCAACTCCAGATCCTTAGCAATGACAGCCATAGTAGATGTTTTGTATTTTGTGGAAACAACTTTTAATCTTCTAGATGAAAGAGTAAGAAATATTTCAAGTACATCCTCGGGGCTAAGGAGATGAGTCAGTAATGTATTTGCTGTGCAAACATGGGAATACCAGGATCAGAGTTCAGAACCACACACCGTGCTCTGTAAAAAGAAGTTGTATGCTATAGTACCAGTCCAAGGAAGCAGAGCAGGTGCCTGTAGCTTGCTGACAGGGAGTATTGCTGATCAGTGAATTCTGGATTCAATGAAAGACTCTTATCTCAAACCAAAATAAAGTATTCCTCTCTTATGCTGTGGCTGTATACAGAAGCAACCTTGGGAGTGTTTGTAGCCTGTTGCCTATATGGGTTTCCCTAAGGGACCCTGAAGACACTGATAGTCATATCTCTTATCTCAATGCTGTCCCAGTTTAGCCTCCAGACAGGTATGTTGAGAAATTCCTGGGGCACAGTGGCTAGGGTTTACACTGCCCAGGTCATTTACATCCACACCAAGCTGGAGAATAAGGAACATGTGATGGACACCCTGCATGGAGCCAAGATCAAGTTCCCTGGCTGCCAAAAGAGTCCACATTTCCAAAAAGAGGGACTTTACCAAATTTAATCCCAATGAATTTGAAGGCTACCACAGGTAGCCGAAAAGCAGCTCATCCTGGTGGCTGTGGGGTCAATCATATCTTCAGTGTTATCCCCTGGACAAGTAGCAGGCCCTGTGCTCCTGAAGGCTTAAGTTAGGGAGCAATAGAGTAAGACACCAACAGCAAGCAACTTCTATCCTCCAGAGATATCCACACACATACAAATACAGAAACATACAAACACAGTCTTACAACATCATGGCAGCACTCTGGGGAGAGAGATTAGAGTAGTAGTATCTCTAAGTGTAACAGTAGGTAGTCTCTGAAGACCTCACAGCATCTTCATCCTTGTATCAGGAATCTAAGTTGGCTTTCAGTTGGAAGACTTCTATGAAACAAAGAAAAGACATTCATATAGAAGTCACTTAAGTCCTTTATATATAAGTACTTAGCTAGCAAGTGTGTACATGCACACTCAGTGTAACATATAATGTATAGTGTCCCAAAATTATAAATAAGATATTTAGCCACATAAGCTGTCTATACTATGTGTCATAAATATACCCAGGTCAAACATGCAGATTGTCTCCTGAGTAACTTAATAGGACAAATAAGTTTCCCCTTTAGTCTACGATCTATCTCACTCGGGTTTCTTTGCCTGACTGAAAATGAGACTCATAGTTTATTGTGAGGCACTGTTATTCCTGGAGAGACCTGAAGAAATGTCTACTCAGCCCAGATAGGGAACTGATGACAGACCAAAGTCAGGACTCCACAAAAGTCCAGCTTGGTGAGCCAATGGATTTTACTGGGGTAACGTAGGGGAATGTGGGTGAGCAAAATGTCTGCAGCAAAATGCCTCAAAGACAGCTATATCTCTGAAGGCTACCCTAGCATGGATGCAAGCTGGGAACACGGGGCACACTTCACAGCATGCAGTCGCCCAGAAGATTGAAGAGTATCCCTTCCAGGCAGCTCAGCCGGTCTGAGACTTACCCCAAGGATTTAAGTGAGGGTCTTTATTTGAATGTACTTTCTGCGCCCTTGATTTTCCACCAGTCTCACATGGGAGCTTGTTAGAAATACAGTAACTGTAGTCTTGACTCAGACTTAGGAGTCACAGTTTTGATTTTAACTGGATCCTCAGGTAATTGTTATACTACTAAAGTTTGAGAGGTTCTAATCTCTATTCTACCACATTAATACTTCTTTATTTCCATCCCACTTCTTTGCTAAAAGATGAAGAACTATATGAATAAATGTCTTCGGTGTAGTTGTGTTATAATAGTCTATGTAGTCTACCCATGCTATGCATATGTGCCGTAAAACAAACAGGCCTTCATTTTGTCAAGCTGTCACTGCTGTGCTATGTACCAATAATCGTGGTTTGTTTTTCTAATGGCTGTGATGAGAAAAAGAAAACTAAGAATTTCAAGATAAGAAACTGAAGCTTCAGATTTGAGTCAGTTCATTGCCACCTTGGGCAAAAATTCAAACTAAGTTCCCTATTTGTAAAGAAAATACACAAGGAATTAAATGATGTGTGTGAGAAACCTTTATAAATGCAAAATATTGGTGGGTATTGATTAAGATTTGCCAGGAAGATTATTATGTGTATTCCAAAAAGTTCACACTGCTACACCTTGGCACATATTTTAAAAACATAAGTTTATGTTCTACTGAATCCGTGTCCTTTGTTCTATGGCCATCTTATAGCACTCGAGACATATGAGTGGATTCATACAAATTCATCTCTAGAGTTGAAAAAGTAATAATAATTAGCACAGATCTATATGATAGTGTTGAATCATTTCAAAATCTAAGGAGCATGGACTGTACCTAATAGCTCCCTGGAAGCAATCAATTTTCTGAAGCCATCATTCACACTAATCTCTGTTTCTGCTTTGCTACGCTTTAAAGCAAATTATTAGCAACTTAAAAAATAAGAGTCTAGTATCTGATTGCCATGTTTTTTCCCTTCCTTCCTACCTTCCTTCTTTCTTTCCTTCCTCCCTCCCCCTTTCTCTCTCTCTCTTTCTTTCTTTCTTTCTTTCTTTCTCTCTTTCTTTCTTTCTTTCTTTCTTTCTTTCTTTCTTTCTTTCTTTCTTTCTTTCTTTCTTTCTTTCTTTCTTTTTTACTTTACATCCTGATCACAGCCTCCACCTCCTCTCAGTCCTACCCTCACACTCCCTTCCCCCCATTCTCCCCTTCTCAAAGATTTGGAGCCCCACCCCCCAAGGATATCCCACTACCTTGGCACATCAAGTCACAGCAGGACTAGGAACATCCTCTCCACTGAGGCCAGACAGGGCAGCACAGCTAGGGAAAAGGAATCCAATGGCAGGCAACAAAGTATGAGACAGCCTCCACTCCAGTTGTTGGGGGTCCCACATGAAGACCAAGCTGTACAACTGCTACATATGTGTACAGGGCCTAGGTCCAGGCCATGTATGCTCTTTAGTTGGTGATTCAGTCTCAATGAGCCTCCATGGGCCCAGGTTAGTTGACTGTAGGTTTTGTGTTCTTGACCTCTGGCTCCCTCTGTCCTCCCTACCAGTCTTCCACAAGATTCCCTGAGCTCCCCCTATGTTTGGTTGTTGTATTATTGTGCAGATGTGTATTCCGAATCTGTTTCCACCAGCTGCTGGATAGAACCTCTCAGAAGACAGTTATGCTAGGCTCCTGTCTACAAGCAGAGCAGAGTATCACTGATAGTGTCAGGAGTTGGTTGTCTCCCATGGGGTGGGTCTCACATTGGGCCAGTCATTGGTTGGCAATTCCTTCAATTCTGCACCATATCCCTGCACATCTTGTAAACAGGTCAAATTTTGGGTCCAAGGTTTTGTGAGTGGGTTGGCTTCCCACTGCTTCCACTTGAAGTCCCACCTAGCAACAGGAGGTGGCCACTTCAAGTTCTGTATCCACCACTGATAGGAGTCTCAGACAGAGTCACCTGTCCCAGGTCTCCTGTTCATTCTAGAGATGCACCACCATCACCAATTTCCATTCTCTCAGAGCCCTCCTTCCCCACACCTGATACTCACCTCCCATTCCCCTACCCATCTCCTCTCCCACCTAGTTCCCTCCCTCCCTCCCTCCCTCCACCTCCAATTCCCCTTCTGAATGACATTCAAGCACCCTCCCTTGAACCCTCTTTGTCACCTATCTTCTTTGTAGCATGATTATCCTGTAAGTGAATATATACCATGTAAGTCTTTCTAGGTCTAGGTTACCTCACTCAGGATGATATTTTCTAATTCTATCCATTTGCCTGCAAATTTCATGATGTCCTTGTTTTTAATAGCTAAGTAATACTCCATTGTATAAATGTACCACCTTTTTTTTAATCCATTCCTTGATTGAGGATCATCAAGGTTGTTTCTCGTTTCTGGCTATTACTAATAAAGCTGTATAATTAACATAGTTGAGCAGGTATCCCTCTGGTATGATGGAGAATCTTGGGTATATACCCAGGACTTGTGTCATTTGGTCTTGAGGTAGAACTACTCTCAATTTTCTGACAAACTGCCAAATTGATTTCCAAAGTGGTTATACAAGTTTGCACTTTTACCAACAATGGAGGAGTGTTCCCCTAGCATCTTTGCCATTATATGCTGTCAATTGAGTTTTTGATCTTAGCCATTCCGATGGGTGTAAGATGGAATCTCAGAGTTGTTTTGATGTACATTTCCCTGATACTAAGGATGTTGAGCATTTTTCTTTAGGTGCTTCTCAGTCATTAGAGATTCTTCTGATGAGAATTCTCTGTTTAGCTCTGTACCTCACTTTTTGGTTTTTTTGAGACAGGTAGCCCTGGCTGTCCTGGAACTCACTCTGTAGACCAGGCTGGCCTTGAACTCAGAACCCACCTGCCTCCTAAGTGCTGGAATTAAAGGCGTGTGTCACCACCCGCTCAACTGTACCTCACTTTTAAATTGAATTATTTAGTTTGTTCATATCTAATTTCTTAAGTTCTTTATATACTTTAGATATTAGTCCTCTGGCAGATATAGGGTTGGTGAAGATCTTTTCCCATTCAGTAGGCTGCCATTTTATCCTATTGATGGTGTCCTTTGCCTTACAGAAGCTATTCAGTTTCATAAGGTCCTATTAAATAATCGATTTTAGTGCCTGAGCTGTTGGTGTTCTGTTCAGGAAGTCATGTCCTGTACCAAAGCATTCTCTCTTCTGGTAGATTTAGTGTGTCTGGTTTTATGTTGAGGTCTTTTAATCGACTTGGATTTGAGTTTTGTGCAGAGTAATAAATATGGGTCTATTTGCATTCTTCTATATGCAGACATCCAATTAGACCAGCACCATTTGTTGAAGATGCTTTCTTTTTTTCCATTGTATGGTTTTTCCTTCATTGTCAAAAATCAAGAGTCTATAGGCATGTGGGTTTATATCTGGGTCTTCAATTCTATTTCATTGATAACCTGTCTTTTTATGCCAGTGCCATGTAGTTTATTACTATTGCTCTAATTATAGCTAGAAATCAAGGATGGTGATACTTCCAGAAATTCTTTTATTATACAGGATTGCTTTGGCTATCCTGGGTTTTTTGAAGTTGAGAATTGCTCTTTCAAGGTCTGTAAAGAATTGTATTAGAATTTTGATGGGGAATCGCATTGAATCTGTAGATTGATTTTGGTAAAATGGCCATTTTCACTATGTTAATCCTACTGATCCATGAGCATGTTAGATCTTTCCATCTCTGATATCTTCTTTTTTTCTTTTTTTCTTTTTTTCTTTTTTTTTTTTCTTCAGAGACTTGAAGTTCTTGTCATACAGTTCTTTAACTTGATTTATCAGAGTTACACCAAGATATATTATTTCTGGCTATTGTCAAGGATACTTTTCTAATTTCTTTCTTAGGCCATTTATCATTTGTATAAAGAAGAGCTACTGGTTTTTGTTGTTGTTGTTGTTGTTGTTGTTTTGTTCTGTTTTGAGTTAATTTTGTATCTAGCCATGTTGCTGAAGGTGTTTGGCAGCTGTAGTTCTCTGGTAGAATTTTTGGGCTACTTATATATACTATCATAGTATCATATCTGCAAATAGTGACTTTTCCCTTTCTAATTTGTATCCCCTTGATCTCCTTTAGTTGTCTTATTCTTCAGGTACCACAAACTAAAGCAGGAAAATACCACCTAGGCCTATAGCTCAGTGGTGAAGAAGCCTAGCATACAAATAAGTAGAAGCAGAAGTTATAATTATTACAGCAATAAAAGGGAGACTAATACATTAGTGTTCACTTAATTTTTTGTCTAGTTTTGTCTTACCTCTGCATTGGATTTTATATGCAAGGTCCTCAAGATTTTAGAAATTAGTAACCAAGTCCAAGTAGTATAGAATGAGATTTATACTTGATTTGTATTTTAAACTTTGAAGTCTAGTTTTTTATTATCTAATATTCTTAATATATCCTGATTAGAGTAATTTTTAGGAGTTGGAGAGGTCATAACTCTGGCCCCAGGACATTTAATACCTCTGTTCTCAAAGGGTACCTGTATCACATGCCCAATACAGGTACAAACACATACATATAGTGAAAAATAAATCTTTTAAAAATAATAATTTTCAGGACTTTAAGAAAAATACAAATAAATTATTGGTGTATAACTATATAAAAAGTATTCTTTTGTTATACTGTTTCCCATCATTTCTTAGCAGTTTGGTATTACTTAAATCCACAAAGAAGCTCATTAACCTAGGTGTAGTAGTTCGTGAATGTATTCCCATCCTCCTGGAGGAAGAAGTGAAGGATCTCCAGAGTTTCAAGCTGCCCGTCGCTCCATAGCCGTGGGGTTCAGTTAGGTCAAACACCTGTCTCTGGAGGAGAAAAAGGTTGTTAGCTAGAAAGAACTGAAGAATTGAATTTGCTACAAATATTTTTATGCAAACTGTTCTAAATTTGGACAACTCTGTGCTTTTTCTCCCTCTTTGCTAGGTTTACTTGTCCCAAATGTGGCTCTACTGGTGATGCTGGAAGTACCAATTACAGATACAAACTGTCCTTGAAAGTGGCAGAATCCAGCAAACTATTTGTCATTACTGTATTTGGGAGCTGCTTAGATACATTTTTTGGACTTACTGCCACTGGCTTATACAGGTAAGAATCTTTAAAGTTTTTTTTAACCTGTTTGTCCATCATGTATCTGGAAATACATGTATTGAAAGTACTTGTCATTTACTGGAAAGAAACCCCTCTATCTCAGGCCATCAATTTCCTTAAAAGATATGTACTGGAAAATGAAATTTAATCAAAAATACATGATCATGTTTTAAGTTTGGAGCAATTATTCTGCAATTAAAATATAATAAAAACTCTAATCCAGGTTAGGCACTTTGCAGATTCATCCCTTGAATTTTACCTAATCACAGCCTTGAGACATTAATAATCAATACAAGTGAAATATTTTCTCATTGTCAACCTTCTTCCCTCTTCACCTAGTCATTTTTCAGGAAAAAACCATGTGCTCATGTCATTGTACATCAGGGCAAACTGAAAGAAAGGGACCCCAGGTCCACAAAGAAGACCACTTTTGCCACAGCTGCTTTTGCTTACCCTTAGTGTAACTGTGGGCTCTGAAGATTAAGTAAGCATCTACTTTTTTTGTGTGTGCTAGTCTACCTCTAGGCTTCCTCCCCAGACCTTGCAGGCGTCTGTTCACTTTTCATACGTTGGGTTGAGGAGGCGGGGCTTAAATATTTTTTTCCTTTTGTGCTGTAGGAACCAAGTAGGAACAAATTGTGATGATCATACTTTTTTTTCTCTGTATGTAACTGACAAGGTTCATGACATATTTGAAAATAATTGTGTCTTCTGATTTTACTGCAGGGTAAAATTTCAATGCTTACCACTTTATTTTCTTTTAAAGGTACCTTGAGGATTCTACTAAAAGCCTAGAAACCCTGGACAGTGGTAGAACTCAGAGCCTATTGGCCATAGCAGTAGAAAAGTGTTTTATTGGACAAAGCTTTGTGTTCGGAGTAACGGTAATTGAAGCATCTTTCTTTTGAATGTCTTCTGTACTGAAAGGATTGTGATTTCCCAAGTTGTTTTTAGAAGTTACATAGATAGTAAAGCCTGTAGAAACACTTGAAAGTATAAAAAATAGTTTACATGTGATATATTTAAACATTATATGTACCGCTGCCTATTTCAAAAGCCAAAGAAGTTCAATTCAATGCTTTCAGAGCTTTAAAAGGGGAGTTTATTATGAATTAGAAAAACTATTAGATATTTCATTTTGGAAGATTACTTTTTTTACTCTAAATTCTAAACAAATTACCTAACATCTATGTCTTCTATAAAAGGAGAGAAACAACCTTAAAGGTAAATATCTGAATATTGATTAAAAATAGATTAAAGCCTGTTGTGGTGATGCACACCTTTACTCCTAGCACTCAGGAGACAGAGCCAGTTGGAACTGAGTTCAAGGCCAGCCTAATCCACAGAGTAAGTTCCAGGCCAGCCAGGGCTATATAATAAGACCCTGACTCAAAAAGAATAAATTCAGAAGAATGTTTTAAAATACATAACAGTAGCAAGTTACTTCTCTGAACTAAGGACAGACATTACATGTGCTAGTCTACCACTAAGCTTCCTCCCCAAACCTTGCAGGCATCTGTTCACATTTGATATGTTGGGTTGAGGAGGCGGGGCTTAAATATTTCCAGGCCAGCCAGGAAGTGTACTAACTCTGAAGGAGTAGTAACAAACTGATCTAAACTAAAAAGTAGAAATGGGAATTTGATTATACTCTAAATGGAATGTGATAGCACTACCAACTGGGCACTAAGGAAAACCCAAAGACAAAGATAAACCAAGAGCTAAGAAACTTCACTTTGTTAAAATATTACATAATTTACTTCCCTTTTTCTGTCCTTTCTTTCACAAATATAATAGTATCATCATTTATAACAGAATAACTAATGTTTGCTAAGTTTTATGTGATTGTATTGTGGTTAATCAAATCATCTTTATTTCATAAATGAGACAAATAAGGCATGGAGGGGTTAGGAGGCATATCTAGGGCCCCAGCATTCCTAGAAACTGCCAAAACAAGGATTTGACGATAAGTCTCTGCCTAAGTTCATAGTCTTTGATATGTGCTATTCTTTCAGTAATAGTAAAGGAGTTTGAGTTGCAGGGATTATCATTATATCTCTCATAACCTTTAAATTCCTCCTTCTTGTTTCTTCCTTGAGCTTTAAGAGAAAGTTATTTTGTTCTCATTTAAATTCCTTCACTTCTTTCCTAGAATTTTGAAGGTGTATGTGGACATGAGGCACATCCCGGTAACTTTCAGCAGCCTTGCTGTAAGCGCAGAGAAGTCAGAACACTCACAGCTTCCCAGATGGTTCGGCCTGACCCACATGTTACAGGCTTTACTGTCATTGACTATTTACATCCACTTTTACACAAGAAACACCACTGTGGCTCTCAGGAACATAGCAGCCAGTCACCCACTTCAGATTACTGGGACAGTGATCTTTTTTTTTTTTTTTTTTTTTTTTTTTTTATTTATTTTTTTTTTGTCTTTTTTTTTATTTGATATAATTTATTTACATTTCAAATGATTTCCCCTTTTCTAGCCCCCCCCCACTCCCCGAAAGTCCCGTAAGCCCCCTTCTCTTCCCCTGTCCTCCCTCCCACCCCTTCCCAGTTCCCCGTTCTGGTTTTGCCAAATACTGTTTCACTGAGTCTTTCCAGAACCAGGGACCACTCCTGCTTTCTTCTTGTATCTCATTTGATGTGTGGATTATGTTTTGGGTATTCCAGTTTTCTAGGTTAATAACCACTTATTAGTGAGTGCATACCATGATTCACCTTTTGAGTCTGGGTTACCTCACTTAGTATGATGTTCTCTAGCTCCATCCATTTGCCTAAGAATTTCATGAATTCATTGTTTCTAATGGCTGAATAGTACTCCATTGTGTAGATATACCACATTTTTTGTATCCACTCTTCTGTTGAGGGATACCTGGGTTCTTTCCAGCATCTGGCAATTATAAATAGGGCTGCTATGAACATAGTAGAGCATGTATCCTTATTACATGGTGGGGAATCCTCTGGGTATATGCCCAGGAGTGGTATAGCAGGATCTTCTGGAAGTGAGGTGCCCAGTTTTCGGAGGAACCGCCAGACTGCTTTCCAGAGTGGTTGTACCAATTTGCAACCCCACCAGCAGTGGAGGAGTGTTCCTCTTTCTCCGCACCCTCTCCAACACCTGCTGTCTCCTGAATTTTTAATCTTAGCCATTCTGACTGGTGTAAGATGAAATCTTAGGGTTGTTTTGATTTGCATTTCCCTAATGACTAATGAAGTGGAGCATTTTTTAAGATGCTTCTCCGCCATCCGAAGTTCTTCAGGTGAGAATTCTTTGTTTAACTCTGTACCCCATTTTTTAATAGGGTTGTTCGGTTTTCTGGAGTCTAACTTCTTGAGTTCTTTATATATATTGGATATTAGCCCTCTATCTGATGTAGGATTGGTGAAGATCTTTTCCCAATTTGTTGGTTGCCGATCGGGACAGTGATCTTAACAGCATACAGGGCTCTGGGAGTACATCCTGTTTCTCGGAGTCTAGTAGCAGAGAGGATTTTTTCAGATTCTGGCAGCCATCTCTTGAACTGACTTCTACTGATTCACAAATAACATCTAATGATGACTTTCCAGCTTCAGAACAAATCATGGCCAGTGGTACTCCTAACCAAAACAGACACTGCATCTCCTTTTCTGAGGTCACTACTTCTAAGAACTGCCATGATTCCCTTCAGAGTTTATGGAGCCTTGTTTCTTGTATGGACAAGAATAATACAACAGGAAAGTTGGGTGAAGAATTAGGTTTACAGAGTCCAATTTGCAGCAGACTGTCTGACTCTAATTTTTTCCCTTCACAAATGCAAGAACCCTTCGAGGAACGTAATTCAGAATGCTATAGTAAAGCAGAAAAAAATGATTATTCCCAGAGTGAAATCCCATGTTACCAGCATCATGAAGTAAATACTACCCCCATCCTTCAACAGGGGTCTTCTGCATTTTCATTGTCGTCACTGAAACCCGAAGAAACAGCGAGTGCTTCCCAGAACTCTGACTCCTTGGCTTGGGATGATCTACCATTCTCTGAAAGCCTGAACAAGTTTCTAGCAGTTGTTGAAAGTGAGATTGCTGTAACTGAGATAGATGCTAAGAATGGAAAACAGGGCATGAATAAAAGCCACAAAAACTACAGCAGATTATCATTGACTCCGTGGAGAAATTCTAGAGCCTTGAATACACCGCCTTTCGGCTTCAGATCATCACAAGCAATGATAAATGAAGACTCTAGGAAAGAGTCTTTCTTTTCCAACTGTAAGTCTAATTCAAGTCCTCAAATTCAAAAAGAATCAAAACCAGACAAGATAGAAGAGGCTGTCTCTATAGGCAGTAATAGAAGTGATATCTCTGAGTATTTTCTATCAGATACTTGCTCATTAGCTCTGTTTACATCTCCAGAAGATATAGAAGCCTCTGTTACCCAAAAGAGGACTAGTGGGATCCTGCAACAAAGGAGTGCAATTTCATGCGGGCCCAGTGACTCAGTAAGTGACTGTTCTGATCTCAATAACAGCTATTTTACTGAATGTGGAGAAAAATCACATTCAGGAACAAAAGGAAAAGTGGCCATACAGAACTGTTCTAAAAAATACAGTGATATTTCTGATCTTCACAAATTAGAAGATAAGTGGAATTATAGATGGCCGCAAAAGCAAGATGACAATTTCACAATATGCCGGAAACTAACATATCCTTTAGAGACTGTTTACAGTAGCCCAAAAAGTATAAATACATTGAAAGAAATGCCTTACAGGCCTAGCAATAATAACTTAACACAAACTTCTTCTGCTGATCATGAAGGTAGCTACAATGCTTCTGCTGATCTTTTTGATTATATTGCTAAAGATAAGGACATTGGAACAGAAATTATCAAAATACCACAGAGTATCTTACCACTGGAAGCATCTTGCTCAGAAAATTATCCTATAAATGAGAACTGCAGCCAGCCTTCACAAAAACTATCCTTGCAAAGCATATCACCTTCAAGGTATCCAAGACCAAGGTCTCAATCAGACTCAGAATGTGATTTTGAAGAAAGCCAGGACTTTGTTCCATGTTCACAGTCAACTCCAGTTGCTGGCTTCCACCGAAGGATTTATGGCTTAAATGGTGCTTCTAAAATACTGCCTTCCTTATATTCAAATCTTAATGTCAACTATAAAAACACAAACATTTCTCCTCTAACTGGCAAATATCAAGCTACCCCAACCTGCCCAAAGAATGTAAAAACATTTAGCCAGAAACCCAAAAGTAGTCTTATATCTAGTTTGACACAACCAAAGGTTTTCAACCACTGCCCTGCTGCTGAGAGCCTTGAAAATGATGTGGATGAATGGGTCCCCCCTACTACTAAGAAAGTAGTCATTTCAGATATTCTTGGATTCAGAGTCATGTGTTTAAGAAAATGCCTTGCTGTCCATTATTCCCCTGACCAAAAAGAGTTACCAAGGAAAAAAATAATAAAAGGAACACATAAAACCAACATTTAATTAAGAAGTTAAAGACTATATTTATACCAATAGTTGCAAAAGCAAAATTGTCCTAAGTGTGATTATAAATGATCAGGCTGAAAATAGCATAAGCCCATTTAGGGATGGCTTTTCAGAAATCAAATGGAAGCTGCCTTCCATTTTCATAATACTTTCAGTGTCTGATACAAAAAGCACTTGGTCACCAAAAGTATTTTCATATAAAGTCATACGAACCCAGTTCCCAGAAATTTTAGGTAATGACAAATCTGCTTGGGAATTTTTGCTTTCACTGATACAGAGAGCAGGGTTTCTATTTTGAATACTTACAGAAAGTCATTAATAGAGAATGGACTGTACTGAGTGCTGTTGAATCTTTCAAGGTTTCCACCATGGCCTGTTCTTCTCTAGAATACTATGATATATATAACTGAGCACTTTTCCTTACATTGACTGTATCAATATGTTATTTCTGTATTTAAAGATGTTTATTAAAATATAGATATCCAGAAGTAAAGTCTTCACAAACCAAAACATCTTTTTTGTCATAATTTTTAATTGATTATTTGGAAATTTCACACACACCATACTCTTAGATCACACTCACTTTCCAGTTCTTCCAGGTCTGCCTGCTACCTTTGTGACCTATCCCCCAGTCCCCACCAAAACGAAAAAAAAAAAAAAAAGCAAGTCTAGATAGATTGTGTTGCCTATATAGTCACTGGAGTATGGTCACACTCCCACTCATCTTCCACTTAAAGAAAACATAGTATCTCCCCACTCACACCCCTGTCAGAAGCCCTCAGCTGTGGAGAGCTCCACTTCAGCATCTTTATCACAACTTTTAAGAGATCTCTTCCTTACAGGTTTCCTGTAAGCTGTTACTATTTTTTGGGTGGGTAGGTGGGGTGGTTGGTCACCAAAGCCTGCTATGTTCCTCTTTCTCAACTGAGTCTGCAGTCATTGATGCCACTGCACAAGCAGCTTCCTGTCCTTTACGGTCCTCCTCGGAGCATGGCGCATGGGCTTCCTTCCACATAAACTAAAATAGCTTTAACTGTAACCTAAAATAACTGCTCAGCCACAGGGCAGCGGGGGGTGGAATAGTGCAAGGTTTTAATCCAGGCACTCAGGAGGCAGAGACAAGTAGACCTCTGAGATCAAGGGCAGTCTAGTTTTACAGAGCAAGTTCCAGGATAGCCACCACTACACAGAGAAACCCTGTCTCAGAAAAGAGGGGTGGGGGAAGGATGGGTCACAACCTCTAGGCTCTGGTTGTACCACAAGGCTAGCTAAAAGGTAATGAATCCTAAAGTGTTTTGGGCTGTTGAATAACACAGGCACCAGCATTGCAGTACTATACAGGAAGTGCAGTGGTGCAAATGTATGTCTTTTACATGAAGATTAAAAGCTAACCACTTGGTACGAAAGTACTAAGAGCATTTTCAGTGTTTTTCACGATTAATATTCTGATCTTGGAATTCTTAATGATGAGAATGTTGCTTTGCATAAATGCATAGGATAAACTGACAAGTATTTTTAAGGTCATTTCAGAGATGATTGGAAATTCTAAACAAATTCAAAACTAAAATTCATCTAACAGTCTGGTGGAATGCAAGGCTCTGGAGAGAAATGACTGGCTAATATCACTTGCTCCACAATTATGAGGATTAGAATTCAGATCTCATCACCCACACAATCCAGGTTTCCTATAGCTCCTGTAACACACAGCCCTTCCTAGTCCTTGAAACGATACACATGCATGTGCATACACTACAAAGATGCATAAAAAACAAATATTTTTGAAAATCAGAAACCCAAGTTTCAACAGTTTTTTAAAATTAAACATTTTACAGGCAGTGGTGGTGCATGCCTTTAATCCTAGCACTTGGGAGGCAGAGGCAGGCGGATTTCTGAGTTCGAGACTAGCCTGGTCTACAGAGTGAGTTCCAGGACAGTCAGGGCTACACAGAGAAGCCCTGTCTTAAAAAACAAACAAACAAACAAACAAACAAACAAAAAACATTTTACACTGCAATCTAGATATACATTAGTATTTCATTTAAGAACAATCACAGAAAATTATGTCTTTGTTTTCTATATTTAAACTGTGAGAGCAGTTTATGAGCTCTCACAGTTTAAATATTGAAAACAATGAAAATTGTTTATGAGCAATGAAAACACTATAGTTCAATAATAACCACATTTTTTAGCATTGCATGGCATAACATGCACAGCTCAAAGTGCATGGTATGTGTTCAAAGCCCAAGCTACACTGAAGTCACAAACACAGGCAAACACTGAGAAACACCTTGGATTTCTTATACATTGCTTCCCGCCCCCAGAAACATTTTGGTGCTACCCAAATTGGTTTTTAACTGCCAGCACTAAATTGTACAACTCTGAATGGGTTCACAACCCGTTTAATAAGCTAGGCCTAGTGTATATAATCAAATAGTCCAAATCTATTATGTTCTGTGATAGGAGATGAGCTTAAGAGTATTAGTATTTGGTTGTCTCTTTGATGTTCTTCCAATACCTTAGCTCTTATTTTCCATAACACTGGCTTTTATGAAAATACTTTTAAAATGTGTCTTACTTTCTGAATGTGTATGTTTGATTATACTCTCTTTGTCCCTCTAGTCCCAGTATTTACTGTAAATCAGCTCTAAAGATTTGATTAGATTCAGATTTTGCACAGAAGTAGTTTGTGGTTTTATATTGTGCATTTACATTATCTCATCAAGAGACACCATATCAAGTTGCCCTGTTCTATGATAATAAGGTTAAATTGATTAGCTAAGATGTCGCAGAAGTGCCTCATCAGTTTACAGGAACTACTGCTCTTGGAGAAGACCCAAGTTTGTTTCTCAGCACTCATACTGGGCCACTCATAACCACCTGTGGCTCCAGCTTCTGCAGACACCTGCGCTCAAGTATACATATACACACAGATTCATGTGCACACAAGTACATTTTTGAGTAATTTTTAAGAGAAATTTAAATTTAGTTCACCAGGGACTCTAAAGCTGGTAGGGAGGTTTAGTGGATTTGCTGAGGTCCATGGTGGAAGAGATTATTACTACATGGAAGAGGCTATGGAGGACCTGAATGACTCGGACTGGCATATATTGAGTTTGTAAAAGGCTAAAACAATAAAAAGAGCCACAGAGGGTTCTCTCTGGGTTCATGAAAAACAAATGTGATTTCCTGATAAAATAGTGGACTAGAGAGTGTTTTTTGTGGGAACCAGAGAAAAATAATAATAATGGTCTCAGAGCAAAACAGGAAAGGCTGCAGATATCTTTGGAGGAAGAAAAGGATCCTTGATGAACAGAACTAGACATCGCACAGATCAGACTGAACACTGCATCATCTGAACAGTTTCCTGGTTAGGGGACAGGACTCCGAAGCTGCTACCGAAAAGGTAAGCCAGGCAATTCTTTCCACCTTACAAGCTCACAATCTTCTATCTAAAGAGCCACTAGTGGATTTGGGGGAAGCAGTGATCCTTCAGCAAATGGATAAGCAGAGAGAGATCCCGCTTTTGTCATGCTGTGTGACTCGGATACACAATGACCCACCAGGGTTAGGAGCCTCAGTTTGGCCTACCACAGCTCCTGGGTACAAGCAAACCCAGATAGGCATTTTTAGACAGCAAGAACCTGAAAGATGCAGATGACAGAAAGCTGGCTCAGGCTAAAAGGAGCTCAAGGATCTAGTGCTCTCCTTGGTATCAGGGAACAGATCTCTTCAACTGAAATCGCTATGAAGTTTGATAGTTCTGATTCTTGAGGCCAGCAATTGGATCAAAGCGTGGAGCCATGTATTCTGTCATTTGCTGCTGGAGAGCTTGAGAACTCTTGAGATTCCAGGACTTTAGATTATTTAAACAAAACAAAGCAGAAACAGCTGAATAGAATTTTAAATTGTGTAAGTTAAAATCGAAGTACACCAGGAATGCTGTCATGAGGCCTTTGCACATTCCGTACGTATGCCTATAACACCTACCATGGGTTATACACTGCTCTTTCTTTTCACTTCCCTCATATCTGTATTCAAGTGACATGCTATTGTTGAGGCCCTTGACTATCCTATATAAAATAATAGTATTGTACCATCATTACCTTGCTTCCTTGTCCTGGCTTACTATCTCCATAGTAACTATCAACATTTGACATACTACAAATTTCCTCATCTTTCTACACTTTCCACATGATGCAGATCTCTGAGAAACTGAATTTTTATTCCTACAGTGACTGGAACATGATTTGGATTATAGCAAATAATAGATAAATAGGCAAACACTGGCCTTGTTGTTGTTGTTATTCTATACAAGAAACCCAAGATTCTATTGGACTGCTGTCTGCAGCAAGAACCCAGAATAGATTTGGGGCATGACTTGATCAGGATCAAGATACCGTTTCTACTTTCTTGCCATCTTGAATATGCATCTTCTCCAAGTCAGAAGACATATTTCTAGCCTTTCTGGGAAATGTCCCCTGAGGTGTGGATTTCCAACCCTGCCTCCTCAACTGGGACCTCCCCAGTGCCTGGTGCGTGCCTTATCTGAAGGCCACCACTACTGGCCATACTCTGACCTTCATAAATCAGCATTCTAAACTAACTGCATAACGTGAGAGAGCCAAGGAAAAGAAAAGAAAAGCCTGAGATTCAGAGAGGTTCATTTGTTAAAAGTATCAGATAATTTATTGAAAGCCTTTGCCTAGAATGCTATCTTCATCTCTGTCTTTGCCTAAAACACAGTGCTTTTTGTACTCTGAAGATTGCTTTAAAGGGTTGTGCTTTCAAAAGGTATAGTTCCCATAGATTCTTATGTTTGAAGGCTTGGCTACAGGGAGTGGCACTATTGGGAGGTGTGACCTTGTTGAACTAGGTGTGTTCTTGTTGGAAGAAGTGTCACTGTGGAGGTGGGCTTTGTCGTATATGCTCAAGCTATCCCCAGTCTCCCAGTTTTAAGTGAGTATCAATAAATTGTATAGTTTCTTAAGCTCCTACCGTATAGTACGAAGTGAGAAAGACTTTGTCTTGCTTATTTTTATTTAGATAAGAAAATTCTCTGAAAAATCAAATATACTAGAGGTGTAAAAACTGAAAATATCTTGTATTATTAGCATGTTTTCCTGAAACAACAAAACAAAACAGAAATTTCAGATCCAGAAGAAAGCTACAGTTCTTGAAATATTCAGTTGTGAACACTCAGCTGAAAGCACACATGTGATTGTTATTATAAATATAGATCCAGGTTTCATCTTGAGACTGGATCCATTCATGGATATACAGACAGCTTTTATCAAGCACTGTCTGCCAGTTACCAGAAATAATTAGCTCTAATATAATAATTATTCTCAAAGTTTTTTTAATGATAGTTTTCCAATTTATCAAATAATTATTTGAAACATTGCATTGCACACATGAAATGTACAATGATTTAAACCTAGATATTTGGGGAGTGAACTATATTTAAACCTCTTTTGTAGTGACCAATATTAATATACTTATGAATGAGGCCTTTTTAGTATTTATGCAAGTTTGCAATGCATCTCATTTTGCTAATGAAAAAAACAATGCGTGAGATATAACTTTCTAAAGACCTTTGATGGAAAACTGTGATTGAGGGCCAGTGGTTTTCCTCTGGATAGCTGTAGCTGATGAACAGTTCCTGTTAGTTAGAAGTAAATAATATTAGAATCACAAAATTGCCAGCATATGACTGACTAATTTTGACCTGAAGTAACAGCAGTCTTACATGATTCAAAAAGTAAGAGAACAGTTAAAAACCATAACATGGGTAAAGTCAGTGCAGAAAAGTTGGCAAGCATCTCCCCTGTGCATGCCAAGAATATACTCAACTATTGAGTATACTCCTCAACACTATAAGAGAAGGGACTACATAACAAAATCAAGAGTGTCATATCAACTTCAGAGCTAGTGTAACTGTATAATAACAAAGTCATAATTTGCTTTTGTCAGCCCCAATAATTTATAGATGCTTAATGATGACATTCAATATAGTTACATTTTACCTGTATTCAGTTAACTGGAGAACAATATTCCAGGGACCTAAAGTGTATAGGTCTGATCCTTCTGTCATCCTATAGATTCTACCATGCTCCTTAGCCTACTGTACTCTTTAAAGCACATGCCAGTTGTTCACATATTGAAGTTGCGTGAGAAGGCCCCATGCATATAGATAGTGTGTACTAGACACGCAACAACCTTTCTTCCACTCTTATTCCTCCCCACCCACAGCACCATTTGAAATCCTTAGCAGTGATCACCAACTTACTTTCAAAGCAATTTCTAATATTTTTTTAAATTTACATAATAGAGAAAACCATGAAATATTTGGTGTTTCTGTATTTGACTATTGTACTTGATATTATATACTCTACCATAATTTGGCTTGCAAATGATATTCTCTTTGATTGAATAAAATTTCTTTGTGTATATATACAATATTTTCTTATTTATCCATTGACTAACAATTGGTTTCATTCTATCCTTAGGTATTATGAATAATGCTATAATATACATGGGTATAACTTTTGCATACTGACTATAGTTTCATATACACCTCCCCCAAATAGAAAGTTAGCTAAATAGATACGTAGATACATAGATAGCAGATGACAGATAGGTAGGTAGGTAGGTAGGTAGATAGATAGATAGATAGATAGATAGATAGATAGATATTAATGGCTGCAAAGAGACATCATAACCAAGGTAACTCATAAACGGAAGAATTTAATTGGGGCCTTGCTTACAGTTTTAGAGGGTAGTACATGCCCATCATGGCAGCCGGCAGGCCAGGTGCTGAGGAATTGTAGTAGCTGACTTTACATATGACAGGAAAGATGGATGCTAAAGATGGAGGTAGAGTGAGACTGGACTTGGAACGGGCTTTTAAAACTTCCGAGCCTACCTTCAGTGACACACCTCCTAAGCAGTATTCAAACATAGAGCCATTCAAACTCAGAGGCCATTCTCATTCAAACCATCACAGTAACCATTAGCATTTTTCTGTTGAGACAAGTCCATTGAAATCATTTGCTCTTTTAAAAACAAAGCCAATGTTTTTTATATTCTCATGTAACCTTCATATACATCTGGGTGTCGGATGAGCCTCATTCTGTGGGTTGTCTCTCTACCCCTTTGATTGTTTCCTTTGCTGGATACAACTTTTCAGTTTGACATCATTTCATTTGTCAGTATTTCCTTTTGTTTCTTGTACTTCAAAGAGTCTATCCACCCAATCATTGTCTATACCAAGATCCTGGAATATTTCCATATCCTTTTTTTTTTTTTTTAGATATTTTCTTTATTTGCATTTCACATGTTATCCCCTTTCCTGGTTTCCCCTCCAAAAATCCCCTATTCCATCACCTCTCCCCCTGGTCACCAACCCACTTCCTGCTTCCTTGTCCTGGTATTCCACTACACTGGGGCATCAAGGCCTCTCCCACCATTAATGTCCAACAAGGCCATCCTCTGCCTCATATGAAGGTGGAGCCATGGGTCCCTCCATGTATACTCTTTGGTTGGTGGTTTAGTCCCTGGGAGTTCTGGGGATAGTAGTTGGTTCATATTATTCTTCCACCTATTAGACTGCAAACCTCTTCTGCTCTTTTGAGGTGTTCTCTAGCTCCTCCATTGGCAACCCTGTGCTCAGTCCGGATGCGAGCATCCTCCTCTGTATTTCACAGTCACTGGCAGAGCCTCTCAGGAGACAGCTATATTTAGCTCCTGTCAGCAAGCACTTGTTAGCATATAAAATGGTGTCTGGTAACTGTATATGGGATGAATTCAGACAGGGTGGAGCAGTCTCTGGATGGTCTTTCCTTCAGTCTCTGCATCACATTTTTTCTCTGTATTTCCTCCCATGGGATTTTGCTCCCCCTTCTAAGAAGAACCAAAGTATACACACTTTGGTCTTCCTTCTTCTTGAGCTTCGTTTGATTTGTGAATTGTATCTTGGGTATTTTGAACTTTTGGGTTAATATCCACTTATCAGTGAGTGCATACCATGTGTGTTCTTTTGTGATAGGGTTACCTCACTCAGGATGAGATTTACTAGTGCCATCCATTTCCCTAAAAATTTCATGAAGTCATTGTTTCTATTGTGTAAATGTACCCATTGTGTATCCATTCCTCAGGGTCATATTGAGGGTCATCTGGGTTGTTTCCAGCTTATAGCTATTATAAATATGGTTGCTATGAACATAGTGGAAGATGTGTTCTTATTACATGTTGGAGCATCTTCTGGGTATATATATGCCCAGGAGTGTCATAGCTTGATCCTCAGGCAGCACTATGACCAATTTTTTGAGGAACCACCAGATTGATTACCAGTGTAGTTGTACCAGTTTGCAATCCCAACAATAGAGGAGTGTTCCTCTTTCTCCACATCTTCTCCAGCATCTGCTCTTACCTGAGATTTTGATCTTAGCCATTCTGACTGGTGTGAGGTGGAATCTCAGGGTTGTTTTGATTTGCATTTCCTTGATGACTAAGGATATTGACATTTCTTTATGTGCTTCTCAGCCCTTCAGTATTCCTCAGTTGAGAATTCTCTGTTTAGTTCTGTACCCCATTTTTAGTAGGGTTATTTGGTTCTCTGGGGTCTAACTTCTTTTTTTTTAATTTTTTAAATTTATTTTCTATATTCTTGGTTTACATTCTAGAAGCCTTCCCTTTCCCAGTCCCCTCCCACATATGTTCCATAAGTCCTCTTCTCTCCATCCATTCTCCTGTCTTTCCCCCTCCCTTTTCTCTGTCCTGGTACTCCCCTACAATGCTGGATCAAGCCTTTCCAGGATTAGGGCCCTCTTCTTCCTTCTTCATGGGAATCATTTGATATGTTAATTGTATCTTCAGTATTCAGAGCTTCAGGGCTAATTAATATCCACTTATCAATGATTGCATTCCATGTGTATTCTTTTGTGATTGCGTTACCTCACTTAGGATGATATTTTTCAGTTCCATCCATTTGCCTAAAAAATTCATGAATTCATTGTTTTTAATTGCTGCATAGTACTCCATTGTGTATATATACCACATTTTCTGTATCCATTCCTCCATTGAGGGATATCTGGGTTCTTTCCAGCTTCTGGCTATTATAAATAAGGCTCATAATTTTATACGAACATAGTGGAGCATGTGTTCTTGTTGCATGCTGGGGAATCCTCTGGGTATATGCCCAGGAGAGGTATAGCAGGATCCTCCGGAAGTGTCATGCCCAGTTTTCTTAGAAACCGCCAGACTGATTTCCATAGTGGTTGCACCATCTTACAATCCCACCAGCAGTGAAGGAGGAGTGTTCCTCTTTCTCCACATCCTCGCCAACACTTGCTGTCTCCTGAGTTTTTAACCTTAGCCATTCTGACTGGTGTGAGGTGAAATCTCAGGGTTGTTTTGATCTGCATTTCCCTAATGGCTAATGATGTTGAGCATTTCTTAAGGTGCTTCTCGGCCATCCAGATTTCTTCAGGCAAAAATTCTTTGTTTAGGTCTGTACCCCATTTTTTAATTAGGGTTATTTGGTTCCCTGGGGTCTAACTTCTTGAGTTCTTTGTATATATTGGATATTAGCCCTCTGTCGGATATAGGGTTGGTGAAGATCTTTTCCCAATTTGTTGGTTGTCCTTTTGATGGTGTCCTTTGCCTTAAAGAAACTTTGTAATTTTATGAGATCCCATTTGTCAATTCTTGATCTTAGAGCATAAGCTATTGGTGTTCTATTTAGGAACTTTGCCCCTGTGCCTATGTCCGCAAGGGTTTTCCCCATTTCTTTTCTATTAGATTCAGTGTGTCTGGTTTTATGTAGAGGTCCTTGATCCACTTGGAGTTGAGCTTAGTACAAGGAGATAAGAATGGATCAATTCACGTTCTCCTGCATGCTGACCTCCAATTGAGCCAGCACCATTTGTTGAAAAGGCTATATTTTTTCCACTGGATGTTTTCAGCTCCTTTGTCGAAGACCAAGTGACCATAGGTGTGTGGATTCATTTCTGGGTCTTCAATTCTATTCCATTGGTCCACTTGCCTGTCCCTGTGCCAATACCATGCAGTTTTTAACACTATTGCTCTGTAGTATTGCTTGAGGTCTGGGATACTAATAGCCCCAGAAATTCTTTTACTGTTGAGAATAGTTTTAGCTATCCTGGGTTTTTTGTTATTCCAGATAAATTTGAGAATTGCTTTTTTCCAACTCTGTGAAGAACTGAGTTGGGATGTTGATGGGGATTGCATTGAATCTGTATATTGCTTTTGGCAAGATGGCCATTTTAACTATATTAATCCTGCCAATCCACGAGTATGGCAGATTTTTCCATTTTCTGAGGTCTTCTTTGATTTCCTTCTTCAGAGACCTGAAGTTCTTTTCGTAAAGATCTTTCACTTGTTTGGTTAGAGTCACACCAAGATACTTTAAATTGTTTGTGGCTATTGTGAAGGGTGTCATTTCCCTAACTTCTTTCTCAGTCTGCTTATTCTTTGAGTATAGGAAGGCAACTGATTTGCTTGCGTTGATTTTATAACCTGCCTCTTTGCTGAAGTTGTTTATCAGCTGTAGGAGTTCTCTGGTGGAGGTTTTTGAGTCACTTAAGTAGACTATCATGTCATCTGCAAATAGTGATAATTTGACTTCTTCCTTTCCAATTTGTATACCTTTGACCTCCTTATGTTGTCTAATTGCTCTAGCTAGGACTTCAAGTACTATATTGAAAAGATATGCAGAGAGAGGGCAGCCTTGTCTAGTCCCTGATTTTAGTGGGATTGCTTCAAGTTTCTTTCCATTTAGTTTGATGTTGGCTCCCGGTTTGCTGTATATTGCTTTAATTATGTTTAGGTATGGGCCTTGAATTCCTGTTCTTTCCAAGACTTTTAGCATGAAAGGATGCTGAATTTTGTCAAATGCCTTTTCAGCATCTAATGAAATGATCATATGGTTTTTTTTCTTTGAGTTTGTTTATGCAGCGGATTGCATTGATGGATTTCTGTATATTAAACCATCCCTGCATCCCTGGGATAAAGCCCACTTGATCGTGGTGGATGATCCTTTTGATGTGTTCTTGGATTCAGTTGGCAAGAATTTTATTGAGTATTTTTGCATCGATATTCATAAGAGAAATTGGCCTGAAGTTCTCTTTCTTTGTTGGATCTTTTGTGGTTTTGGTGTCAGTGTAACTGTGGCTTCATAGAACGAATTGGGTAGTGTTCCTTCTGTTTCTATTTTGTGAAACAGTTTGAAGAGTATTGATGTTAGGTCTTCTTTGAAGGTCTGATAGAATTCTGCACTGAAGCCATCTGGTCCCGTGCTTTTTTCGGTTGGCAGACTTTCTATGACCCCTTTTATTTCTTTAGGGGTTATGGGCCTGTTTAGATGATCTATTTGATCCTGATTTAATTTTGGTGTTTGGCATATGTCTAGGAAATTGTCCATTTCCTCCAGATTCTCCAGTTGTGTTGAGTATAGGCTTTGGTAGTAAGATCTGATGATTTTTTGAATTTGCTCAGTTTCTGTTGTTATATCTCCCTTTTCATTTCTAATTTTGTTAATCTGGATACTGTCTCTGTGCCAGTATCTCTGGTTAGTCTGGCTAAGGGTTTATCTATCTTGTTGATTTTCTCAAAGAACCAGCTCCTGGTTTTGTTGATTCTTTGTATGGTTCAAACTTGATTGATTTCAGCCCTGAGTTTGATGATTTCCTGCCTTCTACTCCTCCTGGGTGAATTCGCTCACAGTTCTGGAGGCTCAAGGGGAGTACTGACTGCACCAGTACTGACTGGGGCTTTTATAAAGGCTTCATTATTGATGGCATTCTGATGGCAAGAGCACATGGGAGATTGTCATCATTTGGCAAGACAAGCCAGATCATCTCCTCCCCACTCCCTCCGTCCCTCCCTCCCTTCATCTCTCCCCACCCCCCTCTGAGACAGGGACTCTCTGTGGAGCCCTGGCTGTCCTTAGAACTCTCTTGGTAAACCAGGCTGGCTTTGAACTCAAAGATGTGCCTGCCTCTAATGAGATGCTGAGCACCATCTGTCTAGTCTCGGTCCTTCCACTTCCCTGAGGTTTGCATCACCCATCCCTTTCAATATAGAATGTTCAGTGGTTTTTCGTAAAGTCACTCTGTTGGTCCAAGTTTTGTTTTCAAGGCCATAGAATATTTGTAACATCTTAGAAACTGTATATACAGAGATTTCTGATATTCCTTTTTAAGATGATTCCTTAGTACACCTTATGGTAGGTTTGCTGGGAAATGATATGAAATCCATTCCCAATACAGTGCTACTAAGTAGATTTCAGGCATATCTAGTTACATAGGCCTACAAGATTTGCAAAACTTTCCAGTGTTTCAAGAAGTCTTGCTGGTGGCTTTTCCCCCCTCCCTTAACCTGCTAGACAGTCAGTAGATACCACATTATTTTCCTTTTTGTCTTATTTTATTACATTATTCTTTAATCTTTTTTTACAGTCTAGTCATTAACCCTCTCCCAGTCCACCCTCTGATTGTTTCTCATCCCATACCTCCTTATCCTTCTCCAAAAGGATGTCCCCATCCCATCCCATCCCCACCCCACCAGCCCGCCTCACTCCCTGGGATCTCAAGAGTTAGGTGCATCTTCTCTCACTGAGGCCAGACCAGGCAGTCCTCTGTGGTATATTTGTCGGGGGCCTCATATCAGCTAGTTTATGCTGCCTGGTTGGTGGCCCAGTGTCTGGGAGATCTCAGGGGCCCAGGTTAGTTGAGACTGCTGGTCTTCCTATGGGGTTGCCCTCCTCAGCTTCTTCCAGCTTTTTCTTAATTCAACCACAGGGGTCCCTGGCTTCTGTCCATTGGTTGGGTGTAAGTATCTACATCTGACTCTTTCAGCTGCTTGAGGGCAGCCATACTTGGCTCCTGTCTGTAAGTATACCATAGAGTACAGTGTCAGCCTCAATGACGGTGAATATACAAACAAATGGATGGATGTCTCACTGGTAATTAGTAAATATGCCCATTTTGAATTGTGTAGGATAACATCTTAAATGATAGCTCTTCAGAACTATGCAATGGATTTAGCTACACTTAAGTTAAACTTAGATACCCATATTTTGAAGTTGAAAAAAATTAAAGATTGAAAAATATAACACTAATGCCATACTTGAGACATGAACACAGTTTATATTCCTACTTACCAGTGCATTACCCCCTCTAATGCATCACAGGATAAAGTAACTTTCTCAGTAATTATCACTAATTAACATAGATGAATTTTCACATCTGAATATGGCAGGGTAATCTTAGTATTCTAACCTAAGAAAACTTTAAAGGTGAACTAGAATAGGCCCTATCATAGAGGAGGAAAAATATACAAAATGTTCAATGACTTTCCAAAGGTCTGCCAGCTACAGAATTAACACTCAAACTCAGAAAATCTAGAGCCCAACTTGCAGGGTACAATCCAGGTTATATTGAAGGACATAAGTGTACTTGTGCTGACTCAGTTTTGACGTATCGACGTGGTATATAATCCTCCAATTGCGGGCAACAGGAAATGTTTATTTATGTACATGGGAAATCAATTTCCATTCAACTTTAAAAAAATCATTACAAATAAAAAGATTTTGTTAAATACATTCATTCTTTGAACACAAAATACATTCTTGACACTTTTGCTCTCATTATGAATTACTTAATAATAAAAATTTAAACCACAACACTCAGAAGGCTTGGCAATTCGATTATCTTTTTTTCCAAGATGCAAATGTTGAGATAGTTAAAACGTAAGAAACCATACCTTTAAAATGCTCCTTCATTGACTAAATGATCCTACCAAGTTTAATGAGTACCCTCTCCAGTACAATTGATAGCTGTCTTTAAAAGAATGCAGAGCACTTTGAAATTCCCAGGGATGACTATGTAATTTCTACAAGGACTGAAGGAGTCCTCATGAAACTGATAACCATAACAACATGACATCCTCACTCAAAAATTCTTACGGACATAACTGACAGGCATTATTCTAGAGTCCAATGGACCACTTTAATCAAGATCACAAGTTTCATTCTCCAAGCAGGACTTTAAAAGATTCTATTTAACTAAATACAAATTACTTGATTTGTTAATCTGTTTTTAAGATGTGAAAGAAACCATGAGCACCTACAAAAATTACACAAACGTTCTAGCAGCATTACTTATACTAGCCAGAAAGTAGAAACAATCTAAATTTCCAAAATTTGATTAATTTACAAATAAAATCTCTCTCTCTCTCTCTCTCTCTCTCTCTCTCTCTCTCTCTCTCTCTATCTCTCTCTCTCTCTCTCACACACACACACACACACACACACACACACACACACACACTCAGAATATTACTTAGCCATAAAAAGAACATCATGACGTATGATACAACACAGAGGAGTCTTGAAAACCTTAATAGAAGCCAGGCACAAGAGGCCACACATTGTCTAATTATATTTATATGAAAGGCAAATTCATAGACAGGAAGCAGATAGATGGTGCCCAGATGCTGGGGAAGGAAGTTTGCCTGCTAATGGATACAGAGCCTTTGGGGAATGGCATATTCTGAAGTTAGACAGTAGTGACAATGTACAATATATTGAGTATACTAAAAACACTGAATTTTATACTTCAGAGGGGCAAGTTACTGTGTGTGAATTATCTGAAATTTTTAAAGATATGATTTTACTTAAAAATGCGGGTTTTTTGAGTTCCTGGTTCCTCTTTGTCCCCCTTTTGAAATTGGACTAAATTTTTTACAAATCCTCTTTCTACACAATGTTTTGAACTAATTATACTCAAGTTACAAATGGCTTATATTTATAATGGCCTTTTTGTTAAGTAAACTTAATACATGGACACAAAATATATATTGTAGGTTAATATCTGCATATCACATTTAAAACCAAGAACTATGCATCTATTAAAGTAGATGATTAGGATTTATATAGTGATATATATGTGTGGAGTTTACTGAGATCCTATGCATAAAGCCAGTAGCCATATATTAGGAACTGAGTTAATAAAACCTACTGGTCAACCTGTTTGCTGAAACTGTATAAAATATTAGTGTTTTAATCGAGAGATAAGAAAATGAAGAAAATAAGGGATTTTCTAAGTGGAGACAAAGCAGCTTCTATAAATAGTTTAACTAGCTGTGGAGATTTCCAGAATGAAATATTTTGCATTATATGTCACCCTTATGCTGAAAGTCATGCATTACAGCGTGTGCAATAACACACAGGGCACACGTTCTTCCAATTCTTGTCTCAGTTCTTTATTATTTGAAATTTTTCGCAGAATTTTTTTTCTTTTCTAAAAACAGCAACTTTGCTCATGCACCATTTAAGAAAGATTTGTGTGTCTCATTTACACACCATCAAAAGAGTGCTCACATTTGGCAGGTCTAGATGGATTCTCCAGTGAGTAACGGTAGAAGCCAGCATTCCAATCATTTGAAATGTTTTGTATCAGGGACCGGAAAGTCCCAATCAGCCCTAAAAAGGATAAAATTACTTTAAAGAATTCATTTAATAAATCAACTGACATTCATTGTCAAATAGTCTACAACAAACTTCCACTAACATTCTGTAATTTTATAGAACATGAAAATATTTACTCCTAATGATTACATTCCAGAAGCAGTATGCTTAGCAGCTGTTTTTCAGAGGGCTTTATCAAGTTTATTATTATTATTTAATCCAGGCATAACTGTAATATTAAACAAAAGCTATATGCCATTCATTAACTAGTGAATTATTCTAACCAAAGAAATTCTTTTCTTACATTGCACATGAACTTTTTACTCTATTAGGAAGTTAGTACCCTAATTTTTATTTCAAAATGTAGCAAACACATAGAAAGGGAGATAGAAACATTTAGAGTATTAGTAATACATTCATCCAATAATGTATATGGAATTAAATTCTAAAATCCGATCACATAACTGGGATTTATGATATCATTTCTACCTATAGATGGAGAAGAGCCACAGAACCAGAATTAGTCTTACTTGGATATCCATTATACATTATTAGTAAAGGAGAAATGCATGGATAATTAAAGAACTAATGAACAATAGGATTATCTAAATCTGATCCCAGTAAGAAATTAAGAGTTAATCAGTGACTGTCCTGATGTTCACCAAGAGGATAAGGATCACCACCACCTTAACACGCCTTTATGACTTCATTTTCAATTAGTAGACAATGGGCAATAACAGACAGCAAATGTGACCCCTTACAGACAACAACCAAGCCACTTTCTTCCCATGGAGAATGAAATCGACAAGAGGTTTGTATTACATTGTGAGGTATTTCAGTTCTAAGAGAAAGTTTCCTGATAATAAGGAGTTTACAACCCTGGAATCGTCTATGGAGACAAAATGTCTCTCAAGATGTATGGGAAAGAACAGGTGACTGACATGTAAAAGTGCATCGAACCAGACGCTTCCTTCTAAGGAACCCTCGAAGAAATGGAATTCTTTTAACAGACTGACCCAAATCACTTGTAAAGTCTCGAGATGGAGTCTCCCTAAGTTGCCTTAGCTCCCACCTCAGTGTCCCAAGTCCTTGGGACTAAAGTCACATGTCACTGCTCCAACTTCCAAAGTCTATTTTTAACTAGGAAGAAAGAAAACAAACAAACAAACAAAAACCCTAATTTTTGAGTTCTTTCTATTTGCTGAGCAACATATATTCAGTTTACCTCATCTAATTTTCAGCATGTTCCTAACAGGTCAATCTCACAGATGGAAAAAACTCCTGTTCAAACTTTGCCTTTGCCCAAAACCCCAGCTAACTTTTATATTGTAGGGTTGCACACAGCCAGCCTGGTGACAGCCCGTCTTTTATACCTCTCTCTATATATCACTGTCTGAGGTATCAGTCACCACTGACCAAGAATTTCATCAGGATGTGGCTCAGCACCTGCCATTCTCCTTTGAGTCAGTTGGGGAAAAACGTAACTCATACATACACCTGATGGGGTCAAAGCAGAACTAGCCTTTAAATTCTGATTTCATACGCAGTCAGAGAAAGTCTCACCAAATTCAAGAATGTTTCACCCCATACTGATTCAAGAGCAATGTTTTCCTTTTCTAAAAACTAAATAAGAGCCACCTATCAGACTAGAAAGGGTGCAAGCAGTTTTACAAATGGAATCATTTAGCTCATACATTTTAATTAGCAAATTTGTTCTTATTTTATTTTCGAGTTAAAGACCTGTTTTGTACTTTGTGCATGCACTTTACTTTGTATATGAAGCAATTTGGCCTTCACTTTTTTAAACTCACTTTCTCCACAATCAGCAAAACCACCTAATGTCATTTGAGACTTCCAAAAGGAGATCTTAAGGATGCCGTTGTCCCTGTGATCCTCCTGCCCTCTCATGAACACTGACCATTGGGGATTGTCTAATGGAGGGTTCTCCTCTGCTAAACCACTTCTAACATCCTGATGAGAACTCGCTCTTTATTAGGCCAAATGAGATGGATAATTTCCATATAACCTCTGCCTAAATGATACTTCTTCCATGTCTAACCTGGAAGCCCATTTAATTTCAACAGCGACTAACAAGTGTTTTTAATTTAGGGATTAATAGCAGATCAGTGTCTTGGTCTAAGGACACATGACCCAACCTTTTCCCTAAGGGCTGTGACAGAATATAATCCCTTTTTAAAACTATAATTAACTGTTAGTCAACGTATATTTACTCAACATGAGAAAAGGTACTGCTATTTAGGATTCTGATTTAATAGAGCATCTGGGCCAGTCCTCTCCACACTGTAGTCCTCTCCACACTGCAGTCCTCTCCACACTGCAGTCCTCTCCACACTGCAGTCCTCTCCACACTGCAGTCCTCTCCACACTGCAGTCCTCTCCACACTGCAGTCCTCTCCACACTGCAGTCCTCTCCACACTGCAGTCCTCTCCACACTGCAGTCCTCTCCACACTGCAGTCCTCTCCACACTGCAGTCCTCTCCACACTGCAGTCCTCTCCACACTGCAGTCCTCTCCACACTGCAGTCCTCTCCACACTGCAGTCCTCTCCACACTGCAGTCCTCTCCACACTGCAGTCCTCTCCACATTTTCTTTGCTCAGTTTGTATCAACTCTTTGCCTGACAGAAAGGTAGTTACCTCAGAGGGTTCCAGGGTTTTTTTTTTTTTCTTTGTGTGTTTGTGTGTGTGTGTGTGTGTGTGTGTGTGTGTGTGTGTGTGTGTGAACTTCTCCCTAGCACAGCCTAATCTGTGTTTCTATGGCTTGAGTGTGATAGGCTTTATTCTATCTCTTTGAACTCTGAAATATCTTTTATATTCCTCTCTCTATGCAGTGTCCGACAAAAATCCTCCAAATAATCTCCAACTATCTTGTGTTAAATTCATTTACCCCGCTAGTTATCCCTCCACTTGTTTTTAGTTTCAATGAGTTAACCATGGTGGCTCATTAATTATAGTAAGACTAAGGTAAGAGAATTATTATGAGTTTAAAGCCAGCCTGAACTACATTGTGATTTCTATGCCAGCCTGATTTCTGGAGCTACAGACTGAGATCTGGTCTTTAAAAAAAAGAGAGAGACAAAAAGTAAAAATCAGTGTCTCCCCAGAGTAACTAGGACAAGAACATCCTGTGATTCAGGAAGGGAGTGAAGAACAATCTATATTACTCAACAGCAATGACTGACCTGAAGGACTGCGATCATAAGCTAATACTGCCTGTCTGTGCAGTATAAGGGAGCTTTCCTTTCGAACACAGATAAACTTGTGCTACAGGAACAAAAGTCCCAGAAAAGAAAACCTATCTTGACAATAATTGCTTATACAGAATACATCTTGTCAGAGAATGAGATGTGAAAGTAAACCGTTGCTGTTAAAAGTTCTTAAAAAAAAAAAACCCTACAACTTCTTTCAGAACTACTAAAAAAGTGATCCCTAATAAGTACATATGTCCATGCTGGTATGACACATTGGGGTTAAAAATCAAGTTCAAAATGATTTGCAACTGTTTCTTCAGAATTAGCCTAAGTGAAGTTGATGTTGTGGGATGATAGCTCAAAGAGTAGACTGGCAAATCCCTGCTCTACCACTGGGAGTCCTTCCAGGTACACTTTGATGAAGAGAAGAGTTTGCTTCCTTCCTCCCTCCATCGAGCCTCACTGCTCTGAATCATGCTAATCCAAACATCTTGTTTTGGTCAGTGGTTTCTTAATTATTTCAAAGTCAAAACCTGACATACTATATACTGCTAATATATTTCCATTTCATTTTAGTCATTGTCTTTCCACTTAAGGAAAGATGCTGACATAAAAAAATGACGACACTATGGGTGGGGAGATGGGATGAAAGCCAGAAAAGGCCAATGATGTAACCTTTGAAGTCTACACAAACCATGATTGGATCTAAGCAATTAAATATTAATATAATCCAACAGATCTAATGAAAGAATACAAAGGAACACAGCTCTGTAGGAAAAGGAGAAACCACTAAGTTCTTTGAGGATACAGTCTGTAAAAAGCCATATCAGAAAACTATGATTCCATAGGTCTTTTTCAAGCATGACTCTATAACCTGAACATGTATTTTCACTGGAAACTAAAAAGACAGCCACATATTTAATAATTTTATTAAAAAGAAAAAAAAGGTTATATTACAAATGGCAGGAGAGATGGCCTTGTCAGGATGAGCTGAATTACATTACAATAAACAAAAACTTGGGGGAGGGGGTTCACCATTAAATAATTTTATGTAAAGGAGGCTGATTTAAGCAAATATTGCCCTGGCATTTAGAATTATTAGGCAAAATAATATTTATGTTCTGCCCTAGATTGAAATGATTCTTTCTCAAGAACCACTTCATGGACTTTCATTTAAAAAATAACAAACAAAACTCTTGGCACTAAATCATTTATTCAACTGGTATTTATTGCACCTATAATATTGTCATCAAGTTTGAGAACTTGAGATACGTAACTGAGCAAATCTCCAAAAGGCCTAATCTTAAATTCACAGAACTGTGGAACATAAGGACCCACCTTCTCAACTGTCCACACTAATGGGCCAAAGATTGGTGACTATGATTTACTCAAAGACTCAGAGACCCAGGGGGCAATGGACCTGGAACAGAGCTCTCTGAGCTGCTTCTGAACTCAGATGGGGACAGATGGGGGTGCTATAAGCCCAAAGGAATAAGAATAACATAACATAAATGTGACCCTAAAAGCTGCTATTCTAGAGCTAAATTAGTCCAATCTAACAAAGCCCTTAAAGTTCACAAAGCAACGTTATTTTTATCACACTGCTGTGAGACAAGGCTGAGTCATCTTATGCTGAGGAGATCAGAATTTTGCCATAAAGAAAAGTAATAAATCTAAATTTAGGACATTCACAGTAGAAAGATAACATTTTTTCTGTAACTTTGATTGGTTTATCTTCTTAAGCCTTTGGTTGCTGGCTTAATATTAAGCAAAGGTAATTATAAATGATTTTTATTTTAATTAAAGTGATTTATTTCCCCTTCCTGTATAAAGGAAAGACAGTTCAAACTTTTAGGAAGCTTTTTTCTTTCCTACAGAATCAAAACAAGCATAGTGAGACAATCAATACCAATGACTGGTAATAATACATACAGTCACGTGTAAAAAAAAAATCAGACATTATGGAATCTGCTAGGAATGCTAGAAATGTGTTATCAATATCCTGCCGTGTTGACTCATTGCTTTACAATTCAGTAGCTTTTCAAGAGTGACATGTCAGGTCCAAGATTGTCACCATCAATACCAACAGTGGAATTACACGTCATATCCTCCTCATTCAGTGATTCATACTCAGCAAGCTACAGCAACGCCTGACAACACCAAGAGCATACAGACTTAATTACTGTCGCATCTGCATTTATGACAGTGAACAAATTGGAAAATATCCAAACATGGCACTGAAGAAACAGGAACTCACTCAGCAGCACGTCTTCCAATATGAGTCCTGTTGTAAAATCGGCAAAGTAAAGGCATATATACCTCCATTTGAATTGGAGATTTCAAGTAACACATGCATTCCAGTATGGGAAGGAAAGAGAAAAAGGAGGAATGGGGAAAGGAACACTATAAGGGGAGACTAGGGGAAAGAAAAGATAAAGGGAAAAGAAATGCATGGTCATGAATCTAAGATCAACATTAATATTAATAAAGGACAACTCAGCCTGCTTCCTGAGCAGCGCTTTCCTACGTTTATTGAAGATACAAAAATGGTTTGTGAGACTTTTCATCTGTTGCTGTTCTCACTTACTATACTAAAAATGTCTACAAAATCCTAAACCTTGGTCTATCCAAGGCTAGTTCCAGAAAGGAAAAGGCGTGACCTGTTAGAGAGAGCTGTGCTCTGTCCAGAAGCCTGCTCTGCAGTCAGTCCATAGTCCACAGTATTTTGGTCATATCTGCTCTGTTTTCTCATGCTACTCAACATGTTGTGCAACTAATCTTCTTTATTCGAATGTCATCATTTATACTTTTCCCCCCATTGTTTTTATACTTTGATTTACTTGAAGGGCAGGGATAAGTGTGAAAGAATAGAAGAAAGTTAATAAATTTCAAGGAGAATATGAAAGAAAAAGGCCTTCTCATATCCAAACCCATCCTAGAAACAGTGGTAATGAGACTGAAAAAGACTGCTGACTCATGGATTTCCCCCATTCTCTTTTTATTTTTAGGTAATACATCTAAGGGTATCAATGTATTAAAACATTTGGTCTGTGAAATAGCATAATCATTAGCACCAAAAAGAGTCATGGAGCTTGTATATATTATTAAACAATAATTTTTACTGTTGGTCATGAGAAGAGTTCCCATTTTTATATCCCAAAGGTTTTGAAAGTGCTTGTGGACACAAGAAATAACACTTCTCAAAATCTCCATGGGGTCATCAATAAGTCCTACAGAGACAGTACTTGGCCTTTCCAGTTTTGGTTTACCTGGTGGACAAGAAATCCATGGGCACCAGATTACCACTGAAGCCTAAAGAACAGCCCCTCATGCACCCGCTGACACACAGAAGGATTCCTACATTATATGATCCCCTGCTCTGTGTTCAGGAATGCATTTTTACTTGCTTTTTTAAAAACAAAAGCAACATGCTCTGCAGGTCTTGGAGCGCTTAGTGCAATTTTCTCCTTGCTCCAACGCCAGACTGCGGAAGGGTGAAACCATTATGTGTTCTGCTAATGCTGGCCTGCAGTCAAGGCCCTTGGCCTGCATGCTTGGTAAGCTCTGGAGCCTACAGGAGTCAGAAGGTCCAAGAGCGGGAGCCAGTCATTGCCAGATTCCCTAGCAACATACGGCCCACCAAGGCAACTACTGATTCCCTTTGATTCTCTTTGCCTCAGCCTTTAGTTGAAATTACAACAAGTCAAATAGCTGATGCTTTTGCCCTCTCCAGGTAAGGGTGACGATACATTGTTCACCAGTGTGTTCTGTCTGGCTTCACTGATGAGTCGGCATGCTAAGTCAAGGAAGAGTTTCTCCACATTGTCAGATTCCTTGGCTGAAGTCTCCAGGTAATACATGTCCTGAGCCTCTGAAAACTCTTCTGCTCTCTGTTGGGAGACCTCTCTCCTTTCAGCGAGGTCAATCTTGTTGCCTGTAACGATGGTAAATCAAAGAAAGAACCATCACTTGACTTTGTTCCAGCCAGGAAGCATCACGATTCAATTATACACACCCGATGTCCACGAGGAGATTGAAGTGATGAGTGAGTAAAGCCCAGTAAGTATGACCGTGAGTGCACGACTGTTACTGTAAAGTACCAGTGCCATGAATTGAGAAGATAAAGCAAAGGAAGCAGAAAAAAGTATAATCCTCAACTGTCTAAATAAAAAAATAGAGAGAAATTCCATTTTTAAGAACATAATAAAGCAAGATTGTAGTTTAAAAGACAATGGTCACCCAGAAAGACAAATGTAGAAAGCACAGGGGTGGAAACCAGACCTCTCTGATCATATTCTGCTTTACAGATATGACTTTAGAAGCTTACTTTAATATCACTAAACAATACAATTATGTAACTAATACAAAATTAAAATTTAAAAGTAATTTGTAAACATTAAGCATGTTTGTCATATAGTTGCATAAGTACATACAAAGATTTCAGTTGAATTTAAAACATCATGATTTAACCCTGCATCATTAGGTGTGCATGCTAAGGGCAAAAGAAAGTTTACCCTTAAGAAAGTTAAGAAAGAAAGAAAGGGCAAAGTCTTTAACATATTCAGTAATCATATTGTCAGTGACAGAGCTGGTACTGGGATTGTGAGTCTGCTACATGTGCATTAAGGGATAAAGCATGTCATTAATTATGTTGGTGCCACTTGGAGGGATTTTAGACATGAGAACGATGAAATACAGGTATGAGAACAATGATATTAAGATAAAAATTTTTACAGTTTTAAAATGTAAATTTAAGTATTTGTATGATTAACTCGGTATATTTTATCTTTTTAAAGTCTTCTGCTCCCTTTTTCCAAGTAGGCTGACAATAATCAACTGTGCTATCTGGTAACACTGCTTAAATGAGCCAATTGATAAGTTACACTGTGCATGAGTTATAAATACCTAGAAGACAGTCCTAACACTGGGAATAACTGAGTGCAGATTCACCATCGAAAAATTCTGTCAGTTACGTTTGTGGAGCTGTTCCTGTGGGACACAGAAGCATCTAGGCCAGTGGATCTCTTTTACTTGTCACAGTGAACTGTTTCCTGATACCTGGGGTCTTGAAGACATCGTCAGTTGTAGGTGTGAGGCATTAAATGATATGCCTGAATATTTGTCATATTGGAGAGTAAGAAAATAGTCTCAAAGACGCCTTAGAGTAATCCCAAAGGATTTGGGAGCTCATTTGAAGAAGCTTCCCATTTTAATGAAGGAATAATAATAATGATCATTCTATCCAATTATGGGATGAATTTTAATGGTTAATTTTGGGAGATCCTAAGAAAGCAACTCATAACACTGGAAACTGCTGAATAAAAAGAATAAAAGGCCAGTCATGGTGATGCACACCTTTAATCCTCACCCTAGTGAGGCTGAGGCAGGCAGATGTGAGTTCAAGGCCAGCCTGGTCTACAGACACTGAGGGTCCATGCCCCCAGCTGGCTTTGATTGGTAATAAAGAATTGCCATACACAGAGAAGCATCTTAAAAAATGCTCAACTTCATTAGTCATTAGGGAAATGCAAATCAAAACAACCCTAAGATTTCATCTTACACCAGTCAGAATGGCTAAGATTAAAAATTCAGGAGACAGCAGGTGTTGGAGAGGATGTGGAAAAAGAGGAACACTCCTCCACTGCTGGTGGGGTTGCAAATTGGTACAACCACTCTGGAAATCAGTCTGGCGGTTCCTCCGAAAACTGGGCACCTCACTTCCAGAAGATCCTGCTATACCACTCCTGGGCATATATCCAGAGGATTCCCCACCATGTAATAAGGATACATGCTCTACTATGTTCATAGCAGCCCTATTTATAATTGCCAGATGCTGGAAAGAACCCAGGTATCCCTCAACAGAAGAGTGGATGCAAAAAATGTGGTATATCTACACAATGGAGTACTATTCAGCCATTAGAAACAATGAATTCATGAAATTCTTAGGCAAATGGATGGAGCTAGAGAACATCATACTAAGTGAGGTAACCCAGACTCAAAAGGTGAATCATGGTATGCACTCACTAATAAGTGGTTATTAACCTAGAAAACTGGAATACCCAAAACATAATCCACACATCAAATGAGATACAAGAAGAAAGGAGGAGTGGCCCCTGGTTCTGGAAAGACTCAGTGAAACAGTATTCGGCAAAACCAGAACGGGGAAATGGGAAGGGGTGGGAGGGAGGACAGGGGAAGAGAAGGGGGCTTACGGGACTATCGGGGAGTGGGGGGGCTAGAAAAGGGGAAATCATTTGAAATGTAAATAAATTATATCGAATTAAAAAAAAAAAAAGAATTGCCATACAGCCAATGGCTAGGCAGGGAGATAGAGGGGGGACTTTGGATTCCACAGGCAAGGGACCTAGGGGAGAAGGAAAGGAGAATCACCATGACTCAGAGGCAAAGGGATCAGATGTAAGAGCTGCTGGAGAGAAATCATAGGTGGAAAGGGAAAGCGGCCCTATGAGGAGGCTGCCCAGGGTAACAGGGCAGCAAAGAGAAAATAGAGATTTAGAAGGTGTTAAGCCAGGAATACCGGGGAGTGTATGCTAGCCATGGGGAGATTTAGAAACCCCCAACTATTGAGCTAGTCAAGGCATATCAAAATTAGCTGGTGTGTGTGTGTGTGTGTGTGTGTGTGTGTGTGTTTTATTTGCAAATCCAGAGCTCTTGGGTGGATCCAGAGTGCATGCGGGACCCAAAGTGCCAAGACAGATGAACTATTCACTGCTACAGGGCTCACAGTCAAAAATATATGAGAGTTCATCTTATACACATCAGAATGACTAAGATCAATAAAACAAGTGACAGCTCATGCTGGTGAGGTGGGGTAAAGGGAACACTCTTCCACTTCTGGTGGGAGTACAAATGTGTACAACCACAACAGTGTGGTTCCTCAGGAAGTTGGGAGTCATTCTACCCAAGATCCAGCTATACCACTCACTCTTGGGCATATACCCAAAAGACACTTCATCCAGCCACACAGACATCTGCTCCACCATTCTCTGCTATTATCACAGGCAGAAAATGGAAACCTAGATGGATTTTTAAAAATGTGGTACATTTATACAATGGAGTAAAACAAAATAAAGAAATTCACAGGTAAATGGCTGGAGCTAGAAAAAAGTCATTCTAAGTGAGGTATCCCAAATCCAAAAAAATCAAATATGTTTATGTATTTATTCACTTGTATGTGGATATTAGCCATTAAGTCAATGATAACCAAGCTACAATTTATAGAATCACAGAAGTTAGATATAAAGTAAGGTTTTGGGGGGACCGAAAGATCTTGTTAGGAAACAGCAGAAATGTTTATGGGTAAATGGAGCTGGAATAGGAAGATCAAGTGAGAAGACTGAAGAGGGGGATGACGGAGAATATGAGGAGAGACGGCTAAAATTAAGGGCTAGCTGAGGGGTAGTACAGAAAATTACCACAAAGAAGCTTCCTAAAATATATGCATATGTAAAGGCAATCTAAATGAATTCACCAAATAATAGAGAAGAGTCCCCAACCGACTACCTCTTGTCACTAAATGAAGCTTCCATTACTGGGATTGCATTACATCTCCTTGAGTTGTTTGCCAAAGGGATCCCATAGGATCCCCAAACAACTTAGGATTTTTCCAAGACTATAGGTTGCTCTCCACAAACTGACAGCAACTGCAGAACACAGAGAGGTCAAGCTGGTGCCCACTGCAAGCATTCATCCCTATGGTCTAGTGTCTCTGTACAGGAAGGTGCTCTGTAGACTATCAAAAGAGAAGGCAAACACCAAGCCAGCCACAAACTCTTAGATCTACAATGATGTCCTGCCTATAGGATATATGAGGGCAATAGTAGCACAAAGATTGTGGAAGTAACCAACCAGTATCTGATTTGACTTAAGACCCACTCAACAAGACTGAACTCATACCCAGCAATGCTTGGGTGTCCGAGAGCCAGAGATAGGATAGCCTGGAGACCTAGGGTAAAACCAAATACTACTGTTGTTTAAAGGAAATAAAAAAATAGCAATAAAATTACTCCTGATGATATTATGCTACACTCATAGATCACATCAGTGCCTTGCTCAGCGATGATCA
This sequence comes from Apodemus sylvaticus, assembly GCF_947179515.1. Classification (NCBI taxonomy): domain Eukaryota; kingdom Metazoa; phylum Chordata; class Mammalia; order Rodentia; family Muridae; genus Apodemus; species Apodemus sylvaticus. Next base: position 113,438,342 of record NC_067472.1, read on the forward strand.
GAGAAGCTTCCTCCTACAGCAGAAGGGAACAAATACAGAAATCAGAGACAGACATTCTGCAGAGTGAGAGAGAGAGAGACCTCGGAACACTCAGCCCTAAACAGGATGTCTCCAGCAAATCCCTCCCCTCAAGGCTCAGGGAACACTGTAGAAAGGAGAGTAAGAGCCAGAGGCCACCAAGAAAACACAGCCCTCTAAATTAATATGATCAAGGCAGATATGAAATCACAGAGACTGAGGTAGGATACACAGGCCCTAGACAGCTCAGCACTAGGTCTTCTGCATATGTATTACAGCTTCTAATTTAGTGATTTTTACAGGATTTCTCTTTTTTTAAGATCTATTTATTTTATGCATATGAATGCTCTATCCACATGTAAACCTGCATGCCAGAAAAGGGCATCAGATCACATCATAGATGGTTGTGAGCTACCCTGTGGTTGCTGGGAATTGAACTCAGGACCTCTGGAAGAGCAGCCAGTGCTGTTAATCGCTAAGCCATCTCTCCAGTCCCCTTAGAGGATTTCTGAGTGTGCAAAGGAATGGATTTCTGATTCTCGTGCCTCCTCTTTGGTGCCTTTCCTTCTCCTTGTCTTGTCAAACCCCAATGTGTTAGTTTTTGCTTTATCTCATTTTATTTCGTTATTCTGTAGAAGACTGTTTGTTTTACTAATAAAAGACAGAAATGGTGCGTCCGTTCAGATGGGAGTGGAGATAGGGAGAAACTGGGAAGGGCAAAGGGAGGAAAAACTATAATCAAGATATATAATGCGGGGAAAAAATCAATTTTCAGTAAAAGGAAAAAATGATAGGATGTTTGCTCAGTTTACTGTTAGCCATAATGTGTAACTTAATGATGCTTTCTATAGTTTTCTTATTTCTAAAATTCAAGTCATGAGACTAGCTATACAGCAGAAGTTCTTCCCAGGGAGAAAATATTTTAACAAGTAGGTAGTTTAAGCCTCTTTTTTAATCACAGCTGGAAGAGTTCATAGTTTTGGGGTTTTTTTTTCTTTTTTTTTTCTTTCTTTTTCTTTTTTTTTATTTACATTGCAAATGATTTCCCCTTTTCTGGGTCCCTACTCCCCGCAAGTCCCATAAGCCCTCTTCCGTCCCCCTATTCTTCCATCCACCCCTTCCCACTTCCCTGTTCTGGAATTCCCCTATACTCTTGCACTGAGTAAGAGTTCATAGTTATATGGTCCATTTTATTGCAATCGAATGCATGTGTGCATGTGTGCCTGTATATGTACAAAAGCATGTACCTGAAGGCCAAAGGTCAAATGTGTTCCTTAGATGCAGTGTACCTTGGTTATGTTTCTGGGTTTTGTAACGGTCTCTCAATAAGGCCTGGGCCTCCATAAGGCCTGGGACTCCATAAGGCCTGGGCCTCCATGATTAGGCTGGCTGCCAACACTCAGGGGTCTGCCGAGTCAGCCTTCTGTGAGATTACAAGCAAAGGTACACCACACCAGGGTTTCTCCTCGGGTACCAAGGATCTAATTTGGGAACTCACATTTATTTGATAAGCAATTTACCAACTCAGTTATCCCCCAGGCCCCACGCTTCCATTTTTAATGATTGCATTTGTCACCATAGAAAATCAAGGGTTATTTTCTGGGTTTCTCCCACATTAAATAGACTCTCTCCTCTTACAGGATGAAACCCACTACAGCATTTCCCTTCATAGATTTCTGAAGCACAGGAGGGATGTCTGAAGTCAGCATAAAGTAAGAAGAAAAAAATCTCACCAAAGTAAGCTTTTAAAAGAAAAAACTGCTTCACTATGAATTCCTCATCAACTTGAAAGATCCCTTTTAGTTTTACACCAGCAGTACCCACCATCTTATAACGATGTCACCTACAGTGATAGGGAAGTCAGCAATATGTTTGTTTATTTTTCTGAATTATCACTATGGTATAGAGCTAGTTTCATGTTCTCAGTTCTATAACCGAATGCTGACTACATAATTCAGGTAACTATACTATATTCTTGGAAGGTACCAACACATTAGCATTAAATGATCATAAATTTTCTGATGCACTCAAATCAGTTTCCTTCCTCTTCAGCCCTTACTCACCCACTAACACAGTGATGACTTTATTGCTAGCATACTGTTCTATCTCCCGCAACCACTCGGGAAGGCAGCGGAAGGATTCCTCACAGGTGATGTCATAGGTAAGGATCAAAGCATTGGCGCTTCGGTAGTAACTTTGGGTGATGGAGCGAAATCTCTCTTGACCCGCAGTGTCCCAGATCTGTAACTGCAGAGGCAGAAGACAGGGATCAGCTTGGAAAAGCACAAAACAAAAGAGCACGGCCTTGCCAGAGCTCAGACATGAGAGCATCTCATAAACAATTCCATGGTTGTTTTCTGCCCTGAAAAGTACTTTTTGCTGTCAAATGTTTCTAAGTTTGGGAAAAGAGCTTATCTCTTTACTTTGTTTGTTTGTTTCTTTGCTTGCTTGCTTGCTTAAGACTTCTTTCTTTATTCTCAAAAAGCCAAATCAAATTCTATTGTACATTATTATATTTCAAGCTCGAGTCTTTCATTTTATATGTAATAATTCAGTCTTCACAATAACCCAATAGGGTAAGTATTATTATACTACATTTCCCTTATCAGTAAACTAAAGTACCATGAGATCTATTAACTTGATCAATGTCTCAGACAATTCGACACTCACTGTGTATGGACTCTGTGTCCCTCCCCATAAGCTAGGTACACAAACATTGCAATAGAGAGCAAGCTGTTGTTTTGTGGTCATTGGCTTTTCAGTCAGCAAGCAAGACAACAAAAAATACAACCTCCTCAACTTCCTACTTCCTACTTTTCCAGTTTAGAATCCTAATGAGCCTATCAAGACATTATCATTGTTAATGGAAATAGAAATGGTAACTATTACAGTCATGCCCCTCCAGCACACAACTAAACTCTATGACTTTAGATCACTTAATCTTTTTGGACTCTACTTGTTCATATAAGAGAAAGGGAGAGAGAGAGAGAGGGAGAGAGAGAGAGAGAGAGAGATAGAGAGAGAGAGAGATTACAATACAGTTTAATAAGTCATCTACTATTTTTAAACCTAGCAAACATATGTTTTAATAAAACATATGTTTTAATAAAAAAAAAAAAAAGAAGAAAAACTACTTTCCAAATCTCCCTTAACTTCTCTGCACAGACCATACAACAAATGAGAGGCAACGAGATACAACTCTAAATATCGAGCAGGGTGTGCGGAGAGAAGAACATCACCAAGAGCTTCCGTCCTAACTGAACCCCATAGGTCACAGGTAAATTAACCTCCATACTAATTTTTCAGGTAAGGCCTTCTAGAACCTCTCCCCGCCCCCACATCTGCCCCCCAGTCTCCTGGCAGTCCCCGCCCCCCACATCTGCCCCCCAGTCTCCTGGCAGTCCCCGCCCCCCACATCGGCCCCCAGTCTCCTGGCAGTCCCCGGCCCCCACATCTGCCCCCCAGTCTCCTGGCAGTCCCCGGCCCCCACATCGGCCCCCAGTCTCCTGGCAGTCCCCGCCCCCCACATCGGCCCCCCAGTCTCCTGGCAGTCCCCGCCCCCCACATCGGCCCCCAGTCTCCTGGCAGTCCCCGCCTCCCACATCGGCCCCCAGTCTCCTGGCAGTCCCCGCCCCCCACATCGGCCCCCAGTCTCCTGGCAGTCCCAGGCCCCCACATCGGCCCCCAGTCTCCTGGCAGTCCTCGGCCCCCACATCGGCCCCCAGTCTCCTGGCAGTCCCAGGCCCCCACATCGGCCCCCAGTCTCCTGGCAGTCCCAGGCCCCCACATCGGCCCCCCAGTCTCCTGGCAGTCCCCGCCCCCCACATCGGCCCCCAGTCTCCTGGCAGTCCTCGGCCCCCACATCGGCCCCCAGTCTCCTGGCAGTCCCCGCCCCCCACATCGGCCCCCTGGCAGTCCCCGCCCCCCACATCGGCCCCCAGTCTCCTGGCAGTCCCCGCCCCCCACATCGGCCCCCAGTCTCCTAGCAGTCCTTTGTATCATTTCTCCCATAGCAACTGGCATATCTTAATCACGTACTTGAAATAATTTGATTAATGCCTGTCTGCCCTATTTGATTTAAAGCTTCATAAAAGGAAGAGTCGCCTATTTTACTCACCACAAACAGTGCACCTGGAACAAAAAGCAGATGTTTGTCTTAAATCAATGGTCTTAATTGTTCTTTACCCCTTCCCAGTGAGTGAGGTAGGCAAGTTCAATAATTGTTTCTTCTACCCAGGTACCCACAGAGCTGGACAGACTCCACATCTTCTGTTTCCAGGCCAGGACTCAGTCTGGCATGCCCTGTTGATTTTACTATCGCACACTCACTTAAATGGACATCTACACCTAGCAGTCACTTGGTGTCACTCTAGCCCTGTAACAGTTTAGCTAAAGACACTGAGTAGTGACCAGTGCCCATGTTGCGAGCTGGCGCACACATTCTCCTTTGATTTGAAGTTGCAGCAGCTCTTTGACAATATAAAATAAAGTCTGTGTGTGCTAAATCCAAACACACACATGACAGTTTGTCCTGGAACAAAGCTATTTCTCTTCTCTGCCTCAAAGTAGGACCATGGTCTCCTTCTGCCAAGATGTGCCTTAGAATACTAGGCTATTGTTTTAAAGCCCCATTCAGCCTCTACAACTCTTTGACTGGATTTAGATACTGTCAGTCATTAGAAAACACTGTGATCATGACTGGAACATCTTGGGAACTGCTTTAAGCATCAAAATATTTTCTAAAATAGTTACTGTTTGGCCTTGCCAAGATATATGTCACTTTCTCATAGAGGACTGCCTGTGTCTAGTCTGAGAATTGATTATTAAGGATGCTTATATTCCATTCATCTATTGCTCAAATTAGTTTCATCATCACCTTTCTCTATAATCCATTTGTCTCTTTTCATCCGTTGTAGGGTACCAGAGAGAAGATGAATAAAACACAACCCTTGATCTAAGAGGTCGTGGTCTACAAAGCACCCAAATCTACAACTAATTAGCCATATCCTCTCAAAGAGGAACCAGAAGAACAGAGTATCTACAAATGGTTGTCTGTCCTGTCAATGTGTCCTCACAGCACTGTAGCCATGATTCCCTTGCCACCCTCACCTACAGCCCAGGCTCCCACACTGCTCACCAGCCTCTTACTGCACTGCTCTTCCTTCACTGTCACAGCAATGTCATTAGTTTGCCAGGCGTCCTCTTCAGTGGACAGAGCTCTCTGAGGACCAAGGTTGTCTCTCTGACTTCATATCTCTGTTTCCTTCCTAACACAGTATGTAGTGGGTACAGCTGAATGGTGGTTAATGAGATGAACGTAGGATTGTGGAATCACAAAGGAGGAATTGATTAGCTATTCTTAGATGAGTGGTGTTTGAAAGATCTCAAACAAAATGTTATCAGAGCTAGGTATTAGCAAGTTCCAAAGATCAGTGATGCTTCACCTACCAATGGAGCTCTGCATCAAGCATCAACTGTAACACAAGATGGACAAACAAATCATCAAAAGAATAAGCATTTGAGATGGGCAGAGGTGATGCACACCTTTAATCCCAGCACTGGGCAGGCAGAGGCAGGCAGATCTCTGTGAGCTCAAGGCCAGCCTGGGCAACAGAGCTAGTTCCAGGACAACAAAGGGCAACACAAAGAAATCCTATCTCAAAAAAACAAAGACAACAACAAAACCTCCTCTGTCATAATCAGTCAAAGGTTTTAAATGGTAGGCTGGGGATGGAGATATGGCTCAGCAGTTAAGAACACTGACTGTTCTTCCAGAAGTCCTGAGTTCAATTCCCAGCAAACACATTGAGGCTCACAACCACCTGTAATAGGATCTGATGCCCTCTCCTGACATGTAGGTGTACATGCAGATAGAGCACTCATACATAAAGTAAGTAAGTAAATAAATAAATAAGAACAAATAAAACCTCTCTAGCTTTAAAAAAAAAAATAAGCTGACCTTACATTTTTATTTGTTATTCACTAATTTGTGAAAGACATCATGCTACTTCTTATTTCCTTATGCATCGTTTTATTTTCTGTTTTTGTAACTCATTCTACATATTGGGTTAGAAATAAATCACAGGCAGCTTGCACTGGACTAGCCAACTCATTTCTTATGAGATGTTAGAAGTCTAAAGAGGTGTTAATGGCAGCAATTAAGCTGTGAATATAAAGATGAGTAAGAAGAAAGCCCTGCTCTTGGAGAGCCTGTGGTCTTGTGGTGGAGTCCAATGCCAAAAAAGATGGAATTTTAGTCATGTGATAAGCACTTAAAAATGAGGTCAGGGCTAACAAAATGCCTCAGTGGGGAAGAGCCAGGTTTGATCCCCAGAGTCCACAGGGTGGGAAGAGAGAACCCTTATAACTGGTTCTTCCACCTTCACATGCATGCCACGCTCACGCTCCAACACACATATACACAGAGACACAAATTAATAAAAATAAATACTTAAAAAATGAAGCCATTATTTTAAAAAATAAAATAAATGGAATGCCTAAGCTTAAAAGTCATGAATGGAGGGCTGGAGAGATGGCTCAGTGGTTAAGAGCACTGGCTGCTCTTCCAGAGGTACCAAGTTCAAATCCCAGCAACCACATGGTGGCTCACAACCATCTGCAGTAGGGTCTGATGCCCTCTATTGGTGAGTCTGAAGAGAGCAATGGTGAATACATTAAATAAATAAATAAATCTTAAGGAAGGAAGGAAGGAAGGAAGGAAGGAAGGAAGGAAGGAAGGAAGGAAGGAAGAAGAAAGAAAGAAAGAAAGAAAGAAAGAAAGAAAGAAAGAAAGAAAGAAAGAAAGAAAGAAAGAAAGAAAGAAAGAAAGAAAGAAAGAAAGAAAGAAGAAATGTAGGTAGAGAGGAAGGTAGGAAGAAAGAAAGTCAAGAATGGAAAAGAGCCTGTTGTGTAACCATAGGACAATTCCTTATTTTCCCTTGTTCTTAGCATAAGCCAAGTACATGGTACACACCAACATTTCTTTTCTTTTCTTTTATTAAGAATTATTTCTTTATTTTATGTTTATGAGTATACTGTAGCTGTCTTCAGACACACCAGAAGAGGGCATCAGACCCCATTGCAGATGGTTGTGAGCTACTGTGTGGTTGCTGGGAATTGAACTCAGGACCTCTGGAAGAGTAGTCAGTACTCTTAACCTCTGAGCCATCTCTTCAGTGCAGGCATCAACATTTCAAGTCAAACAAATGAACTCACAAGTACATATGCAAATAGTAATTTATATCTAGGGCGGAAACTCATGAAAAAGTGGTTATCCTTCCCTAATTCTTTAGGTTGGCAACTACCTCATCTAAAATAAAAGAAAACTACAAAAGGCTCTTCCTGTCAGAATCTCTTCAGTCTGCTCCTGTCTTCCTGTCTCCTGTCCCTGAACCCTAGCTCCTCTTCTTCCTTTCAGATAGGTTCCTGACCTTCTGGTTGTTGTTTATGTGTAGATTTTAGAACCTGCTTTTATTTTCCAGTATTCCAGCTTTCTCTTCACCAATATACTTAGTACAGATGTCTCCCTGGTAAGGAACCATTTTAAAGAGTCAAGACAAAAGGAGAAAAAGAAGGTTCCTGACTGTCACCTGAACATGAGAGGAGTCACATGTCAGGCCTCGTTTGTGATGCTACCTATGAACTGCTTGAAAGCATGTGAGGAAGCATCTCTACCTTCCCATGCATGCGTAAGATGTGAATTAACAATCGAATGGAGAAGGATGCAAAGAACACAAACCAAATATGGGATGCTTAGGTGGAGACTTAGCTACCGTTCTAGTACCGGTATCCGTCATGATGCTCCTGACTGGTTCTCTTTCCATGGCGCTTGACTCTGAAGATCTGAGCAAGAGCCTTCAGTAAGTAAACGGCAGTTCTAAACATCAGTATCCTTACTTCCTTTCATGAAGTTTAGTTTCACTTTGTATTTTTAAAATTGTGTATGTGTATGTGGGTGTATGCGCCTGTGCACACGAACACACATGCCCACTCGCGTAGATGGATGTGCAGGTAAGTATCGGTGTCTGTGAGTGTAGGCCAGAATAAATTGTCAGACAGTGTAAGCATCCCTACACAGGTGCTGGAAACCAAGCTGAGGTCATATAGAAGAGCAGTAGGAACTCAGCCTCTAAGCCTTCTCTCCAGCTCTTCACTTCATACCTCTTCCCATCATCTTCCTCATTTTCTTGATGCAAGGTACCGAGCCAATTGTGCCTTCATTATCCTCTTATCCCACAGGAGACCTCATAGAGTCAGAAGACTAAAGGTCAGCAAGTGAAGTTCACATCTCGTTAATCTCCCTTCCAGACAACAACCATGGTTAAAGAAGTTCATTAAGTAACCTCCGAGACGTGTACAATAAGGACAATGCATCTACTTCCCAGAGATCGTACTAAGACTTAGAGCAGCAATGGTAAATATGTAAAAGAGTCTCTCAGAGGCACTAACTTACAACCACACATACTCAATGAATACACTTTCTCCTGCTTCTGTACATACTATACTTCTTCTGAGTACCAAGGTACCAAGTAGAAAATAAAGCAGTGATCAAAGGTCTTTTCTCAGACATTTAGAGTTCTAAGACAAAGGTACATTGGGAGACAGGGTAATTTTTTATGTATCTTGAGAATATATCATTCTGGGTATTTTGTTTGTTTGTTTTTAGATATATTATTTATTTACTTTTCAAATGATTTCCCCTTTCCTGGTTCCCCCCTCCCCGAAAGTCCCATAAGCCCTCTGCCCTCCCCCGTTCCACAATCAACCCCCTCCAGCTTCCCTGTCCTGCTATTCCCCTACACTGCTGCACTGAGCCTTTCCAGGACCAGGGGCCTCCCCTTCCTTCTTCTTGGGCATCATTTGATATGTGAATTGTTAGACAGGATAATTTTAATAAGCAATTCATGTGACTAAATTACCTACACTACTGACAGCAAAATGTGCGGATCACAAGGCTTTCTCAAATGGGCCTTTTATTTAGAATAGAAATGTTATTGGTCCATCTATTAAATTGAAAAAGAAATTCCTACTTTGTTTTCACATCACTTCTAGTATGACAGGAAAATGTATTTTCCTCATCATCTTCATATATAAGCATACCATCCCTAAAGTGATTCTGTATAATTCCTTTCTTTTCTTTTGAGATAGCTTCTCAGGTAAGCTGGGCTGGCCTCCAACATGCTATGTTCAGGGTGACCTTGAGCATCCAGTTAATCTACCTGACCCTTGTCAAGATCATAGGTAAGCAAGCTGTACTGCACCTAGTTTCATGTGGTCTCAATGGTTTAATCCAGAGCTTCTTGCATGCTAGGCAAGTATTCTGCCAGCTGAGCCCCACCCCAGGGCATCATTTCCAATGTGGGTTTGAATGAAGCAGTTTAATAAATGTTATAAAAATATGCCTGTACTTCTTCCCCTGAACTCTTAAGAGAATCCATCAAAGCGTTACTATTATTTATTATTTAGCTTCTTACCTTCACTTTTTCACCGTTAATCTCCACTGTCTTAATCATAAAATCAACTCCAATTGTGGCTCCTTGACCTGGGGGGAAAAGACCCTAAGGGAAAGATAATGGCAGGTAACATTTAAGCACATCCTCCAATTAAGTGGCCTCTCCTCACTCCCCACCCACCCTTTGACTGAGGTAACTGTGAGGACAAGGAACTCACTCTGTTTCTTGTCATGTCTGAAGGGGAACAGAGCAGGGAGGGAACTGGAGAGAAATGCTGACAGAAGCAAACACAGAGAGGAATGACAAACAAGAGGCTGACTGTAAAGGAGGGCGTCTGGAGGGGAGAGTGGGCCCTGATGGCTTTAAAACAGAAAACTCGGACAGAAGGATAAGATGGGGAGGGATGAGTCACTAGAATGACATCAGGATTGTCAGGATGGCGAAAGAAAAGGTAAAACTGGTTAAAAACAGGAAAATGAGGTGTGGAGGACCTCTGCTACAGAATGAGAGGACAAAGACACACAGCTGGGTTTTCCTGGGCCCTCAGGATGGTCACCAGCCTGAGGTACACTGTGCCACACATACAAATACAGACAGACACAGACACACAATTACACACAGTCCATATGGACACATATACAGTTACATACAATCCAGACACACATACACACAATCCAAACACACACACAGGTACACAAAGTCCAGACACATACACATACATAATTACAGATAGTCTGGACAGACACACACAATTATACACAGTCTAGACACACACACACAATTACAGTCCAGATATACAAACACATATATACTTATACACAGTCCAGACACACAATTTCACACAGTCCAGACACATACATACACACTATTACAGTCCGGACACACAAACACATACATACTTACAAACAGTCTAGATGGATACACACAATTATACACAGTCCAAACAGATACAATACACATAATTACACAGTCCAGGAACACACATACATACACATGCTCCTGACATACATACAAATGTACACAGTCCAGGCAATTACACACAGTCAACATGGGCATACACATATTTATGAACAGTCCAAATGGGAATACGAAAAATTATACAATTCAGACAGACATTCACATGAACACACACACACACACACACACACACACACACACACACACGGTCCATATGCATGGCATCAAGAAGTGAGGGCAACAGAAAGACAGCAGAGTAGAGGTAACAGCAGCAGCACAGGAGGCAGCAGGTGAGCCCACACAGACCTCTCCCCATTTCGAGGCCTCAAAATCATTGAGGCTGAAGTTGTTAGACGCATGAACTAGGAGAAAATTGCTTTACCTTAAATTGGAAACATAACAGTTTCAAGAGAATAGAGCCATTAGCAAAATTTCACATCTAATGCAGCTTACTTTCCTGTAAGCTTAGGGAGGGGGTTGGGGTTGCAAGGACTTCTACCAAGAAAAAAGTCTTCACCTAGCCGCTTCCCTCTCCAGATTGCAGAATTCCAGGGATAAAGCAAAATGGACTTTATTAGCTCTTGCAGCTAAGACTGGGATATCTTTAATTAAATCCATTCCCTACCAAGAGAGTTTCTTAATTAACGTTTGCACTCAGGACACCAAGCTTCAGACCAAAAGCAAAAGCTTCCCTGCGGGTCTGGAAACGATGTAAATATAAACATTCATAACTCTGTTTACAAATCCTGAATCAATTCTCGTTTTTGGGCTTAGTTCAAGTGAGAAGCCTGCCAAGAGGCAGGTTTGTGGCTCCAGCTGTTTGCAGACTAACAAATGACAAACTATTTTTTAAAATCCTTCCCAATGTCCCCCTCCCCACTTTGTTCTCCAAACCTCCATGTCTCAAAACCAGCTGCTTGCTACATAACAAAAACATAGGTGATCTTGTCTATGAAATGTGAACTTTGGGGAGAATTAAACAGATAGAGAGATAAAAGGTAGACAGAAAAGAAAAATAAGAAACCATGCTCACGCCTGTGGGTAAACTACTGATCAAAAGTAAAAAGCAAGAAACAACAACAACAACAAAACCCTTTCATCCTTCACCAGAAGGGTTTATCTCAGGAATTGAAGAAGAGTAGCCCTAGAGGTTGCAAAACTGTAGAGAGACTATTAGGGTAAGAAGCAGGAGATGAGGGTTGCAGCTTTGCCAGCTACATGCCTGAAGATCTTAAGCATGTCACTGGGTCCCTCTGGATCTGTATGAGAAGACTGGACTGATAATCTCTAAGTGACCTCTCCCTGAAAAAAAAAAAACCACTTATAATGCAAATGCTTATAATGCACTAAAAACCAAAACCTTTCTCTATGCAAACTATGTGGGCAAGTCCTCCTTCCAGAAGCATTTCAGACTGCCAAGGTTATAGGATGGAAAAGCAGCTGGAGTCTCCTGTAGCTCTGTGATAATTGATTGAATTCCTGTCACTGGGGAACTTGAGATTTTCAATTTCATCAGGACTAAAACTTGGTGAAAACACAGGCTCTTGTCTGTAGTCACTCAGCATGGGAAAAACCTTGACATTTCCAGCAACTGTGAACCCTTAAGTTGTTTATGTTGCCCAATCTGTCGCTCCAGTTTTCCACAGACTGTGTGCAGCGGAGAGGCCTCGGTGGGCAGCAGAGCCGGGACTAGCACCTGGGTAAAGAACCTTGAGCCTCTGCTCTTTCCTTGGCACCAGGTCATCTTAAGCCTTAAAAGAGTTCATCACAACTCCCAAGATGACTGTCAACCAGACTATGCTGTGTACATGACAATCCGGAGAAGAGCATCAGTGAGACTTTTCAGTGAGAAACAAAATCACTGGCAGAGTGATTGTTCCCTACTTTCTGTATAAAAACTCTACAATGTAACCTTGACCAGTGATTTTCCAGAGGCCAACCTTGGAGGGGACTTGTAATTCAGTTCCATTCTTCACTGCCCTCAGCTTAGTCCTACCTAAGAGACTCAGACAAGCACAACGTTCAGCTATAAACCAAAAGAATTCACTCTTTTTTTGGATGAGAACAAACACAGGCTGGAGTCTGCATTGGGCTTTTTTAAAATGAATATTTGGTCTCAGTTTAATACCCAACTTAATGTGTTCCCACCTTGAGATGATTATGAACTACTGACCAATTTTTTTTACCCAAATCTATTTTTGATTTTGTACACTGAAAACAAAACCACCTGACCCTCTTGTAAGAGGAAGCAAGAGAAGGTGTGGGAGAAGACCTCGGTACCATTCTCCCTTAGGCAATCTAGAAAACCTTAGGCTATGAAACTCAATGGAACTTTCAAAGGGCGCCTTAAGAACCTGAAATGTACCGGATAGTGGTGGTGCACACCTTTAATCCCAGCATTTTGGGGGCAGAGGCTGGCGGACCTCTGAGTTTGAAGGCAGCCTGGTCTCCAGAGTGAGTTCCAGGACAGCGAGGGCTACACAGAGGAACCCTGCCACAGAGAAAAAAATTAAAAAGAAAAAGGAGCCTAAGGCATAGAGGCTATAGGGCACTCAGCCCAATCCCCCATCTAAAAGATGGTCACTGTAAGACAAGTGAGACAAACCCCACCCTGGATTCCAGATCCCCTTACCTGAGTGAATCGTCGGACTAGGCACGTCTTTCCCACTCCAGCGTTGCCAATTAAAACAATTTTGAACAGGAAATCATAATCTTCCATACTCATTTACACAGCTGCAAGCAAACACAGACAACAGTGAGAGTCCAAGCTTCCCCTGCCCCAGCCCCTTCTCCACAGAAACTAATGGTTTAACGCATATGCAGGGCAACTTAAAGCTCCGCTCTAGTGACGCAGCCAGCGAAAGAGGAACGTAGGTGTTTGGTCACAGATGGACTTCATTCTCCCAGCTACCTCGTGCTTCAGAAAGCAAACGATACTGATCTGTGTTTTACCTTTCACCTGATAACCTTTGCTCCTCCAAGCAATCGGGTCATAGGTTTTCAAGTACTAAAGTGTGTTTTCTTTTTGTTAGCCAGCTAACCAGGAGTGCAGACAAGTAGGGAGAGACAAAAGCCATTCAGAAATTAAGACAGTTAATAGGCTATGTATTCCTCTTGGGGAAGAAAAATGATAGCCACTGGGAGACCATAAGAAGGGAGACAATCATAAAGGACCCTTCGGTCTCAGACAGGTCCTAGGCTCTTGGGTCCTAGGTCCCACTGGGACAACATAGTGCCCTTCTCCCACTACCCCTTTCTAGCTACCTGCTACCTGCCACGCTGGTGCTAAATGGCCTCCAATGACACCTGTCTTCTAATGGCCATGAGCTGTGCTAGGTCCTCTCCTCCACTTGGAATGTCTTCTGACCAACTTTTTCTTCCAGTGTAAGCCTCTCATCGTCTCTGAATCATTTACTGGTCTTCAAATAGCGATAAATATAAACTGACACGGTTTCACCATTCTGCCATCCCAACACTTCACTTCTTTTTAAGATTTATTTATTTATTTATTTATTTATTTATTATATGTAAGTACACCCCAGAAGAGGGCACCAGACCCCATTACGGATGGTTGTGAGTCACCATGTAGTTGCTGGGATTTGAACTCAGCACCTTTGGAAGAGCAGTCACTGCTCTTAAATGCTGAGCCATCTCTCCAGCCCCAGCACTTCACTTCTATACATATTTATTTGTTTAAATGTCTGCCTTATCCTTGAAGGAAGGGACAATGGCTTTCACCTCTATTTCCTAGCCCTAGAACAGTCACACTTAGTAAATGTCTACTCTGTAGATGGAAAGAATTTATTCAAAGGCATACTGCTTAAATATAAACATTTGCTTCTCCAATTGTGCTAAGAATATTACCATAATGTAACAGAGAGGATGCTTTTCAAGATTAAAAACAAACAGGCAAACAAAACAATATGCAGCCCACCGAGCCCCATTCTAATGAGAAAAATATTAACCCAAGTGGTTCCTTCACCTTCTTCTATCACCTGGAGACATCTGCCCTTAAAACCAAAATGAGAAAGCTTCAAAGTTAACTATAAAGAAGGTAGCAATCTCAGCACTCAGGAGGCTGAGGCAGGAGCAACTGTTGATTTTGAAGTCAAACATCTACAAAAGGAAATTCATTCTCTCTCTCTCTCTCTCTCTCTCTCTCTCTCTTCCTCTTCCTCTTCCTCTCTCTGGTTTTTCGAGACAGGGCTTCTCTGTAAACCAGGCTGGCCTCAAACTCAGAAATCTGCCTGCCTCTGCCTCCCAAGTGCTAGGATTACAGGCGTGCGCCACCACCGCCTGGCTGGAAATTGTATCTCAAACAACAAACAGACAAGCTCAATAATTCTAGGTAAGTGCTGAAGATCATTGTGTCCTAGGCAGAACAGCCTGGATATGCTCTGGAGGAAGAAGAGACAGACAGTGAATCCTAGAGATAAGGGTCCTAGGAAGGTGAGTCAGCGTCAGGCTCACTGCTGGCAGCAGACTTACACCTCAGTGACAACAGGCTTGCAGGCAGAGAACACAGTGTGCTGGACCTGCCATGTAAGGTCATTTGTATGTGGATTTCAACAGTCCTTGAAAGATGGCTGACAATCAAGCACGTAGTCAGATGCTCATAGGATTCTGTCTCGTGTCACTGAAACTGTGAAGGAAAAAAATATCTCTCTGAATATGAAAATATATCAAGAATATGAGATATACACCTTGCACTATAGTTGGCCTTTTATGTATGTTTTTCTCATTTTCAAAACTTCATGAAGCTAATACTGACTAATGCTGTATGTAATTTGAGCCAGCTAAAGTTGAGAAGATAGAAAAGTTGGCTCCAAATCAACCCAGCCAGACTTCAAGTTCAAAGGGCATCAATGATCAAAAAGAATTCTAACTGTAAAAAACAAAGAGACTAAGGTTCACATTCTGGCAGTTGTATTCGCAGTCTGTGCCTTTGGGCTACTGACTGTACTCCCAACTGACAATATGGAGACGCAGCACGAAGTCACGGCTAACAAAATCAAAGGTCTCAAGGACAGTTCTTGGTCTTGGTAAAACAAACTCCTTAAGATCATTCTCAGGTTCCCCATCATCTGCTTTCTGTCTCTTGCTGTAGTCATAACTCACTCCAGCCCTCACAAGGTGCACTGTTTTTCCCTAGCTTCCAAACACCATAGACAGGTCTGTTTTTCTTCTCAACCCTTTCTGGCTAGAATAAGAGCTCATAGCCTCCTGCCACCTCCCCCAACCCAGCTAACTCTCACTTCTGCTTTAGATCTCAGCTGAAGCATCACATCCTTTGGTAGGTTTCTCTGGCCTAAGAGAGGCCTGGGCCCCTCTGATTTCTACTTCCATACTGCCTTCTTCCTCTTAGACAGTGTTATGTATGCACTAACATTTGCATACATTAACTATGTGTATCTGTCTATACTCCTCCAGCAGCTCTCAGCGAATGTGCACATACTGTGCACTGCTAACGCATGATCCTATAATGCACATCATCATCATCATGCCCTCCACTATCTGCACCACCTCACAACAGTAACTATTTAACCTCACATCAGTCCTGTGAAGCAGACACTGCTGACGTTTTTAACTTGACAGATAAAGGCGTGAAGGTACTAGAAAAGTTAAATAAGAAAAACACCATGAATTATATTCAACTGAAATTTGATAATTACATTTTCAGTACTTTAAGATACTATTCTTCTATCTCTTTCACTTAATGTTCTTGGTGAGACATGTACTAACATGATTTGTTTAAGACAAATGTATTACTTCTTTGTGAATACTTTTTCTCTAAAACCATTGAAGAATGTCATTTTTGATGGTCCATAGTACATCAGATTTAATGTATTCTTAGTTTTAAATTTTTAATAAAATAGGTTTCTAAATCATAAAGAAGAAAGTACTGTGCTCCAATAGTTCATTACTAGAGGAGCTGAGAGTCCGATTCAACCTTAGCTCACTTGCACAGTGGTGACTTTCACTGGGCCTGGGGCATAGGAAGCACTCAGGTGACCCGAACAGTGAAGGCCAGGCACTTCATATGTGAGTCCTTGTTGTGGTTTAAATAGGCTTGGCCCATGGGAAGAGGCACTATTAGGAGGTGTGGCCTTGTTGGCGGATATGTGTCATGGTGGGAGTGGGCTTTAAGGATCCTATGCTCAAGATCTACCCAGTGAGAAAAGAAGCCTCCTCCTAGCTACCTGCAGAAGACAGTCTCCTTCTGCATGCCTTGGGTCAAGATGTAGAGCTCTCAGCTCCTTCTCCAGCACCATGTCTGCCTGGATGCTGCCATGCTTCCTGCCATGAGGGTAACGGACTAAACCTCTGAAACTGTAAGCCAGCCCCAACTAAATGTTGTCCTCTATGAAAGTTGCCTTAGTCATGATGTCTCTTCACTGAAATGAAACCCTAAGACAGTCTTCCATATTATCATACTGCCTAAAGTAGAATCAATGCTGTTCCCAATAAATCTTAGGGAGATGGTATGCCAGTTGAAAATTTGCTGTTAAAACCCAAAGAAGGCAGCACAACTGTTGCCAATTCAAGGCCAATACCCAGCCACCTCTACCCCACATCCACACTGTGAATTCCAGGCTAGCTAGCAAAGCTACATACAAAAACTCTGTCTCAAACGGAAAGAAACCTCAGCACTGAGTGCAAGATGCAGGGGGACCCGCAGCTGCGTGAGGCAGGTATTTCCTAAGTCAGAGACTGGAAAATGGGAGTGGGCCCGTGCATAGATGCTCTGACACACTTATTCTAATTTTTGCCAGATGTCAAAGAAACTGCCCAGGCATTGCCAATCACTGTGATGAGACAGGATCCCAGGCGGGGAATCTCAGAAGCAGATTAACCCAGCCCTAGAGTGACAAACAAACAATCATACCTTATCTACAGAGCAAATTTGTTGCATACTAAGCAAGGGTATGTAGGAATTTTCCATTCTGCTAACAACAGTAGTAATAGCTGATTCTTGAGACTTAATGTGTACTGGGCCTTCTCCATGTATTTATTCACAAGATCTACACAACACTATAAGGTAGATGCTCTTATCACCTAAGAGCCATTTGACCCAAAACAGAACGCTGCTACCTCTGCTCTTGTGATCAACAGTGTCTCTAAGTCTGTCTGAAGTTCAGGTGAATGGGCCCCATGTCCTTTGAACACAGTGGTCTATAAAGTGGTCTTGTTGCTAAAGCACCAACCCCCCACCCGTGAGTGTGCACACTGACTCCAGGCCATGCGCTGCTGTTCAACCACCCTCTGCCAGCACGCTCTCTTTGGGAGCTAGACTTGGATTCCCTCAAATACCACTCCCAAAACTTGTTTGCCATTCACCCATATAACTAGGTACCGGGTCTAGGGGCATGAGGGATAAATAGGAACACTGCTGAGATGAACAAGTGGAATCCCAAATACTATAATTACCACATAGTCCTACACAAATGGATATATCTGTGAGATTCAAAAGGGAAAAGAAATTGAGTATGTTTTTAAAATCTTAAAGAAAACCATCCTGAGTAACAGATTTGGCAACATATACCATGCTTTTAAGTATCCTTTGAAACACTATGCTCATGGTGTCCATCCAGGCATGTTCACTGTTGCACACCCATGCATGCTCACTGTTGCACACCCATGCATGTTCACTGTTGCCCATCCAGGCATATTCACTGTTGAACACCCATGCATGCTCACGGTTGCACACCCATGTATATTCACTGTTGCCTATCCATGCATGTTCACTGTTGCACACCCAAGCATGTTCACTGTTGCACACCCATGCATGCTCACTGTTGCACACCCATGCATGTTCACTGTTGCCCATCCAGGCATATTCACTGTTGAACACCCATGCATGCTCACAGTTGCACACCCATGTATATTCACTGTTGCCTATCCATGCATGTTCACTGTTGCCCATCCATGCATGCTCACTGTTGCCCATCCATGCATGATCACTGTTGCCCATCCATGCATGTTCACTGTTGCCCATCCATGCATGCTCACTGTTGCCCATCCATGCATGATCACTGTTGCCCATCCATGCATGCTCACTGTTGCCCATCCATGCATGATCACTGTTGCCCATCCATGCATGATCACTGTTGCCCATCCATGCATGCTCACTGTTGCCCATCCATGCATGCTCACTGTTGCACACCCATGCATGCTCACTGTTGCCCATCCATACATGTTCACTGTTGCACACCCATGCATGCTCACTGTTGCCTAGTCACACATTTTCCCCTTGCCCTTTGGGGTTCAGTAAAATAGATAAGCTCAAAAGTCATGTCCCCTCCTCTCTGTTCTAAACCACAGTTCTGTCCCCAGAAATATTTAGAGGACTTGTCTTTGCTCAAGACCACCATGGTAGATCACACCTATAACCCCACACTTGGAGTGCTGAGGCAGGAGGCACACCAAGAGTTCAAGGCCAGCCTATGTTAATTAGATAGTGATACTCAAAACAACTGGGAGGAAGGGGGAAGGTAAGATTACACCTTTAACCCAGCACTGGTGGGCTGAGGAAGAAAGTTGTCAAGAGCCATCCTGGCCTACATAGTTTAGGGCTAGCCTGAGCTACTAAGTAAGCTTCTGTCTTAAGGAGGAGTTAAGAAGGGAAGAAAAATGAGGAAAGAAGAAGGGAGAGAGGGAGGAAGAAAAGAAAGCAGGAGATAGGAAAAGGAAAGAAGGCTATGTCTTGGGTCTTTTTCCCTTCCTAGGGCCTCTCACCTCAGTCTATAAACGTAAAGGCTGATTTATAAGCACTAACCCCATTCCCCAAAGCACATCTCATCCAGGTAATGAAGTCGAAAGAATCCATAAAATTGAGATGATACTCAAGTCCCTAAGCCCTCATCACTGAGCTGCTGGGTAATAAACTATGGGAAAGTATCCCTTTCAATATATTTGTGTTACTGCTTCTAATAAGTACAGGCACTGCAGACAAAAAGGGAAAGGAAATTA
Organism: Apodemus sylvaticus; assembly: GCF_947179515.1. Classification (NCBI taxonomy): domain Eukaryota; kingdom Metazoa; phylum Chordata; class Mammalia; order Rodentia; family Muridae; genus Apodemus; species Apodemus sylvaticus. The sequence continues at coordinate 113,457,739 of NC_067472.1, forward strand.
CCTACACTCTCTTTCTTCTGGGTACAATTAGTTTACCCTTCTATATACACATTTCTAATCTTTTAGTTTACATAGCTTTTATGTCTATGTATTGGCTTTATTGTCAAATTGTGGATTAAAAACTCAATAGTATCACAACATTACAGGAAGGTCTTTGTTGCTGTCATTAAGTTCTATCTGAACTCACGGTCTGCATATGAAAATGGCCACCAGAGACACTCAACACCTGCTCAATACCACAAACACTCAAGGTGAGAAACAGTGTGTTTGAGGTAGACTCACAGTGGTACCACTGAGAAATGTTCACTGCTGAAACCCAGGAACTTTTAATATTCTGAAAACTGACATAATTAAAAAAAAAAAAACAACTAGTAAACACTCAACACTGTTTAACCCTAGATTTACCAAACATGACATAAGGTGGGAATTCTTTCCTCACATAAGCCTTTTAATATCCCCTGCCGCTGGGGTACCATGAAATCTTCGGGTGCTCAATGCTGTTTTAGACCACTTAGAATCAGGACTGCCCAGGTAGAGCTGCCAGATCTGAAAGGGAGCCAGGACAGCCCTTACATTTCAATTTTAGATATTAATAAATATGTTTTACTATTTTCATACACATAATCTAATGTATGCCTCCTGACAAATAAGCTATGAGAGACATGTATAAACTTGTATATGTGGTGATGGGAATGGAATATAAGTATGGGCCAAATGTTCTGTGGGCATACTTACACTAAAGGAAAGGGAGGTTTATCTAAAACCCAAGTGGCTTTATTTTACTACCCCAGAAAATGCAAATGGTCAGAGCACCCTAGAACCAGGCCAGAGGTACAACACTCACACCCAGACTCCATGGAGGAGAAGGGTAGGATGAGATAAACAAGAGATCTTCGGCAGACCCAAAAGTACTAAATAGCGCAACAGTGAGGGTGATGAGTAGAATTTCAAGACCATATTACTGAGCTGGAGTTGCACAGAATCAGGATGAGATTCTGGCACAGATCAAACTGGCAGCCAGGGAGAGACGGCCTCACCAGCCTGGCCGCCAGTTTGATCTGTGCCAGAATCTGCAACCCCAGTCTGCCAATGTGTCTGCTGAAGGGCTGCACTCTACAGGTCTGTCACCCTGCAGCTCTCAAGGACAAGCACGATGGCTCCACAACTCCCTCTTCTTTGCTTAACCTGCCACTGTGTTCGGTGAGTATACATTAAACCGAAGGCTTCTGATCCATCCTTCACTCTAACAAGGTTCTGTCCCAGGGAGCTCATTACTGCTTAATTACAAAGATGCAATCACTAACCACTACCATCATCAGCGCTGCAATCTTACTTGCTTGACATCGGATGCTAATTCTGTATTATCGCAACTTAATTATTCTCCATATGTCAGAGAGCCACCTGTGCTGGGCTACTTCCGTATCAGGAAATAAATTGCAACATTTTGTTATATAGTCTTTTAGAGGTTACAAGATATTTGAACATGTGATCTAATAAGGACCTCTGTCAACTTCATGATCTAGACTGTTTCATCAGTCAGGTGAGGAAACAGGGGTTAGATTATAGAGTGACTCAACCTAAGTCACACTGATGAGTCACAAGGTAACCACTTCAGCCCTGTAGGACTTTGTTTTGCCAAAATACAGTATGTTTTCTCAGGTTTCTGAGTATTTAAATCATGATCTTAACATACCATACTGGGAGAGGGGCTAAATTTTTTCCATATGTAATCTTATTTAATCCTCAATAGCACATTATTAGTACTTTCCAATATACAGATAAAGAAATTGAAGCTCTAAGTTAATCAGTTAAAAATCATAGAGCTGAAATGTGGCTCAGTGGTTAAGATTACTTCTGACTGGGATGGCAGGGCCTGGGATGGCTGGACACAGAAGGCAAAGGACATAGCAATCTCCTCTATCTCTAGCTCCAGGGGATCCAATGCCCATTTCTGGCTGATGCAGGCTCCTGTACACACCTAGATAAACACACACACACACACACATCTTAATCTTAAAATCATACAGCTAATGAGTAAAAAAAGGCACCTAAATTCAACCCAGTTCTTAGCTCTGTGTGGTAGTGTACTCTGTTCCCAGCATTCTGGAGACTAGCCAGGCAGACAGCTGCAAGCTGGCCAACATAAGAAGTTCTAGGCCAACCCAACTATGCAGCCACAGCATGTATCAAAATAAACAAACAAACAAACCCTAGATATTTCTGGAAAGAAGTGGAATTCAGGGGGCTGGAGAGATAGCTCAGTGGTTAAGAGCACTGACTCCCTTTCCAAAGGTCCTGAGTCTAATACCCACCATCCACATGGTGGTTCACAACCACCTATAATAGGATCAGATGCCTTCTTTTGGTGTGTCTGAAGAGAGTGACAGTGTATTCACATGCATAAAATAAATATATCTTAGAGAGACAGACAGAGAGAGAGAGAGAATGAAATTCAGATTCTGTCTCATTCTTCAAATAAATTCTAGATGGATTCAAGATTTAGATCCAAATAATGAAAACCATTTTATATATGCATAAGACCTTATAATTAGAAAGACTCAATCACTAAAAATCAAAGCTGTAAAAATGAAAACTAACACAAGTAAGCAAGTTGTAGGGGCTCAAGAGATGACTCAATGGTTAGGAGTGGTTGATGCTCTGCCAGGGGAGTGGAGTTTGGCTCCCAACATGCTGGTCAGGTGGCTATAAGCCTCAGCAGCTCCACCTTCAGGGGCTCCATTGGTCTCCTTGGGCACCTGCACACACATGTGCATACCTAGACCCAGATACAAGTACAAATTAAAATAAAATGAATCTATTTTCAAGTGAAGTACATTTTCAAATGCCCAGATGACAAAAACAATAAATGAAAAAAAGACTGGAACATCTTGAACCATATGGTTATGCCAGTAAATGAACCATATGGTTATATCATCAAATGTACTTTTAGAGAGCTATCACACCTGTGCACCTATATCCATAAACAATGGCACATGTAGAAAGATATTCATTATAAAAATATTATATTTCTGATGGTAATCACATGAAAACTAAAAGTCCATCTGCACAGAAATGGTCACATAGAGCACAGCAAGCAAACATTAATGAAGCACATAGCCTGCTACACACATCTGCAAAATTTATTAAATACAGTAAGGTGAAAAATGGGGACTAGCTGGTCTGTGATGATGCACAGCTTTAGTCCCAGCACTCAGGAGGCAGAGGCAGGCAGATATCTATGAATTCAAGGCCAACCTGGTCTGCAGACTGAGTTCCAGGACAGCTAGGGCTATACACCAAGAACTCTGTCTCAAGAAAACAAAAATGAAACAAAACAAAGAAAAAAAATGGAGACTAGCATATGAAAGGGGTATGGTAGATACAGTTCTACATCTGTATTTGCTACAAAATACTTTTGGAATGTTATCAAATAAACAGCAATAGTTGACCTTGGACAGGCTGTGAGAGTTAGCTTTCTCTAGACAAGAATATAACTTCCAACTCTCAAATTATATCTTCTTCAATTCTATGTAGTCTCCAAAGCACAAGGAAAGCGAGAGTTTTCCTAGTTCATTGAGAGAAGATCCTTTATCTGCTTTGAAGGGGAAGGGATGGAGTGAAGAACTCTGGGGGGGAGGGGAACTAGAGAGCAACATCTGAAACGCAGATAACTTAAATAATTATCTTTTTAAAGCAATCTGCTTTGAGGCCTGGACTCTAGCTCAGCTGGTGGAGAGCTTGCCTAGCATTCAGGAGGGCCTGGGCTCAACCCATCATGGGTAATTTTGGTTATGAACTTGACAGTGTCAGGAAACGACTAAAATACAAGCTGTTAGGCACTCCTGTGAAGGATTTTCTTGATCAGATTATTGAAGCAGGAAGACCCACTCTAAATGTGGATGGCATCTTCTGGTGGCAGCCAAGTTAAAAGGACATGAAAGAACCTTTGCTTTTTGCCTGCTTGCTCCCACTCTCTAGAACCTACTTCTTCAGACTCCAACATCCTTGAAGAGCAACAGCTCTCCAGGAACCCACCAGGACTTTGGTGCCAGGTTGGTACTGCTGAGATATCCAGCTAATGGATTAAGCAATGGACTACCAGACACTGCCTCCTGGTTCAGCTATTGTTGGATTACCTAGACTGCATCCTGTATACCAATCTAATAAAGCCCCTTTGTGTGTGTGTGTGTGTGTGTGTGTGTGTGTGTGTTAGATAGATAGATAGGAATGATAGAGGCTAGAGACTATTTCAAAGGACTGTAGTTCAAATCCCATCATCCACATAGTGCATCACAACCATCCAAAGCTCTAGTTCCAGGAGATCCCACACCCTATTTTAGCTTCCAAGGGCACTGGACACACATATAGTACTGTTCCTTTACAGAACTTAGGCTAATATAGTCCCCAATACTTCATAAAACTTGTAACTACAACATGTAAGACGAGGTAGAAGCAGGAATGTCAGAAGTTCAAGATCATCCCGAGCTAGGGAGCCAGTCAGCTTGAGACACACATACACTCCAACCAAAAAACAGGCAGAACGGGCAGGATGGCTTGGCTTTTCACCATGCCGGATGGTCTCCAGGACCCACGAACTGGAAGGAGAGAACAAACGCCACAAGCTGTCCTCTGGCATCCACGAGCACACCGTGGCGTGTACACACGTGCATACACAAACACGTAATAAAGACTTCTGAAAAAAACTGAGAAGTAGTTTGGTAAGAATGCTGCTTGTGCAAACTTGAGGACCTGAGTTCATATATACCAACACATATGTAAAAAGCCAGACCTGCCGCATGTGCCTGAAACTCCAGCACTGGGTGGGAGAGACAGGAGTATTCCAGGGCCCAGTGCCATCAGACTAGCTTCCAGTGCAGCGAGAGGCTCTGTCACAAAGGAGTAAGTCGGCTGCTCATGCCCATCTCTCTCTAACCTCTACACATGCAAACACAGACATGAGAAAATAAACACACCCATGCCACGTGCAGACACACGTAAACATATGCACCTCCATCTTTCTTCGTCTGCTCTGCTTTATCCCTTCCATGACTGAGCTGTATAGAGGAAATAAATATCCCACCACACCTCTGGGTTGCTCTTTCCAGCACACGGGGTTTATCACAGCTGTCTCTGTTAAACCAAGCTGAAGTACAGCAATGTCTAAAAGATTTCAGTTCTTTAAGACTAACATCTCTCACAAGTGAGTGTCTACTAAATGAAAGGTAAATTGAGGTTCAAACAATATTTTGACATGGATAAAAGCAAAACTCTCACACATTTACAGTTTAGAATTAATCTCACCCGCTCAGGGCATCTGGGCATCCTCACGAGGAAGCAGGAGGAGCCAGTCATTTCTCTCCCCTTTCTAGAGACAGAACCAGAAACCAAGGAGTGACTCTCCTCAGACTATGCTGCACCTAAGTGATCTTTCTTACAATGGTCCCCTGACTCTAAATCAGAGCTGCTGTTGGGACAAAGAAGATCTCTGAATAGAAGACCCTACCAGGCAAGCCCAGGGGAAGAACCAAGGCCGAGACCCAGGTCATGAATCTGAAGTGGGCTGAGGAGAGTTCTAAAGCTGACCTCTGAGTACAGCTGGGGCTGTAGCCAGGGGACAGAGCACTCATCCGGCACACACCAAAGAAAACCTAGGATGATGGTAGACACAGCTCTATCCCAAGACTTAAGAGCTGAAGACAGAAGTATAAATAATTCAAAAGAAATCTCTCATACTTAATCTCAACTTTGAGGCCAGCATGGATTATATAGCAATCCTGTCTTTAAAAAAATAAAAAAAAAATTAAATTAAATTAAAAATTAGCCATCAGTGACACACACCTTTAATCCCAGCACTCAGGAGAGAGAGCCAGGGCTACACAGAGAAACCCTCTCAAAAAAGCAATTTTCTACACCTAATAAAAATGAAAATAAAGCAGGCCTAAGATCTCCACAGCATATTTTTCTAAGTCAAGACGAAATATCTTCTTCACGTACTGTATTTTATACTCTTATTTCTTAGAAATGGGAAGTAGATTTGAAATTAAACATGTATGAAAGATTAAAAATAATATACAAAACTGCATTGACAATCATTAAAACGAGCAAACCTCTGACTTGTCTCTCGGGGCTCTCTCACCTGCTCGGTGTGACAGGCTGGAGGGATGTCATTTTCCACCAATAGGTGGTGAGTGGGGGCGGGGAGTGCTGCTTAGAGAGCTGCCCCCTCATGGTTAACTCAAGCAGAACTCATCCATTTCATACTCAGGGGGCAGGTGCTTGACAGAGGCTTGCAGCACCTGCACATCCTGGCATTCTGTTTCCTGGGGAGAGAAACCAGCCGGCCTTCTCATTAATCCTCTCTAAGGCAGGAGCTTCGCTCTGCAGAACAGATCTAAAAAAGGTCCTCCCAGACCCAATGTGCTGTTTCTGGCATTCAAGTTCCTTCTGTTGTCTGCTATCCACAAAAGCAACACCACCACCAAGTCTGGAGTTTGCCCCACAGTCCTCCAGTCTGTGTTTTCCAAAGCGAGGCCAAGGTCTAATACTTTCTCTGCTGAAGCCTTCCCGTGCCTGGCTGACTGGACAGGAAGGGCCCCTGGTCGTCCTCTTCAGTCTCCTACCTCACCCTCACCACCAATCCTCACCCCATCGCCCACACAGCTAATCCTACAATGCAGCCTGACCATGCGCCCACAGGTCAGAGCTATTATCCAGAGTGGATCCAAGCATTTCCCCTGATGTTCTTTCATCTCAGAGACCAGAGACCTACCACAGATACCTCTCCTCCCTGCTGAAGACTACCGGGGTCCAAGCGGACCCTTTCTCAGCTATTCGGACTCACTTTTCACTGCATGCAGACGCAGCTTTAAGAAAGAAGTCCCCCCAGGGTCTGGGAGATAAGTGGGTGAGGATAAAGCACACATCTCAAGAACAACTACCTGTGAGGCACTCAGATGCTTTACACGCTGGCCCTCTTCATGTGTAGAACAGTCCTCTAGGGAAGGGTTTCTTAAGCACCACCACTATCAATAAAATTTTATAGCTGCAATGAATAAAGAACGTATAATGCACAATGTATGAGTTTTAGTCAGCCATAAAGAATAAAATCTGTGACATTTGCAGGAAAACGAAGGGAAAAGGAGATGATCAAGTTAAGCAAAATAAGTCAGACTCAGACAAATATTGTATGTTTTATGTCATGTGCAGAAGCTGCATTGCACTTGTATAATACATATACATACACTTGTTTACATTCACAATTGTGGCATGAAAGGTTAAGGGGACTCTTTGGGATAAGGAAGGGGATTACTGGGGAGGGCAACAGAAGATAAAAGCGGTGAATATGGTCAAATTAAGTATTACAATAAAATATCATTATGAAACTTATTACTTCATGTAATATTCATATGCAAACATTTTCTACCGTATGTGTAAGAGAGAGTCAGAGAAAGTGGGGAGGGGGGCGGGGAGAGAGAGCACAGGTGCGCATGCGCTATGGTATGCGTGCAGCTGAGAGGACAGCTTTCAGGAGTCCGTTCTTGCCTTCCATTGTTTTGGTCAGGGCTCTCCCCTTGTTTCTGCTGTGTACTACATACTTCAGGCTATCTAGCTTGAGAGTTTGAGGGAATTTCCTGTCTCCACCTCCCGGCTTGCCACAGAACTGGAAGTAGAGATGTAAACCACATCCAGCTATTTACATAGGTTCCAGGGAACAAAGTCAGGTCGTCAGGTGTGCCACAGTACTGTTTTTACCCACTGAGCCACCTCCCCAGTACGGTAGAAATATAATGAAGATTTCCCATGTGTAGAGAGCACCTCTAGATTGCTAAGTGCTTTCTCATGTATCCTGACAAATTCCTATGAAACAGATAGGGTACAAATTCTCCCACACCACACACACACGCACACACACACGCACACGCACACGCACACACACACACACATGGCTTACCCAAAGTCATATGTCACCTGCAAATTTTCTGCCAGAGATGGCTCTTGAACAGCCTCGTGCTCCACCCTTGTCCCTCCTACACGGCAGTAGCTCAGGCCTCCAGCAGCTCTGGTGATGTACACTACAATGGACTTCTAGCCTGGCTCACTACTACTTGTTACCAAGGATTTTTGCCCTAAGAACCTACTATTTCTTAGCCTTACAATAGGTTGAGTTTAAACTCCATAGGTGAATATAACAGGACTCTTAGAGTCTGACCCACATATGCCTGTCTCCAATCCCCACAGAACCCAAGGCACCGCCATAAAGGTTTGTCTCTTTTCTCCAAATAGCCTTCACCCTTTGGGCATTCATCCTTCAGTGGGTCCTTCTCCTCCTTGGCACAGCCTTCCTAGCTGCAGAATTCCTTATCTTCACAGACGAAGCTCCAAAATACATATGTCCCTTCTCCACATTTCCCCAGCCCTCTGTAAGGACAGAGTCCTGTCATCCAGCACATTATAAATATTATCCATTAGTAAGTAGCCATTTTCCTTAAACACTGAGATTCTCAAACTAAAATTCAGTAAACATTACTAAAGAAACAAGCTAAAGCCAGCAGTACTTCCAGGAGCTCTAGATTTCAAGATGTCTCATTAACCAAGAAGCCTAGCAAAGATGCTGCAGGACACAGTTAAAGGAAAGATGTAGATAGGTAAAAATCACCAAGAGATGGAATCCAAAGAAAACCCGTGAAATAATTAAATAAATAAATAAATAAATAAATAAATAAATTCTGGGAAGTTCACCCTGAAACAAGATATCTAAGGAGCAAAGGCAGGAGTCTAAAGCTCTTTTAAGATAAATGGTAAATAATTGGCCACTGGCATTTGAACCAGAGAATACAGGGGTGACTGACAGTGGAACATCACATGAGGCGCCAGGAGTACAGCTTTCTCCCATGCCGTTTGATGTTCATTAAACGTCCTAACAAGGTCCATCCTCTGACCCTGCACATCTGCTTCTAGGAATGTTCCCAAGGAATGATTCCAAGATATGCAGAAGGATATACAGATGAGAAAATTCACTCCAGTATCACTCAGACTGGGCCCTCAAGATGGCGGAAAAAGCGAAACTTCTGTCTTACAGGAAGATACACCTTCAGAGGGCCAAATGGAGTAACACGTGTGATACTTAATATTGTCAGGACCTAGAAGCAAAGCCTCTGGGTGTGTCTGCCAGGGAGTATTTGGGTTGCTTACTTAGTGTGGGAAGACCCACCTTAGCTACTCACCCACATAAAAAGGCTGTTCCCTGACTGCAGATGCCATATGACCGCTGTCTCAAGCTCCTAATGCCATGATATACCCCTCCCCCCACCCACTGCCACCATGACGGACGTGCCCTTGAACTAGGAAAGGTACAGCCTTCCTTAAGTTACTTCTGCCAGGGATTATATCACAGCAACAAGACAAGTACTTAATACATTATAACAGATACACTTAGGGTAAAACCACATCTTTAAAATCTTTACCCAGGGTGGTAGTGTTATGTAGCTCAAGAGGAATAATTATGAGGCTTGGAGGCCATGGAAGACAGAATTCCCCTTCATTTCGAACCTCACTTCCCGCTTCCCTGTGAACTCTAAAAGGGGAATATTGCATCTTCCCTCACATAAGATTTAAATTATGGTATGACAAGGTGACGGGTTCAGGGCTTTGGTGAGGTCCTTTAAGAGAAGGCTGCTTAGTCCAGTGCTACCTCTGGCCCTGGATAGAAACATGGCATTCTGATCTGCTCCAGAGATGAAAACATCACATACTATTGTCTCATTAAGGGTTAACCCAGCTAGGCTTGTCAATCACTTGCCCAGGAAGGCACTCCTTAGGAAAGCTGACTCAGCTGATGACAAGCTAAGGAGGCTGGAGGGGTAATTATCCTCTGACCCTCCCAGCACCACTCGCCCATAGGCTGCCTGATTTCTAGGTTCTAACTTGAAGGTGTAACTTCTTTCTGTTCCTCCTACTTTTGGACGCTGGCCAAAGCCTTTCTGTGTTTTCCCTGACACTCTGGGATTTTCCTGCTTTTTTCCGAAGTCCCCCTTCCCATTCTGTCACCAACCGGCACAGCTGAACAGCCAGCATTCTCAGACCCAGATGCCAATCTCTGTCTCCATCTCCTCCTGGCAGCCGCCAGGATTCACAGCTTGCCAACCCTGTTGGGTTCTTTTCTCTCAAACTCTAATAAAACTTTTCTAATCTTTTTTTTGATATTTTCTTTATTTACATTTCAAATATTGTCCCCTTTCCCGGATAACCCCCTAAACCCCACCCCAATAAAACTTTACTTGAGCTTTTTTTTTTTCAAGTCCATTTCTAAATTGCTTTTTTACCAGTATTAAGAATCCAGAACGGTGGTGGGGCTGAAGAGATGGCTCGGCGGTTAAGAACACCGACTGCTCTTCCAAAGGTCCTGAGTTCAAGTCCCAGCAACCACATGGTGACTCACAAACATCCGTAATGAGAACTGATGCCTCCTTCTGGGGTGTCTGAAGACAGCTACAGTGTACTTACATGCAATAATAAAATAAAGAAATCTTAAAAAAAAAAAAAAAAAAGAATCCAGAAGGGAACCCTGATTTCCCTGGTAACATTAAGATCAGGAAGAACGGATTTTCTTGTTTATACATTTATGTATCTCCCATGGTTTCTTCAAAAGATGACCTACTGAATAAACAGGACTTATTTAGAAAAGATGCACATCCTTAAACTCTCACAGGGCTCAAGGGTGGTAAGAGACCCTCAGGTCGGTGGGGACACAAGTACAGTGATAGTGACCACCCACATTCAAACGGCTCTCCAGAACAGGGAAAGCAAAAGCCACGAAAGCCACAGCAGGTGCACCTCTCATGCGGGGAGCTCACTCTAGGGGCAAAACCGAACAAATGGAAAGTGTTAACTGAACAAAAAAAAAATGTGAACTGACTCTTAGCTGACAGAGTAAAGAACTGGGAGCAATACAAATGTCCAAGCAGGGTTCGTTACTATAGAGCACACACCAAGTTACGCAGGGCAGCCATTAGAAATGCCAATTATGAAAACTATGTGGAAATAAGAAATAATGTGAGCAATAAAAAACGAATGCACAGAGCTGCACTGTTGGGATTACAGTTTTGTGTGTGATCAAGGGAGTTCTGAAAGCAAAACATATGCTGCGTTGGAACATGGAATGCCGGGCATTTTATGCTTAAAGTTCATCTTTTTGTAACACTAGACACACCACATGTGTTTCCAGTGTTAATTAAAGAGAAAAATAAATTGACAATAGGAGTGCAATTACTGTCAGCATACGACATGTCCTGTCATCTCTTTTTCCTCTTTGGTGGCACATACCTTTAGTTCCAGCACTCTGGGAGGCAAAGGCTGATGAACTACTCTCTAAGTTTGAGACCAGCCTACTTACTCTACACAAAGGGCTCCAGGCCAGCCATGGCCACACAGTGAAGCTCTGCCTCAAAAAAAAAAAAAAAAAAAAAATGGTCAGGGAGCTGGAGAGAGAACTCAGCAGCTAAAAGCACATATTGGGGCTGGAGCTGTAGCCTAGTGGTTAGGAACACTTGCTGCTCTTTGAGAGGAACCTGGTTCAGTTCCCATGGTGGCTCAAACCAGCTGGAATTCCAGTTTCAGGAGAGCTAATGCCCTCTTCTGGCCTCTGCAGGTACCAGGCACACATGTGTATACAGATACATGCAAGCAAAACACCAACACTCAATTAAATAAAGTAAAAATAAATTAAAACAAAAGAGGTTTATTTGTCTGTCTAGGGTGGCACACACGATTAATCCCAGCACTGGGGAGGCAGAGGCAAGTGGATTTCTGTTAGTTCAAGGCCAACCTGGTCTACGTAACTAGCTCTAGGACACCCAGAACTACACAGAGAAACTCTGTCTCAAGAATCCAACCCCCCCACCCCCACCCTGAAAGAAAAAGAAAAAAAAAGCATCCACATCACGTGGCTAACAGCTGCCTGTAACTGCAGCTCCAAAAGCTCTGACACTCTCTTCCTACCCCCAAGAGCTCTGGCACACATAGAGCACACACACACAGACACACACACATACACATAAATAAAAATGAAGCAATAGCAAATTTAAAAGTTATTAAACAAAGTTATTTCAATTTAAAAAAAAAATAGGGAACTTAACACAAGTCCTAAATGAAAACATGCTGGTGATTGTCCCAGTCCTAGTCGTGTCCTCTGTGAGACCTACTGTGCTTTTTTTGTTTCAAGGTCTATAAAGAGGCATCTTATAATGGTTTGTAAGCAAAGAACCATAGGTGTGCTACTGTGACAAAAACAGAGAGATGGAGCAATGTTCCCAACACTGCAGACGACCATAAGCCAGGACAGCAGATGCACCACTGCTAAAATTGAAGTAGCTGGCGAGCAGATGGAATTTTATAAGGCTCCGAAAGCAGAAAGACGGACATAGTAAACGCTCAGATCAGAAGAGGCTTGAGCCGGGCGGTGGTGGCGCGTGCCTTTAATCCCAGCACTTTGGAGGCAGAGGCAGGCAGATTTCTGAGTTCGAGGCCAGCCTGGTCTACAGAGTGAGTTTCAGGACAGCCAGGGCTACACAGAGAAACCCTGTCTTGGAAGAAAAAAAAAAGAAGAGGCTTAAAGGGAACAGATTGGTTGTTTGTCCAGAATACTTAACCTCCCCTGCTCTGACCTTCACCAAGGGCAAACTCCTCTGCAAGCAGCAGCTGCAGGCTTCTCCTACCGCCTCCCCTGCCTGAGGTCCATGCAGCACTGTGCAGCCTGTGGCCTGCACCACAGATGATACACAGGCCTAACTTGCAACCTGCATCCTCAGAATTCTTCTACAGAGAAAAACAAGAGGGCATGCATGCAAGTCCACATGTGTGTATATGAATCAGAGAGAGAGAAAGACACACACACACACACACACACACACACACACGGTGTGTACCTTGTAATACAAGGGGTCTGCGGCCCAGAAATGAATGTCGCCTGAGCAGTGAGAGGGCTCTGAGAGCAGCAGCCTGGAGGAGATCCATTTCCGCAAGAGTGTGAACCTTTTGTGCTTCCAAACAATGGGTGCCCAACAGAAACCTACTATTCATCTACTGTATGCCCGCCCGCCTACAACACTGCCCTCTGTTCCAATGGAGGAAAGCTGTTTGGTTGGAATGGCTGAGATGCAGCATGCCACCAACAGAGCAACTCGTCTAGGCAGCGAGAAACTGAACTTGGCATTTGTAGCCTATGATGTCGCATTTGGAAATCGCCCCCTACAAGATGCAATGTGACTCTGCCACAACCTGCTAATGAACTAATCTGATCCTGTCACTGTGACTTGCAAACCTCCCTTGAGGTTCCCTGCTGCCTTCACAAAGTCATTTGTAGGAGGAAATGCAGGGCTCCGACTGAGAGAGAGAGAGGATGTTAAATTCAAATTGCTTGAGTCAGGAGCCCATCTTTATTCTTTTATCATCCCCCCCCCACACACACACACACGTGTGTGTGCACTTGTCTGTATGTGTGTGTGCACTTGTCTGTATGCATGTGTGTGCTTATGTATATGCATGTGTGTACATGTGTGCTCACCTATGTCTGCATGTGTGGAGGTCAGAGGTTGAGTTCAGAAGCCTTCCTCTATCATTTCCTCCCTAATTTTTCGAGACATAGACTCTCACTAAGCCTGAAGCTTGGTGTTTGTCTTGGCTAGCTGGCCACATGTCCCCAAGATCTGCCTGCCTGTCCCCAATGCTCCCCCAATGCTAGAGTTACAGGAGCTTTCTCAGCTGGAGAGCCAAACTCAGGTCATCATTTTTGCACAACAAGCACCTTATTCAATGAGTCATCTCCCCACCCTGGTCCTTATGTTCCTTTATTTGCAAATAAGAACTGTAATGACACCTACTTGTAGCTGTGCCTGCCCTGGGTAGAACGGTGTTATTGTTATTACCGCCAGACGTGCTAGCACATGCCAGTTTCCTAGCAGGGCTACAGAACGCAGCTCCTGTACAGCTCTCTGGTTTTGTTTCTTGCAGTGTTAATGTCACTGCTGTCACTGGGATCACAAGCTCTAGTAAGCTCCTAGAGTGTAGGCTGAGGAGGGCTCATTCTGTCACACATTTAATTGCCAGGGCATCTTCTGGTTGTGGGCTGCTGGGAAGGCCCTCTGAAGTCCCCTCCTCCTGTGAGTCAGCCACTCCCTCTTTTGTACTTCCTCTACGGGCTACAGCGGTGGTTCTCAACCAGTGGGGTGTGACTTCTGGCAGTCAGATGGCCCTGTCACAGGAGTTGTATATCAGATATCCTGCATATAACATTACAATCCATAACAGTAGCAGAATTACAGTTATGAAATAGCAAGAAACATAGTTGTATGATTGGGAGTCTCCCCACCATGAGAAACTCTTTAAGAGTCATAGCATTAAGAAGGTTGAGAATCACTGTTCTAATCGGACAGCGGTGGCGCACGCCTTTAATCCCAGCACTTGGGAGGCAGAAGCAGGCAGATTTCTGAATTCAGGCCATTGAGTTCCAGGACAGCCAAGGCTACACAGAGAAACCCTGTCTCAGGTTAAAAGGGGGGGGGGGTAGAGGGAGAGAGAGGGGGAGAGACAGAGACAGAGAGAAAAACAGAGACAGAGAGAGACAGAGACACACACAGAGAGAGAGAGAGAGAGAAACAGAGACAGAGAGAGACAGAGACACAGAGAGAAAGACAAAGAGAGAGAGAGAGAGAGAATATCACTGTTCTACACCAACATTTTTTTCTGTTTCTTGGTTTACTACTTGCTCTCTCCTCTAGGCCTTAGGATAGAGGCCCCTGAGAATATCTACTTGTATCTTTATAACCTGTCACTCTGATAGACTCAAAATAAATATTTATTCAGTAAATAGAAAAAGTGGCCAATATTCATAAACCTAAGGATGTTATTCTGAAAGAGTAAACACCATAATAAGGGTGTTAAGCCCCTTGATCCAAAGAGATGTAATTGGCAAAGATCTTATAACCAAGAGAAGAAAATGTGAGTTTCCCAGGGAAAAGCCATCCCTTATTACGATTCAGTATCTCTGTGCTGGGGAGAAGGAACAGAAGCAACATGGGACTGGTTCTAAACGAGCTACTACTGACCACTTAGTGAATGAACAGGGCAGTTTAAAACCTTTCTTCGAGCCTGGCAATGGTGACGCACACCTTTAATCCAAGCACTTGGGAGGTAGAGGCTTGTGGATTTCTGAGTTCAGGAGACTCAGACTGGTCTACAGAGTGAGTTCCAGGACAGCCAGGGCTACACAAAGAAACCCTGCCTGGAAAAACAAAAACAAAAACAAAAAAAAAAAAGACCTTTCTTCAGTGGAGATAGGGCCTAGACAGATGGATTAGCAGTTAAGTGCACTCACTGTTATCCTGAAGGTCCTGAGTTCAATTCCCAGCACCTACATGGCAGCTGACCATTGACCAATACCCTCTTCTAGTATGCAGAGGTACCTGTAGACAATACACCCACATATATACACATACATATGTATATAAAATACATAAAACCTTTGGGAAAATAAAAAACAAATGACAACAACAAACACTTTCTTCAAGACAAGGAATAATCCAGACCAATAACAGACTCTCTCACAAACTAAGGTGGAGGGGCTGGGAAGATGGCTCAGCAATTAAGAGCACTTCCTGTTCTTACATAGGACCCACTTCGATTCCCAGAATCCACATGGTGACTTCACAATTAACTATTCCACAATTAACTAGAAAGTAATACAGGCAGATATACATATAAATAAAAACAAAAGGACATGATTAAGGAAGGTGCTGATGTTAACCTCCAACCTCCACAGACATGTGCTTATCTATACATGCTCACACACACACACACACACACACACACACACACACAAACAGAGCACAAACGAAATCAATCAATAAATACAAGCATACCTAAGAGAGCAGCCTTAGATTTGCCATGAAGGCCACTGGGTAATAGAAACACGGGGAGTTCTGGGGAAAGAGCGAGAGATGAGCAGAGCGAGGGGGGAGCAGAGCCGAACCTGTGGGCAGCTTAGAATTCATATCAGAAGTGAGCCGTGGAAAGGTAACGCTGGAGGCGGCCAGGGCCAGGATAGCAACATGTTTGTAATTGAGAAAAGAAGTTACTTTGGAAAGTTTAAGAGAGATAAAATTAGAAAAGTTCTTAGGAACTCCCAGGAGTTGACTTATTCTTGGTTGAGAAATACTGGGGCGTGCTTATTTGGCACTGAGAATTTTCTGCATCAGAGTCAATCTAGCAAGAGTAGAGAGGAGGAATATAGCACAAATTGCAAAGGCCTTATAGTAAAACTTACAAGTCAGTAATGTCCACAAGGTTTTTAAAAAACCCATAAACTAAACTGCCCCAGAAGAGCCGGTCTGTCCTGCCCCAGTGCACCCTCTTACAGCCGCACCGGCGACTCTAGTACACACATCAGGCTCTTGGGAAAGATCCCAAGCTCAGGCTCTGAAGATAACCGCAACAAAGCGGAAGGGCTCTTCGGCCAGGCTGAGCGAGCCAACAAAAACAGATCCCCTTCTTGCATCTCTGTGAGCAGGCTGTTTTCCATTACAGACTTCTATGACTGAATTTGTTTTCAAATGTCACTGATGTTTGCAGTATGTCAGGGGATCCAACTAACTGTGGGACCCTCCGAAGTTGTTGCCACTTTATGTTCAGAGAGATGACAAATGCAGAAAAATCACATTTCAATGTCAGTAGAAAAACTGAGGGAACTTTCTCCAGCACTTGAGAAAGCATCAGAGAGACTTTTAAATGCTGGTGTACACTGAACAAGACTAAGCCGGAAACGAAAGCACACAATGGTTTGGATTTCTCTTTGCGACTATCTTAGGTCGCAAGCGGCCTCATGTTCCAGGAAGTGGCATTTTATCAACAGCGCTTCCTTTCAGAAGGCGGGGTTTTATCCTGGAGTGGGAGCACAGGCCTTTCATCTGAGCACTTGCAAGGCAGAGGCAGGCAGATCTCAGGGAGTTCAAGCCTTATGATCTACGTAATAAGACTCTATCCCCTGCCCAACACGCCCTAAAAGACAGGGCTTTCACTTTTTACTGAGGTGTTTGGTCATTGTTTCTCTCTTTATTTTTGCATTTTCATAAGTAAGCTTTTTTAAAAGATTTACTTATTATTATATGTAAG
Source organism: Apodemus sylvaticus (assembly GCF_947179515.1). Classification (NCBI taxonomy): domain Eukaryota; kingdom Metazoa; phylum Chordata; class Mammalia; order Rodentia; family Muridae; genus Apodemus; species Apodemus sylvaticus. The sequence goes on from NC_067472.1 coordinate 113,474,902, forward strand.
TACAGTGTTGCTGTCTTCAGACACACCAGAAGAGAGTATCAGATCTCATTACAGATGGTTGTGAGTCACCATGTGGTTGCTGGGATTTGAACACAGGACCTTCGGAAGAGCAGTCAGTGCTCTTAACCACTGAGCCATCTCTCCAGCCCCATAAGTATACTTTATTTTATAATTTTAAAATAAGACAGGAAAACTTACCAAAATCAGAATTGAAATTTAGACTATTACAAAGATTTCTTCCATTTAGCTACACAGATTTTTTTTAATTAATTATGTGGAAAAAATCCTCAGGCTGGGTATGAAACCTATCTATAATAAAACAATGGGAAGGCTGATGCAAGAAGATTGCTGGAACTTGACCACAGTCTGGGATACATAGCAAGTCTTAGGCTCTCTTGTGCTGCACAAGGAGACTCTGTCTCAAATTTAAAGTTTGAAATTTTCTTCCTGTGTCTCTGTGTCCCTCCCTTCCTCCATTTTTTCCTTGTATCCTTTCTTCCTCATTCAATTAAACTCAGAACCTTATGCATGCTAAACAAGAACTCTATTACTGGTTTATACCTCCAGCCCTGAAATTTCTTATATATAAGTTTTGAGACAGTTGCCTCACATGCGCATGGTCCTGGGTTCAATCTTCAACATAAAAATGAATGAATGAATGAATGAATGAATGAGAGAAAAAATAGGTGAATCTGATAGCAATCTGTTTGGGATCACATTCTCTCCCAATAGACTACTCCAGGAGTCAGGCAAATACAAGTTTCAAAACAAACAACATATACGTGCTCTAATGTCAAATGTCTTTAAAGAAACTACATGCCAACATCTCCATAAAACACTATCTCCCAGTAAGTCATTCCAAAGCCTACCTTTCACCTGGGGTGTGTCAAAGGCAAGACATCAAGAGACATGTCAGTTAATTTAAAAAAAAAAAAAAGATACACAAGCCTAAAGCCTGAAAACTGAACTTGACTCCTCCCTGCTCCCTAAGTCCTATTACTATCTGAATATTTATCGAATTGTACCCTCTTGGCACAGCCCCATGACAGACTCCGTCTTACCTCACTCTGCTACTGTGGAGAGGTATAGCGGGCTATTCAGCCTCTGTTCTTACCCAGTTCAAACTCATTTTTCATAGTTTGGTATCAAAATATCTGTTGAAATATCACTCTTCCATTCAAATATCACGATTCCATTAAAAGAATCCGATGATGGCTTCTCACACTTTTCAAACTCAAGTCTAAAACTTTTCAACCTGTTCATAATGCTCTCAACTTCTCCAGCCTTGCTTCTAACTCACACTGGCAAGATCGATCAATCGATTGATCGATAGATAGATAGATCAAACATACACATGTACGTACATATTGGGATTAAGTTGACACATCCAGTGTCTCCACAGGTGTTGAGCATGTTCAGTTTATACTCCCAGGATCTCCTGTGTGGGGTCTGACTCCCACACTGATCCTGCATCTTCTCGGGGAGTCTGCCCACTGCCTATCTACATGCCTAAGGAATAAGGGTCTTGAGTTCCCAAGCTTCCTTGGGCTCTGATCCCAGCCCATCCATCCCCACTAGTGTCCTCTGGACTTGGGGATGGCTCTCAAAAGTATTCAGTGCAGTAGAAGAAGGAAATCTACCATGACTGAGGAATAGGTGATTTCCCAGAAGGTAGGGACAGTGCAAAGCAGGAGCAAACGGCGGGGCATCTCTGGGTGCTGACAGGAAGGCCTTGGAGGGAGTGGCATTGAACTAGACCAAGAAAAGATTGACTGGAGTCAGGAGCGGGTTCCCCAGTTGTACTTCTCATGAAATGCAAATTAAAGAATGCAGTTACCTACTAGTCCCCCGGGGCTCCAAGAAGGCTGAAGGAACACTGCAGCTGCTCAGCCCGTCACTCCAAGCCGACCCCACTGGCAGCTCCCTGTACCTTTCCTCCGGAGAGAGATTTCTAACATTTGTGGAAACATATGTTAAGAGACAACATGTTGTCATCCTTTCATTATTACGTTTTTATTTGGAACAGGACCTCATACACATAATGACCCTAACATCAGATTTTGTGCGAATGCATTCTGTGATTTCCAAAACCCTACTGAGGTTTTGTCCAAAGAAGAAAACGCACAGGAACACACTATGTCTGTCAATGTGGAACAAATTATGTCCTTCTCCATAGAATAATGGAGTGCAGGCGCCAACCTTTCTACCACAGGAGGAAGATGATTGCCCGTCTGAACAAGTTCAGCACGTCCCTATTAGGATGTTTACATTCATGAAACTACCATTTCCCCTCCCTCTTCTCCAGCCTGCTGACTGAGTACATCAGACTTGGTCACAGAGGAAACGGTGTTTCATTACAAGCCCACAGAGCACGTTTTGCTGTTTAATATTTGCCCCACAGTAGTGCCTTTAAACTGTAAGAAGCAAAGGTCCCATGGTGCACTCTCCAGTCCCACCCTGCAAGCACAATGCTGAATTATCCAGCTAAGAAATGTGTGCGGAGAAGGAGGCACCGTTGTCATAAAGCAGAGAAGAATGAGATCAAGTTCCCCTCCTCAGGCCAAAGGGGCAGAGAGACAGGTGAGCGCGTAACAGGGCTGCCGGGCAAGCCAGGCGGAAAGCAAAGGCCAGGCAGGCAGTTCTGTAAATGGGCACTAAGCAGAGAAGGCCAAGGGGGCAGAAAAGCAGGGACTCCTCACCGGGCCGCAAGAGAGACATGTGAACCAAGAGGCATGGGAACCTTCAGTGTCCTGAAGACCTCAGAAAGCCTCCTAGGCAAATAAGCATACAGGTGAATAAATCGGGTCAGCAAGTTGAGTAGACACCGAGGCAAGGGTTAAAAGGAAAAGGGAGGAGCCAAGCTGGCTCACAGAACTCTGTCTAATTTTGCATATACCCCAAACTATATGAAAACTCAGTAAAGCGTTCCCCCCGCCCCCAAGGAAAGCTTGCAAGTACAGACACAGATGAAAGAGGAGAATGGTATTAAACTTAGTGAGGTTGGGAAGAGATAAACTGGGGAAATCTGAATCCTGAGACATTCGCAGGAAAAGCCGAGACTCAGCTGTTTAAACGCCCGAATCCTCATCATGGACAGAACCCAGGCCCTTCTCCTCCCAGGCAGATGTGAGGATGCCAAGATTAAGAACACAGGGCGAAGCTGCTCAAGGCTGTCTGTCTCCAGCTCCCGCCTCACTGACCACACTCTGGAGGCCGAGTCACAGGGGAGCATCTGTACAAATGTCCAGCATTTGCTCCAAATAACTCTGGGGAACAGGAGTCAAGGCTAGAGAGGCAACAAAATATCCATGACCAGCCATGGGCGCCCCTGAGCAAAGAGAATGCTGTTCTTCTTCTCTGATTTGACGTCGTCAGGAGCCAAGGCTTCCTTTCCCACAGTGGAAGCAGCATGCCTCGGCCTGGGAGTCCCCAGAGAGACTGGGTAGGAAGCACATCTCTACAGCTCCCTAAGGGCCAACGGGTAGGCCCTCCTGCTTCTCTGCTTGTGTTTCAGGTAGAATCTCACTCTGCAAAGAAAATGGAAGCAACCAAGGAAAACCTGAGGGCTGACATCAGGGTCCTCACAAAGACACACACACACACACACACACACACACACACACCACCCCCACACCACCTCCGCAATCACACTGTGGTTAGACCAGAGCTAGTAATCAGTGTCCTGTGTTTGGACTTTCTTGACTGCATTTTTAAATAGCTTTATTGAAATAGAATTCACATGCCACACAATTGATCTTTTAAAACATACGATTCAACATTTTAAAGTATATTACAATCAATCTTAGAGCACTTTCCTCTTCTCCTAAGAAGCCTTTTCCCCATTTGAGGTCACTCTGCATTCTCCAGCCTCCAGTTCTGGGCCGTTACTAATCCATCTGCAGTCTCCATCAGTTTGTCTAGTCTAGTCATTTCTTAGAAATGACATCATATTCTAAGAGGTTTTACTGAGAGGTTCCTTTCACTTGCTATAATGTCAAGATCTTGATACTCCTATGTCCCCAGCTACACACACACACACACACACACACTTATTCCAGAGCAGGACGGCCAAGGAATCATTTCAGAGTGACTTCTTAGTTAAAGTACCCTGTGAAAAAGGAAAGATGCCTCTAATATTCTCATTAAATTAATTAAAATAATTAAATAAGTCAAGTGGTGCTGGGGCAAGCTTTCCCAGCACTGACGAGGCAGATCTCTGTGAGTCTGAGGCTAGGCTAGGCTACAGAGCTAGTTCAGGCAGCTAGAGCTATACAGAGAAACCCTATCTCAAATAATAATAATAATAATGATAATGATAGATAAAATGACTTAAAGATGGCTAGAGAGATGGCTTAGGAGCTTAGAGTGCTTGCTGTTCTTCCAGAGGGCCTGAGTTTGGTTCCCCGTATGCAGACAGTGGCTCATAGCTATCTCTAACTTTAGTTCTGAGCGAGCCAATGCTCCCTCTGGGGGCACCAGACACACACAGGTGCACATACATGCACGCAAAACACTCATGCACAAGAAAAATGTAAAAACCTTGCAACCACAAAATAAACAGGACAGTTTAAGAGAAAATACTATGAGAATATAAAGTTCTTATAAAATGTCAAAACAAAACCACAGAAAGTTTTAAAACTCAATAAAAGGTTTAGAAAATAAACATGACAAAATGCATCAAACAAAATCAAAGGAAAGATGCGGAAACTAAGAGAGGGAAGTGGTGAACGTTCTGCAGATTACTCCAATGGGCCTGTTGGCGGACAAAATAAACTCCCAAGAAAGAGAGAAGAGAAAAATGAAAGAAATATCCTAACAATGACATGCAACAAAACCCCAAAGAACTAAAGGATTCTGATTGTCATGGTGAAATGATTTGGGTCACCAACCACTGTAAAGATTTTATGAAATTTCAGAAAATGGCAGATGAAGAAGAGAGTCCTTCTATAAGCTGTCATTCAGGGAAAAGGTGAACAGGCTCCGTAGAAAAAATGAGACACCAGAACCCTTCTGATTTCTTTCTCCACAGCAGCAAGATGACAACAGAGCAAAACCTTTAAAAGGCAAAAGAAAACGACTTCCAACACAGACTGCAATGCCTAGGTGTGATGGTTCATCCTCACTGTCAAGGGACTGTGTTTAGAATCACCATGGAAACACACTTCTGGGATGGCTATAAGGGTGTTTCCAGGAAGGTTTAATGGAAGACGAAAGACCCACCCTGGGTGTGGGCAACAGCATACAGCGAGCTGTGATTCAGGCAAGTGAAAAGAAAGCTCGCAGAGTGCCAGCATTGTTTTTTCTTGGCTTTCTGATCAATGGTGTGGCGTGCTCCGCTGCCGGAGGAGGCTCCTTTCACTATTTCCCTGCAGTGAGAAATTGTACCCTCCGATGGTAAGCCACAATAAATCCTTCCTACCTAAAGTCACCTTTGTTGGGTACTTTATCACAGCAACCAGAGAAGTAAGGAATGTGCAAGGCAAAAGATAAATCAAGTCTAAAAGCACTTTCAAGCACAAGGGATTATAGGAATTCATACTCCATTCACTTTCTTAAAAGATGCTCCCAGAGGATGTCTTTCATGACGTGATCGACAAGAAAGCAGTTTCCAGGGCAGGAGGTCCCCCAGTGTGACTACCACACACAGAGCCAACCACCCGGCTGGGAGAGCGCTCATGGTATAGGCATGTTGAAGATGGTCGCTTCTGAAGATGCCAGCCCCTCCACTGGCGGGAAATCCTTTCTTGTGTCATATGTATGATTGCTAAGTTTCAAATACAAAAGGAGGCCCTTCTTACACCCATTCTCCAGAGTCACGAATTTGGCACACTAACTTAATCTATCACATTTACCTTCGTTTAATTCCACTTCATGACACTTTATCTTTATGTATCTCGAAGTCCATTATTATATCACCTCTCCTTCAAAATATTATTATCACTCCTAAAAATACCAGTAACTCATATTTATCACCTAACAATCTGTGATAAAATTTCCCCCAAATCGTGTTTGCTTCAGCAGCACATATACTAAAATTTCCCCAAAATTGTTTTTTTTTAAATGCCTTCTTGGGCTGGTGAGATGTCTCAGCGGTTAAGAGCACTGACTGCTCTTCCAAAGGTCCGGAGTTCAAATCCCAGCAACCACATCACGGCTCACAACCGTCCTAAAATGCCTTCTTAAAAAACAGAATTCTATGTTATGAGCTGAACTGTGTTACAATCCCCAAATTCATACTGAAGCGCTAACCTATTCCCGGACCCTCGGAATGTAGCTTTAATTGGGGTCAGAGCTTTTAAAGAAGTAAGGAAGTTAAAGAGGCCTCAATCTGATTGGTAGCTTTACAGGAGAGGCGACTAGGACACAGAAATGGGGCCATTCCAGACAGGCATAGCAAAAACAAAAACAAAAACCAAGCTTCGGAGGAAACTAGCACTCAAACACCTTCACACTGCTCTGCCTACTTTCAGAATTGAGAGAAAAGTTTTTGTTTACGCCACCCTGGCCTGTGGTGTTTTATTTCGGCAGTTCCAGCAAATGAATTCACTCCATTCCAAACCAAAGCAAGAATCACATGCTTCTGTCAGTTACATTTTTTTTCTTTTAGATGGAGTCTCTCTGTACTACCACAGAACGCCTCAGCTCAGGCCATCTTTCTGCCTCAGCCTCCCGAGTGCCTGGAGCTACAGGTGTGCAGATGAGTCCAGATCTCAGAATTCATTCTTAGGTCATTACTCTTTTTTTTTTAAAATGTCACTAAGGTTTCACAAGCCCAGCCAGCTGTCAACACCATGTCCTACATCCTAAATGTATGTGTTTGTTTGCTCAACCTGTCCTCTTCTCCCTTGTCTCCAGGAAGTCTAAGCCCTGATGCCTGACTGGTTTTAGGGGATCCACTGTGTGGTCAGGGCAGTCGCTGGGTACTACTGCAAACTTTCCTTAACCGGACAAAGAATTCAAGAATGCAGGGGGGTGGGGGAGCAGGTTCCTCTCCACTGTGCACCTGCTCCTTGACGCCTGTATGGGTTCAGGGATGGCACTCACTTTAACTTAAAGGAGTCTGACTCTGAGCTACTTCCTAAGAGCCAGAGGAAGGGCAGGGAAACTCGAAATGACAGTGCACTGAGGTCCACTCTGTGACCAGATTATAACTCTCAGACACCCCAGCAGCGCACAACCTGATAGCCCTCACACTTACTCTCCATGTTTCCTGCTTTCTCCTTGGAACCTTCCATAATCCCCAGGGCCTAAGAAGCAGACTGACCAAGAGTTTACACCCATTAAGTTTATGCTTCCTTTTGTTAAAAAAGAACAAAAAACAAAAACCCAAAATAATTTAAGTAATACAACCGTGTCTGGTTAAACCACCAAGAAAAGGAAAGGAATGAAGACCACAAAGTCAGGACAGTCACCTTTCTGGGGAGGAGGGGACAAATGCTGCTTCTAGGGAATCAATGATTTCCTTCTAATTAACTGAATGATGGGATCATCATTTTCATTTTAACCTTAGAGCTTAAAAGCACTCCTTAGTCTTCTGTTACATTTCAGGTTAACTAGGTTTTCTTGTGAGCCATCCACCGAAGCCAAAACACAGGGCTTACAGATAAAGTTACAATGAGAAGCCTGGAAATGGAGTTTACGAGAAGGCATCCCTCAGGGATGCTCTTTTGGGGCTATCGTTGGGGGATATTTATTCCCAAGATCAATTAACATGGCTTTCTTGAAATCTATCCATCAAGAATGATTAAAGAAAAATCTTTTCCTTCCACTAAGCTACCTAGTGATGAACTATCTGACATCTTAAACTTCTCCCTGGGAAAGCCAATTATATAGCTTCATATATTTTTCCAGTAAGAAGACTTCCAGCTTTCTCCAGGGAATTCATTTGCCTCAAATTCACAAATGGCATAAAGCCGGGAGGGAGGCTGAAGAAACGGTTCAGATGACAGAACTGGGATAGGGCCTGGAGAGCCGGACTGACAGGTCAAGTCTAGCCCGATTTATAATAACGTCTGCCGGTGGTTGAGAATATAGGATTTGCCAAGAGCTTTACATAATTTGTCTCCTTTAATCCTCAGAAGCACACTACCATGTCCAGGCTGGGACTGTAACTGGTACAAGGTCACAAGCGCGTCAACCACAGAATCACAGATCACTCAGCTTCCCAGGTGTGGGTAGGGTTCACTCCCAAGTGAGATGCCCTCAGCACCCGAAACTATCATTTAAAAAAGCCTGGCACCCTCAGAGAACTGGCCCAAACCCTGACCCAGACCCCTTTAGGCACACAAAGTTACCGACACCTTCAAAGAAATATCAGGTCAAACTGATTCCATTAACATTAACGGAGACCTCGGTTTGCCCTCGAGCTAGCCGCCACCCACCCATCCCCGGGCTTGGCTGTGTCTGCCGTCTTGTTCGCATTTGGGAGTCAGCAAAGTCAAGCTTTACAGTTTAGGGGTCCCCCTGCACAGACCCCTGAGCAAAACCCCTCTGCCAAGCCGTCTCCCACCTTTTAGTCTCTCCTCCTCGGGCCACTGGTATTTGACAGGGTGAAGCTGAGACGGCAGCACGACAGCTACAGCAAAGTCATATCCAATGGAGCAATCTCCAAAGACAGCCCAAGAATTTTAATGAAAACCAGAAAACCCCTGGCTGCAAGGCAGGACTGCAGTCCAAGCCCGAAGGCCCCTCCTTCTGCAGTTAAGAATCCCTGAGCCAGCTTCCTCGCGGGAGTGCAGAGGGGGAAAAAATCCATTCTGCATTCAGTACTGCCTTTCACAGCAGCTGCTTTCTGGGATTACTTAGGTTAGAGCATGGCACATGCCAACTGCACCAGGACCCAGGACCCTGCAGAGCACAGGGTGTGGCTACAGCAGTTCTGTGCCCACAGATTATGAAACAGTCGTTTTTTCTTCTCTCTAAAGGCTCCTCTCTCCTTCTGCCAAAGCTGCCTGCCTGCCCGCAGCTGCATACAAAGCTAGTGGAGAATCTTAACAAGCTTAAAGGGAAGGGACCAGATTTCACAAACTTGAGAGGCAGCGGGAAAGGACGTGTGCATCAGAAGCACTTGCTCCCGAAGCGATGCTGATCTCAAGCTTGTGCCCGCCCGTCTCTCTGTGGATGGGAACTGTGAACTCTGTGTGATGGGGAAAAAACCCTCCAACTCAGAGAGGCTGGGTAACTTCTTCAGGGTACCAAGACCAAAGTTTAATACAGTAAAGTACAAGGGCCGGGCGGTGGTGGCACATGCCTTTAATCCCAGCACTTGGTAGGCCGAGGCAGGTGGATTTCTGAGTTTGAAGCCAGCCTGGTCTACAGAGTAAGTTCCAGGACATCCAGGGCTACACAGAGAAACCCTGTCTCTAAATACCAAAAAAAATAAAATAAAATTAAATTAAAAAAAATCCAAACTACAGGGCTCGGGATGCAGCCTACTAGTAGACTCCTTCCCTAGGATGCATGAAACCCTGGGTTGGATCCTTAACACCACATAACCCGGGCATGGTGACAAATGCCTGTAAAATGCCTGTAACCCTAGCACTTGGGGAGAGGCACAAAAGCAGTAGTTCAAGGTGAATTCGCGGCCAGCCTATACAACACAGAGTCCCCGGAGACAGAGACAATGACCACAAACTGAAGCCTGAACTTGGCTCACACCTGTACTCTCTACATTGAAAAGCTGGGGAAGAAAGATGGCTGTGAGCCTGCTACCATACCAGACAGAGGCTCAGAGTAAGCCTCCCTGTCTCTCCTCAACCCCTACCCCCTCTTAAAACAAAACAAAATCTCTTAGCATCTGTGAGGCCCCAGGTTTAATCCTCAGCACTGAGGTGAGAAAGAATCAAACTAAACACCTTGGACTGCCTTCCCTAATAAGAAGAGAATGGTCACTAGCTGCACACTGGCTATGTGCCTGGCACTAAATAAGCTAAGCTATTTGATGGCATTCTATCATGTGATCGTCAGAACAATTAGATAGGATAGAAGTCACTTCCATCCCCATTTTACCATGAACAAGCTATGGCTTTGATGTTAACCAGCATCAGGATTTTAACCCTAGGCTATCTAATTCCCACCTTAAAGACTCCTGCAGCCTACAGAAGGAAACAGCCTACAGAAGGAAACAGCCGAGGTCATCAGGCCTGGCAAGCAAGTCTCACAGAGCTTGCTCCTTCCCAATCTATTCAAGGCTTACCTTCAGTCCCCGTTCCCCCAGTACCCTGCAGCGGAATCATAGAACCACTGGCCCTGGGAATTCTGATCACTAAACCTTCTCAAGCACATGGGCTCTGCTGACTCTGCATGTGGTGAAGAGGAGGCTGCCACCCTTAGCCAGAGACCCCCATGTGTGAGGGACAGGCAGCTTCTTCCTGTATACTACCTCATCAATCCACACAACCTTACAAGCAGCCTCCACCCAACCACACACAGGCTCATTTTGTATTCGTAACAGGAGACCACGTGCCTCTACCTAGAGCAACTGTGATTTCCCAAAGGAAGGGACTGTCTAGACAGAGCATCCCAATCCATCTTGACAAGACAGGAGCTTCATGTTGCCAGCTTCGCTCACATAGCTCTCAGGCACTGTGTTCTGTGCCCCAATGAAAGCTCTGTGCTTGATACTCCTAGATGGTCATACGGAGCCCCACCCAGTCCAACAGCTCATACACTGAGTTAGAACTGTCTTCCAAGCCAGGAAAATGTCTCTTGAGAAGGGTGTAGCACAGGAATATGACACCCTCACTTATGGGCAGTGCAAACACAGGCACAACCCCCAGCTACATGAAGCAGGCTGCAACACGAAAGGACTCTTCCATGCACAGACAATGAGGCTTCAGGATGGCTCCGAGGCAGACAAAGCACACGTATGCCAGGCAGCTGTGTCTTAACCTGGAGAATATTCTATGTGGCAGACAGGACTGCTATTGGGCAGAGACAGCAGCAAGCTCAGAGAGGTAATATACGGTGCCTAAAGTCACACAGGAAGGGTTAAAGTTCATATTCAAATCTGACTTGTTGGTGTTTGTTTGTTTTTAGTCTGTTTATTTGATTGGTTTTTGGGTTTTATTTTGTTTTTTGATTTTTGGATTTAGGGTCCCTCCCACACACACACACACACACACACACACACACACACATACTTCGTTTGTTTGTGAGACTATGCTGGCCAAGAACTTGCTATGTAACTGATGCTGGCCTTGAACTCATGATTCTCCTGTCTCTACCTCTCAAGAACTGGGATCATAGGAATGCCCCACCATGCTCAGCTATTCTATAATTCAAGCTGGCCTTGAACTCTGGACTTTCTTGCATGCTGGGATTACAGACAAGCACCACCACTCCTAGCTTCAGATGTGTTTTAACATGACTTTAATATCCTTTCTGCTATGAGATGAGAATGCAGACCCGCCTCTCAGACAAAGAGTCCAGCTGAGACCTGAAAGAGGAGGAGTCAGCCTCTCAGGAAGGTGAGGGCGGCTGGCAGAGTGTTGGAGGAGTGTGGGCAGAAGGAACAGGAAGTGCACGGACAAACAGCAGGAAGGAGTAGGGAGCCATGGGGACAAGAAGGGACTGAGCGCAGCAGGAAGATGGATGGTTCAAAGGAGGTGGGGTCTTGGGAACTACTGCAAATAGTTTGATTTTATTCTAAGGGCAACGAAAAACAAAAGTCAAGTTTAATGGGGGAAGTGATGCAACTCAATTCATGTTCTACAGAGATAATCCTGAGCCGAGCTCACTCAGTACAGCATTTTGCAGTAACAAACACCTGAATCTGATGGGTAGCATCCAGGAGGGAGGAGGCATCCCTGATGAGCACGCCATATACACGGATCATTATTGTGTATGCTGACCTTACAAAGAGAGTAAAAAGACAGTGGGGTTCAGCAGGTTAAGACACTCACCACTAAGCCTGACAACCTGACTCCTGACCCCAGAGAACACTGACTTGACCCCATCCATCCACAGGGGTGCATGCACACACACACACACACACACACAAATAAATAGATGTAACAAAAAAAGTTAAAGACTTATTCTAAAGGAATATTAAAGCACTCTGGTGCTGTGTAGAAGAAAGACTAGACAAAAAAGTTGGAACAAGGAGAGGGGAGAAAGGATTAGGGGTTTGGGCCACAGTGAGGCAGTAGAGATGGATTTTATATTTCCCAGATGTGTGGGACTGAAAACACTTGCTGGTGGTTTGTATGAGGATGTGGATGGATACAAACTCATAGGTCTCTAGCTTGAACTGGGTGAACGGGGGTAACTTCTGTGTCACTGGACAAATGCAGCTCAGCTGCCGGGCATGGTGCTGCATACCTTCAATTCTAGCCCTCAGGAGGCAGAGGCAGGCAGATCTCTATGAGTTCGAGGCCAGTCGAGTCTACAGAGTTCCTGGCCAGCCCAAGGATACATAGTGAGACCTTATCTCAATAAACAAACAAACAAACTGACCAGAAGTATTGAGATGGCCCAGTGGGTAACTTATTTGTCACACAAGTATGAAAACCTTAGTTCAGATTCCAAGAAACCATGTCAAGCCAGACCCAGTATCACTCATCTGTAATCCCAGGGTCCTATGGTAGGATGGAAGGTGGAGAAGTCCAGCTAGCTTGGTATCCACAGCAGTGCACAAGAGACCCAGTCTCAAAAAGGTGAAAGGGAAGGATCAGTACCTAAGGTTGTTCTCTAACACACACACACACACACACACACGCAGTGGCAAATGTACATGTGTACACACAAGCATACACACATACACACAGCCCAACACATACCACATATACACATGCCCACATACCACAGACATACACAAAGTCAAACAGATAAAAAATTGCACAGCTATCTCCATCGTGACACTTAGTCTTCACTTCCATAAGCAGGACACACCAGGCAGGAACAGACGATAATCCTTTCCAACCAACCCTGGCCCCTTCCTTTATTACTGAAGAAAACTACTATTGTCACTGAAGAGCAAAAGGAACAGTTACAGTTATAGTAAGAGGATGGATGGATGGATGGATGGATAGATAGATAGATAGATAGACAGACAGACAAATAGATAATAATTTTATTATTTTATGTGTATAAATGTTTTGCTTGCATGTATTTATGTGCACCTCAAGCATGCCTGGTGCCCAAGGAAGTCAAACAAGGGCATTGGATCAGCTCCCCTGAGATTGGAGTTACAAACAGCTATAAGCTGCTATGTTGAGAATTGAACCTGGGTCCTCTGCAAGAGCAACAAATATACTTAACTGTTAAGTCAACTCTCCAAACCCAATTGGAACAGTTGTAAAGAAGATTAGTTAATAATGAAGGAATGTTTAAAGGTAGGTATTAATAGGAAACAATCAATGAGGGAGATTTTCTTATTCACATAGTCAAAAAATCATTAAGGGTTGGGTGAGATATGAGAAGAAACATAGGCAGGCCATCAAGCTATTCTGTATTTAAAAAGAAATGCCCATATATTTCTCTATTTCTCTAATGCCTACAAATGAAGTCCCCGAAGAGTCTTGCCAATGGAATATAAATCTGCCCCACCTCCAACAGCCCAATAAAGCCTTTATTTAATGTGAATTATCCTTAAGCGATATGAAATAATTATTAACAAATTCAGGGGTTTAAGTTCAAAGGATACAGAGCTGTGAACTCAAATCCAAGGACACTGGCCATATAGAGAACCTCTGCTTAACAAGGAAAAGCAAACAAAATCTGTGTCATCCTTCACATAAAAACAGTAATCTGGATAGGTGATTATTTTTAGAATAGTATCTGTAAATCTATTGTAAGTCTTTGGGTTAAATGGAGATTAACAACTGCAACTGGCCAAGGCAGAAAGAAAGACAGAGAGACAGAGACAGAGAGAGAGAGAGAGACAGACAGAGACACACAGAGACAGAGACAGACAGAGACAGAGACAGAGAGAGGCTGCAGGATGTTCAATCCGCAATGGGACATACACTGCCCCCACCCCTCCTAAGGCTCAGGGATCATTTGGAAGAAGGATCAGAAAGACTGGCTGGTTTTGTGTCAACTTGGCACAAACTAGAGTCATCAGAAAGGAAGGCGCCTCAGTTGAGGAAATACATCCATGAGATCCAGCTGTAAGGCATTTTCTCGTTTAGTGATGGGGTCGGGGAGCCCATTGTGGGTGGTGCCGTCCCTGGGCTATGGCCCAGGTTTCTATAAGAAAGCATGCTGATCCAGTCATCGACTCAGTAACCCTGTTACTTCTTGGTCATGGTGTTTCATCGCAGCAACAGAAACTCTGACTAAGACAAGGTGGACAACTGTAAGCAATCAGTAACAAGGTAACTGCACATATGAACTCACAGTAGTTGCAACAGCATGCAGAAAACATGTACAAACTCAAGCCAGACCAAATCCCAGCATGGAGAGAGGAGTTGGGCACAAAGGAGCTACTGGCAATGTTTAGCTTCTGGCAGAGGGAGAGTAAAGTGGTTTAAATAGAAATGCACCTCCCATAGGCTCATATATTTGAATAGTTGATCATGAGGGAGTGGCACCACTTGACAGGGATTAGGTGTGTGGCCTTGTTGGAGGAAGTGTGTCACTAGAGGTGGGCTTCAGGGGAAGCCCAAGATCTCTCTCTTCCTAGTGCCAGCCGCCAATCCACATGTAGAACTCTCAGATGCTTCTTCTGGCACCTTGTCTGCCTGTGTTCCCCCATGTCTGCCTGTGTTCCCCCATGTCTGCCTGTGTTCCCCCATGTCTGCCTGTGTTCCTCCCTATCTGCCTGTGTTCCCCCATGTCTGCCTGTGTTCCCCCATGCTTCTTGCCATGATGACAATGGACTAAACCTCTGAATGTAAGCAAGCCCCAATTAAATGTTTTCTTTTATAAAAGTTGCAGTGATTGTGGTGTCTCTTCACAGCAACAGAACACTAAGAAAAAAGAGACAATTTTTTCCAAGAGTGTAGCCACTGGTACACCAACCATATTCCAGTAGGAGGCCATACATTAGAGAATACTTGAGTATCACAAATCAGTCTTGTTAAATTTTGTTTAAAAGACACAGAAAGTAGAGGGGATGAGGTAGTGGGGATGGATATGAACAAAACACATTGTAAGAAATTCTCAAAGAACTAGCAAACATGTTTTGACTATATATTACCATTTATATATTTTAGTACATGAAAATATGTATTACCATTGTCAGGTGAGTAAAGTGTCTTAGAGTTTTATTGCTGTGAAGAGACAACATAACCAAGGCAACTCTCATAAAGGAAAACATTGATTTAGGGCTGGCTTACAGTTTCAGAGTTCAGTCCATTTCATCATGGCGAGAAGCATGGCAGCATGTGGGCAGACATGGTGCTGGACAGTTGTATATCTTGATTCAAAAGCAGCAGCAGGAAACTCTCCTAGGCAGTCAAGAGAAGGTTCTCTCCACATCAAGTGGAACTTGAGTGCTAGGAGCCCTCATAGCCCACCTACACAGTGACACACTTCCTTCAACAAGGCCACACCTCCTAATAGTGCTACTTGCCCATGGGTCAAGCTACCAAGGACTAGCCTCAGCTTGGAGAGGGGCTCCTGAGAGAGTGGTGTTCAGGCGAAGCAAAAACAAAGGACTTGAAGTCAAATCACAGGTCCAAGTTAGTGGCCTAGGCCCCTCCCTCCCTCCCTCCCTCCCTATTTCTCCCTCCCTCCCTCTCTCTCCCTCTCTCCCTCTCTCTCTCCCTCTCTCTCTCTGAGTATGTGTGTGTTCTGCTGCTCTGCTCTAGATAGCTTTTTCTTGCTGTTCTAAAAACTCTGCTGAGACAGCACTTTGCTAGTAAAAATTCTAAATGGTTCTCTGGATACCTCATGGGTTTTCTGACCAAAGTCAGAAAAGCTGCTATAAAAAAAAATTCTTGCATCTTCCAACCAAGTCAGAAATCCTATTAGAAAAAAATCTTGACGAGCTCTAAAAATCTCTAAAAGAGCTGTGCTTGCTTTCCATGGATTTTCCAACTAAAATCAGAAATCCTGTTAGAAAGAATTCTTGAAGAGCTGTTTTCGCTCTCCAGAGATATCCAGACAGCTCAGCTCTCACTCAAGAAAAATTCAAAGAAGAACTGCTAACACTTTTTGCTAGGTCATCTCATGCAGACCAAAAGCCCTGTTTTTATTTACAGATCAGTTTAATTATTTATTCAAGGTTCCCTTTTGATTATCCTAGGAATCAGCATCCTGTGACCCCAACTCCTTAATTCTGAGGAGATAGCAAGCACACATTTTCTTTTAACATTTCAAAAGAATTCAGAGATCTGCCTGCCTCTGTTAAAATACAGCCTGTAAACTACCTTGGTGAGACCTCCTTTCTGAAATTACCAAATCTACCACACCTGAGCCTGAACTGGCAGTCACAGGCTGACCTTGAACTCAGGAATCTTTGTATCTTTCTGACAAGCTGGATCACAGTGTAGCTGCCTCTGTTCCTTTAGATCTGTGGAGCTCCTTAAACAATTCATAGTGCATTCTTATATTTGTGCGTATTTGAGAGATTATATATTTCCGAACTCATGTTTTTAGAGTTCTTTTTCCACAGCCTTAAGGGCTGTCCCGAAAGTCCCAGTTTTTACTATTTTGCTGCAACATTAGCCACACCTTTGCCTCCCAGACTCATGCTGTGTCTGTCACATAGTCATTAACATTAACAGGGAGGACATTCCTCAAGGGAACATAAACATATGTACATTATTATACAAACAAGCCTTATGCCCATGGCAGCCAGGTACACACATGGAGGCCCATGCCTGCTGGCCCTGTCCCAAGCCACCAAGGCCATACAGGGCATATTTGACCCATTACATAAAGCATTCAGATTATATAAGTAGGAGAAAGGAAGGCATTGCAAGATCCTGTGCATTTAATGAGCTGGCTGCACCTATCTGTCAGAACTAAATCAATTATGTTGCAAGGGTATTTGTTTCAGGCATTATTTGGTATGGGGTAAAATCCATGTCTGATTTTTCTTGCAGAATTCCTTAGTTCTCTGGCCCACAAACCCCAGGATGTCTTAGAATATAGTTTGAAATCACATCTTTTAAATGGCTATGCAAAAGGTAAACCTCCCACACAGAGAGAGAGAGAACCTCCCAGCTGCCCACACAAACTTCATCAGGTTCAGAGGCACCAGCCAGGCTTTTTACGCCTTCAAGGAACCTTTGATGCTCAGTAGAGCTCGCTGTGCACACTCTCTGTTGTAAATGTTCAGAAAGCATGGGGCAGAGCAGTGCAGGCTTGTCATCCTAACACTCCACACGCACGCCCAGGCATGAAGCCAGCAAGTTTGAGGCCAGCCCAGTCCACGGAGTGAGATCTTATCAAAATAAATACACAAGTAAGTAAGTATCAGGAACATGGGAAAGTCATCGCAGAGTCACCAGCTTTTCTGGCCCTTGTCTACACGCTCACGTTTCTGCTTCATGAAAGACTAGACACCAGAAGACTTGGGTAGGGGTCTGGCTCAGCCATTGAGTTCTTATTTCCTTGTCACGAGGAGTATCAACCACTGAAAGAAATATAGACTTGCTAGCCCACTTATCTTTACATGGCTGGGTAAGCCGTACACTGACAGCCAGAATGTGATAATACTGATGACATGGTCCCTGCCCACAAGGTCCCACAGACTAACGGAGAAGCAGGATCTACACAAACACTGAGCCAAGCTAGAGCAAATGTTCCTAAGCACAGACTGCCCTTGGGCTGAGCCTGAATCCTGACTCTACTGCTAACCAAGTAGAATGACCTTTGGCAATTTTTACTTCATCTCTCCAGATTTAACTTGCTCAGCTACAATGCAGGAATGGAGATCACACCAACCACATTGAGCTACTGTTAGAATTTAAACAGATAATGTGTATTACTCTGCAAGCCACAGTGGACTTTAGGTAAGTCTACAATTATTAATTGTATACGATTCTCACCCTGGAACTCTACAAAATGAGGCACACAGCATCCCAGCCCCAGGCTCTTTATCTGTTACAAGAGAGGAGACAGTTTAGTGATCCCAAAATCCCGTCAATGTTCACAATATTAGAAGATGATCTCGTTTGCATGGTTGCATGTCTCAGTGCTGCTACTCAAATAAACTAGTGCTAAGAAGCAACGGTCAAATGGACAGTTCTGGGGGAGGGAGACTGACTGAACCAGTTTTCCATCTTAGTTCCTTAGCCTCATTATCTACACCTGCATAGATGAGACATGCCTCCAAAGAAAGCAAGCAGCATCTGCAGGGGAAGCTCAGCATCTGTCCCCATCCTTGGGGTTGAGGAATGGCTTCTCAAACCTACGCGTGGGAAGAAGGTAGGGAGTGGATGTGGGCAGGAGAGCTGTCGGGCGCATCGACACTCATTACTCATCCGTGCAGTTAGCCCCTTCCCACTTCGTCCTCCGATCCACATGGGATAACAACGATACTGATCCACAGCTGAGATTTTGCTACACTTGATGTGCATCCTCATCCCTAAATAGAGCACCTGGATGTGGGCTAGACACACATTGCTTTACCAACTAGGAGTCACGTTCTCTCTGGAGAGATCTACAAAGTACCTCAGCACAGGTGACTTTATGATATGTCCCCAACCCCACTCTGTTAGTCACTAACTCTGTGACACCGTGTAAGGAGGAGGCCAGGATATTCTTCTTACTCATGGTAAGATGAGAGAAATCTATTAGATCAGGGCTCAAACTGTAGCTTGCACACCTAGCTTGGAACGACAGCTTACAGCTGCTAGAAATTAGAAAGATATCATACACACTGGACACTATATGTGGTCCCTAATGACCATTATATTTAATTTCTGGCTTTTTGCAGAAAATGCCAGCTAAGCCCTGGATTCAATCACCTAGGTTTCCTTAATACCTAGCACTCCAATCAGGTTTCTTTACATCCCGATCTGATTCAGACCTTCTACACGGAGTTGGGACAAGACCGGAGACACAACAGACATTCAGCTGCTATTTATTTAATTGGCTAAATGGTCTCTGAGGCAACAACCTCAAGAATTAAATCCTCCCCCAAGTAAGTCAGGTCAATATGTACCAAAAGATCTCCTGAGAAATGCCTCCAGGGAGTCCACAATGAGAAGAACAAACCCATAGAGCTATTGATAACACAGAGAGCAGAAAGGACCCAGACAACCCCAATCAAGAATCGTGTTGTTCCGTTAAATAAAAAATATATGCAAGCATCCCAGGAACAACCCACCTCGGGCAAATTATAAAGCCCCCAAGGACACAGATTATCTGAACAGATCATCCTAACACTCATGGACTACAGTGAATATATCCTATCTACCACAAAGCACATAAAATAACTCAGCTCACAACATTCTGTTTCTATTTCCTCCTGTTGATGTTAAGAATATATAATAACAAAACAAGGAATTCAAGCATTTATGTCAGGGCAGCGAGCCAAGGAAAGCCTAGGATATATGATCCTATTAACACTAATGGAAGTGTGAACAAGGTAAAAGAGGAAATAAAGCTCCCTGTCCCGACTCGAACTACACACAGATTTCCAGAATAAACAGCCAGCAATTATTCTTTTAATGTGCCTCCCCTGCACACTGATAAATCACTGTACAGCATAAAAGTTTTGCTGCGTTAAAAAAAATAGCTTACTCTCTTTCTCTTGCTCCTCTTCTACTTGTAAACTTACAAGTTCTGGAAAGGGTAGGGGTGCCGGAGCTCCAGCCAAGTTTCCCTTTCACTGTCAAATTGCTATTAAATACTCACAAAGCTGGTCTAGAAACACACACACACACACACACACACACACACGTTCCTTGTGTGGCTGGAGAGACTACTCAGTGGTTCAAAGCACTGGGGGTTCAGTTCTCAACACCCACATGGTGGATCACAACCACCTGGAACTCCAGTTTCAGGAGATCCAAGGTGTTCTGGCTTCTGCAAGCACCAGGCACGTGTTTAATGCATACACACATAAATGAAACAATAAGAAATTCCTCAAGGAATTCCTCTCCCAGTGAGGTCTCTTCTCCCTCAAGAGCCTCTGTGCTCAAAGGCAAGATAGACTCGCATGCCTTAACCCTGCCATCTCTCCCCTCACAGCTAACCACTAAGTACCCTGCTCTGGACAAGCTGACCTGAGTGAATTGAAAACAAAATCCTGCCTGTCTCAGTATTCCTGTCCAGACTCTTCAGAACCTAAAGAGAGACTAACAGACACCTAGTTTTTGTTTCTGCCTCACTAGGTAAGCTTGTCCTCACAGCCAGAACAGAAAGATCTGTCACTGGACCTCCCTGTGGACCTCTCTCTGACCCTCCACCAACAGATTTATCAGCAGAGTCTTTTCATTTTCTTTGTGGTTTTCTTAAATGGGTCCAACCACATCAACATCCTTGCTTGAGGGATAAGGAGTCCTCAACTGTTTGAACCCTGGAGCTCTCTAGGGTGGTGAGGCAATATCACTGATCCCTGATCTCATCTCAGAGAGCCTCACCCACATGTTCTCCAAAGAGCCTTCCCCGAGGCTGGGACACAGCACACACGGCTGTTTTCCACAAGGCCCCTCCTAAGCTGCTTCTCCTTTCTGCCTGCTGGAGCACGTGATCTACAGAATTCATTGGGGACAGAAATAAAAAAAGTCACTCAGCTAGAAAGAATCTTGCATGCATGTGTCTATGTTCATGTGGTGTGCACATGAGTTTATGTATGTATTTGTTTGTATTCACGTGTGCCAGATGTTGCTATCGGGCGTCTTCCTCCACTGTTTTTCCATCTTATTTTTAAGACAAGTCTGTGCTGTATTGTATCAACTTGACACAAGCTACAGTCATCTGAGAGGAGGGAACCTCAATTATGAAATGTCTCCCTAACAACCATAAGACAAGCCTATATAGTACTTTACTTACTTGTTTTTTTATTCACTTTACATCCCAACATCAGCGCCCTCTCCTCAAAGTCAGTACCCCCTCATGCAGAGCCTCCTCTCAGTCCCTTTCCCTATGAGAAGGGGGAGTCCCACTCTGGGTATCACCCCCAGCACCTCCTCCACAGTACTTTCTCCGTGACTGGTATGGGAGGGCCTAGCCCATTGTAGGAGATGCTATCCCTGAACTGGAGGTCTTAGAATCTGTAAGAAAACAGATTAAGAAATGCATAGGGAGCAAACCAGTAAAAAGAACTCTTCTATGGCCCCCATCAGCCCTGCCTTCAGATTCCTGCCCTGTTTGAGTTCCTGTCTTGACTTCCTTCAATGACAGACTAAGAAGTGGACAAACAAAACAACAAAGCAACAAAGAAGACAGGGTGAGGGCAAATGGAAAGGCTTTAGGTGACGGAAGCGGCCATCCTCGGAAGGAAATGTTAGCCTCCTGGAGTGAGTCTCAGGAGAACAACTTCTATAAAAGCTTGAGCCAGATCCCAGTCTCTCTCTGACTTCTGCTCACCATGTGCTCTCTCCCGGACAGCACTCACCACTGTCACCAACCTTGGCATTCTGGGTAGAGCCTGTGGCTTGCTACCGGACTTTCTCACTCCAAAACTGCAAGCTCTATGAAGCTTTGTCTTCACAACTGACCTAGCTCACCAAGCTTTTGATAGAGGAAATAAATTTAAAAAGAGAGAAAGAGAAGGAAAAATAAACCTAACACTGTAAGACTAAAAAGAGGAGAACCATGGGGGCTGGAGACGCGCTGAAGGGTAAAAGCCCTGGCTGCTCTTCAGAGGACCTGCGTATCATTCCCAACACTCACATGGTGGCCCACAACCATCTAACTCCAGTTCCGGGGCATCTGACATCGTCGTCTCGCCTCCCCTGGTATACATGTGACGCACACACAAGCATGCAGGAAAAACACCCAGACACATAAAATTTAAAGAAAACATTTTAAAAGAGTAAACTGTAAGGGAAGGAAGGGGAGGCAGCTGAGTGTTAATGTTCTCTGATGCACAAATGTTTTGTAAATAGGTAGATGAATGAGGAAAAAAATGAACAAGCAATGGTCCAAGGGATGGAAGTATAGAGCTTCGTTGTAGGATAAATACCATCTGCTTGGAAATTAGGATACATTCCACAACAGATGACATCTACACCACAGGAGATGATGTCATAGGTTTGGATGCCATCCTACCTGTTTTTGTCTTTCTTTCTCAGGTATATATAAAATAGGAGGGCATGTTGAAAATCATTGTATCCATCCAGTCAGTGAAGTAAACTTATTTGGTGTGCTTTGGTAAGGGAGTTTGAAAAGGCAACTGTAACATTGTGCTGACTTTTCCACAAGAGTACAAATAAAGAAGCTGGACCTCATTCCTGGTTGGCTGTTGTCTTACTTGACTTTCTGTTATGATGATGCTGATACATTGATGCTAGATCACTTTGACCCTCTAGTAGCCAATGATTGGCTAAGCGAAGGTCACATGATCAAAACTAGACCAAGCATTACTCTTAGAGATAGTCTACCAAGACCCAATCAGAGTATAGGTCAGTCCTTTGCTCATAACAATAGTGAGATTTAAAGGAACTGGAACAATGACTTATATTGCACTCAATTTTCTGCAAGCCTAGAAATTAAGAGGGGAAGTCACTGGTTGTGATTCTTGTCACGCAAGAGAGAAACAAAGACAAGGAACAGAGTCTTGACAGTTTGGAGAGGCCAGTGTAGGTGCCTAACCAACCTATTTTACCCCCTTTTTAGACATGCAAGACATATTTTTAGCACTCTTTAGTTGGAGACCTCACCCTGACTGTAGTTAGTGGAATAAGAACACAAGCCAGAAAACATTCCTACCTCTTGCTCATCAAAACTTCCCACGGGGGATCTTCTCCAAATTCGCATTCAGAGGGGAAAACTCAGAATTTGGAGAAGACACAAGAAAGAAGGAGCCTGGCCCTGTGGGACTTTGAAGGCAGACTAATGAACAACTACGTTTACCTGGTGAACATGGGGCTGCTCCACAAGTGACCTTTCTAATACACCCAAGCCTCAGATTCTAAAAAATCTATAATACACAGTGTCCTTTCTTGGGGGAGAAAAAGGTTCTTTGCTGAAGTAAGAGTTAGGTTTCTCTCATTATAGCTTTGAGAGTTCTAACAGCCAGGCACAATAAATAGCAAGCATCTGAAATGCTAGGGAGATGGAAATATATGACAATCCCCAAATGTCTTAGGAACCTAACCATTTCCTCAGAACAAGGTGACAATTGCAACTGATGGTGGCATTGACACTCAAAGACCCTTTGCTACGTCCAGGGCCTCTGCTACGTCCAGGGCCTCCCAGCTTTGAGCTCACATGGCAAGCTGCTCTTTTCTGTATTCTCTCATCTTAGGAATGTGCATGAACATTTCAGTTGTAACAGCCCTGCCTCGGCATGTCCTATCGACGCGCTCAGAAGCTATCATCCAGAATTCTAGCAAGCATGGTAAGGCTCACTAATCATAAGTAGCGTCCACTGCTGTCCCAGATCTTACCAGGAAAGGCATCCGGAGGCAACTCCAAGAATTTGAGTCATAAGGCTGAGGTAAACAGTCCTGGGTGTAAACTGGAACCCAAGCAATGTTTGAAGAGAGTCACCAGAGCTTGGCAGCGTTTGTAAGCCAATTAATGAGAAGGTTACAAATAAACAGCAGAGTGAAAGGCCACCCTGGCCAATGATGAAGGAAGCATGCTAGGCAGGCTCCAGAATGGTCTCTCGAGGAGCCAGATCTGGTCTGCAACATAAAGCATGATAACACAGTGTAATACATTACAGTCTAATACATTCGGAGCTTGTTACTAAGCCCTCTGACACTACACGGCAACCTTCTGACTTCTAGAACAACCGAGTGAAGCTGGGGTTACCATCAGCCCTCACTTACAGCTAGGAAAACAGGCACAGATGGGTTGATGCTCACAGCCCTAGGATTAGTGACTTGAGCCAAGTCTTGGCTCCGACCTCCTGAACTCTGGACCTCTCTCCACTTCACTACAGCCCACACTACAGAAGATCAGAGCACAGGCAATCCTGGAGGAGAGTCTGCCCAACCCTCACAAGTCATCCACACACTGGCAGTTGGTCTTCAGTGTCTCATAAAGCCACACGGCAGAACTTTCTAGAGGGTTCAAAAGGCCTATGATAGATGTGTGGCTTGCCTCCAAAGCCTGCTGGGAAAATATCCCCTGACTAGGTAGCAGGCCCACCAAGGATCATGAGAGGAAAGAAGGACTCAAGGACTGGAAGTCCTGACACCTCCATGGTCCAGCCAGAATCTTGTTCAAGGTCTCTGAAGACAAGGAGACAAGGTCTCTTAGGGACTAAAAGATAAAATCTGGAGAATACATGAAATTACCCTTAGAGAAAGAGTCAGGATCAAATCATTATACCTACCTGACCTCCCCCCCCCCAAAAAAAAGAAAGAAAGAAAGAAAGAAAGAAAGAAAGAAAGAAAGAAGCAAAGAAAGAAACAAAGAAAGAAACAAAGAAAGAAAGAAAAAAGAAAAAAGCTATTAATGATTTAGTGAGAGCTCCTGCCCCTCGGGAGCTGACGACCTGTCACCTTAGAAGGTAACACAGAAAAGAGGTGGCGCACTCCCTTCGCTTCAGCGAACTGGCAAACTTCAAGAATTGATATCAGATAATTATCATTGCTCTCTTAGGCTCCACGGGCCAAGGGGGTCCTGTGTGGGTTTACTTCCTTGAGAAACACAGAGTTTAGGTCCCTGAAGAAGCACAGAGTGAGCCGGGCAGTGGTGGCGCACGCCTGTAATCCCAGCACTCTGGAAGGCAGAGGCAGGCAGATTTCTGAGTTCGAGGGCAGCCTGGTCTACAGAGTGAGTTCCAGGACATCCAGGGCTACACAGAGAAAGCCTGTCTCAAGAAAAACCAAATCCAAAAAAAAAAAAAAAAAAAAAAAAAACCAGAGTGGAACAACAAAGACTTGGACAGGGCTGGAGAGATGGCTCAGCGGGTAAGAGCACTGACTGCTCTTCCGAAGGTCCTGAGTTCAAATCCCATGGTGGCTCACAACCATCTGCAATGAGATCAGATGCCCTCTTCTGGTGTGTCTGAAGACAGCTACAGTGTATCTACATATAATAATAAATAAAAATCTTTAGGCCAAAGTGAGTAGACAGGATTGAACAGAGGTCCTGAATTCAATTCCCAGCAACCACATGATGGCTCACAACCATCTGTAAGCTATAGTGTACTCATATACATAAAATAAATAAATAAATCTTTAAAAAAAAGACTTGGACAAACTTGGCCTTGAACTACCTCAGTCTCCTGTTAGCTGTGACCTAAATCCAACCATAATCGCTGTAAGCCTCAGGTTCTGTACCTGTAAAGGGGGAGGAAAAGGAGTGTGCTTTACAGGACTGTGGGGAAAATAAAATAAAATGTAAAGAAAGAGCATATAGCACAGGGGCTGAGAGATGGTTTGCTGGCTAAGAGTCATTGCTGCTCCTGACCCAGGTTCAGTTCCCAGCACCCACACCCCGCAGCTCACAGTTACTTGAAACTACCGCCCCAAGTTTGGGTCCAGTATGAACAGGTACGCAGGGCTGGCGTACAGCTTTTCATGGCTCAGCATGAAAAGCAGATGCTGCTCTTTCAGAGAGGTTCCCATGTCAGCTTCCACACAGGAACTTACAGCTGTCTGAACTGCAGTCCCAGAGGACCTAGCACCCTCTTCTGGCCTCCATGAGCACCAGACATACACAGGGTATACTTGCATCCATTCAGAAAAAGCACTCATGCACAAAAAATAAAAACAAAATAAGCCTCTTTGAAATTTAAGTAAATGTTTTTTAATACTGTAACACAGTGCCTGGCTTAGTAGCTACTTAATATAAATCTTAGAAACCGACTCTCCGCCCTCCACCCCCCCACCCCCCCCCACCCCCCCCACCCCCCCCCCCCCCCCCCGCCACCGGCTTCCACCTTACTCCTTTAGATCAGAATTCCAATATTCAGTAATTCTTAGTACCTCATCAGTCCTCAGGAGGAAATGATTATGCAATCTGCCCAGGATCTTGACCATCTCATTAACTTCTATGGAGCACAACCATCTTCAACTTTAGTTGTGAACAATCTCAAATAATTCTGAGCCCTTTGGGCCTCTTACCAATCTGCTCCAGGCTTCCTAGTTCCTTTTAGAATAATTTAACCACCAGATCTCTCTCCAATTTTACAATCCTTCTCCAATACAAGGGAACCACTTTGTAGACACCTACCCTTGTATGTGTGTGTGTGTGTGTGTGTGTGTGTGTGTGTGTGCCTGTGTGGTATGTGTGCACTTGTGCCTTCAGGTCTACCGTACATATGCCTGCCCAAGGGAAACGACAGTTGTCCTCTCTCGCCTGCCCCCTTACCTTTCCGAGCCAGGGTCTCTCACTGAACCTGAAACTGCTGGGCTCTGCCTGTGTCCACTCTGCGTCCTCTTACTCATCGAGCCATCTCTGCACCCCAGTACTTACCTTTAACTATCAAATCCAACTAAACTGAACACAGGATAAAAGGGAGCTCAGGGTTTACCAAAGTTTCTTAAATATGTACTACAAGAACAACAAGAAGAGTGAGATTCTGTGGCCTCCCACGTCATCCTCCTGGTCTGTGGGGTCATTTCTTCCAAACATCTTCCTATCCACAAAAGAGGTCAGTGCCCGTCCTCTGTGTTCCCAGGTCCTTTGTGTACACCAGTGTTGGCCCTAAGACCAACATGGTATGTGTGTCTCTTCTGCTAGACTCAAACTGCCTTACGGGCAAGGTCCTACAAATCTCAATTGTTAGTATCTCTAGTAGCTGGTAGTATAGCAGATATTAATGTTTGGTTAATGAATTAGAGGTGATGGGACTCCAACTTTCAAACCACGGTACCCTTTACCACATGGGAGAAATCGGCAGTGAGACCAAGAGGAACTATTAACGATCTGATCTAATACAGATCATCTGGTCATTGACATTGGAGACTGAGTCTCAAAGTTGTCAGATAACTCATCCAAGGTACCGTCAACAGTAGCAAGAAGATGACAAGGGGTGGCAGTCACCTGCCATTGTGACTGAGCTCAAGGGCAGCCATCAGCTCACACTTAGCCCAGAGAGAGGTCATGTGATTTACTGGATACATGGGCCCCAGGTGTCATCTTGGTCCTGCCACCTGCCAGTCATGTGACCTCGAGCAAAGTTACTTCATTTGACTCATAGTTTCAGCATCTGTTAACTGGGCTATTAATAGCTCCCAAGTTGTTGGGGCTATTAAATCTGCCAGCATACGCAAAGGGCCTAGCAAAGTATCAGCACTATTTGCTAAACAAACATTTCCTGGGTGAATCATGACTGAGTCCCTGTCCAGCATAGCACAACATCACAAATCTAGTTTAGACTTTGCTTTTAACTCTCTGCCAACCTGGAAGGTGGCAAGGTTACCTATGATTATACAGTCATAGCACTGGAAACAGCAGAGGTGCTTTTCAACGTCACCTCTGACAACCCTACTCACTGTTCCCTTCCTCTGAGTTGCCCTCCCAACTGTCCTCATGTCACACAAAAAACAGTCTCTATTGCCTAGCCAGACTTACCCTGCGGTGGGACATAGCAATTTGAATGAGAAATGCCCCCTGCAGACTCCGATATGTGAGCATCTACCCCCCACCCCCGTTGGAGGTACTCTTGGGGGAGTTTAGGGTGTGTGTCTTGCTGGAAGAAGTACATCTCTGGGGGTGGGCTCTGAGAGGTTAAAGCCCCATGCCACTTCTAGTCCACTCTCTGTTATGTGGTTGCCTTAAAGGATGTATGCTCCCAGCTCTTTGTCCCAGCTGCCACACCTGCTACCTTCTGATACGCTGTCCCTGCCGCTTGAACTCTAGCCTCTGGTACCCAAGTCTAAGTGAACTCTTTCTTCTATAGGTGTCTTGTTC
The DNA here is from genome assembly GCF_947179515.1 of Apodemus sylvaticus. Classification (NCBI taxonomy): domain Eukaryota; kingdom Metazoa; phylum Chordata; class Mammalia; order Rodentia; family Muridae; genus Apodemus; species Apodemus sylvaticus. Next base: position 113,502,784 of record NC_067472.1, read on the forward strand.
CAGTGTTCCAGCACCATAACAGAAAGTGACCAATACACAGAAGGAGGGAAGCTTCTCTAACCCGAGTGACCTCACCAGTCCCTCCTTGTCTCAGCGGTCACTTTCCACTCTGTGAGGTGAAGCATCCTACAGCCTGAATGGCTGTGTCCCCTCCAAAATTTACATTGAAACTGCAATTTAAGTGCAGTGTTAAGAGAATTAATGACTGGTTCAACCATGGGGCTTCATGCTCTCATAAATGCATGAGTGACCTAGAAATCTACATAAAGGGGCTGGAGAGATGGCTCAAGAATTAAGAACACTTACTTAATTGCTCTTGCAAGTGACCTGAGTTCAGGCTCTGACACCCATGCTAGGCAGCTCACAATCACATGTAACTCCAATTCCAGGGGATCTAACAATGTCTTCTGGTGTCCTTGGGCCAACGGAACTTACACAGACATACCCGACAAACATGTACACACATATATAATTTAAGAAATAAGAATAAATAAATCTTTTCAAAAGTACCCGAAAAGCAAGTTCATCCCCTGGCATATGAAGACACTGAAATACACATCATTCTGGGAGCAGAAAGCAGCTACCAGCAGATGCCTGCCAGTGTCTTACCTCGTCCTCCCGCCTGCAGTGCCTTAGAAATAAACTTGTATTGCCAGGTGTGGTGGCGCACATATGTAATCCCAGCACTTGAGACTGTAACAGAAGAAATGCCACAAGTCATGAGCAACCTGGACTCCATAGTGAGTTCTGGGCCAGCCTGAGCTATATAGCAAGACCCTGTCTTTAAAAACAAATAATAAAAATAGTATTTTTCAGACAGGTTTTCTCCATATAGATCTGGCAATCCTGGAACTTCATCTGTGGACCAGACTAGATTCAAACTCACAAATCTGCCTGCCTCTGCCTCCCAAGTGCTGGGATTAAAGATATGCACCACAACTGTACAACAATAGTATTTTTTAAAGGAACTCATTAAAGAAATTCACTGTTATTGTATGTAAATTTCCCAGTCAGTTTGTTATATCAGGTCAAATGTACTAAGACAAGGTATGTTATAGGTTTGCTGTTTGGTTGGTTGGTTGGTTTTAATTATAGGAAGGTACAGCCAATCTAAAATGTATCATCTTAACAGTCTGTATAATCGAACATTTGGCTAGTACAAAACAGTCCTAAAGCAGAAATCAAGACTGTCAAATGATTTTAAGCATTCCACTGAGGCTCTTGGACATAAAGCATCCTCTTTAGATTTTTGTCACAATTCAATGGCATAATTTATCTAGTCAGTGCAGTGGTTGGAATATTATAAAATTTTAAAATGTGTCCAACATTATTAAGTTATAATAAATATGTTTTATTGCACATACAATCATGTCTTAGCCATAACTATAAAAGCAAAAGGTAGACAAACTTTTTGTAGGTAACATTCAAAACAGAATTAAGTCCTGCAGAAATAATCCATCCAGGCATGGTGAAGGCAGAGACAGGTGGATCTCTATGAGTTCAAGGCGAGCCTGGTCTACATAAGAAGTTCCTGGAAAGCCAAGAAAGGCTAGCTACATCATCAGACCCCATCTCAAAAACAAAACAAAACCTACAGCTCCAAGGGGTAGAGATTTCCTCACCTCAAAGAGAAGCACTTAAGTACTATACTTAAGTGCTAAAGATTATCTTAGCACCTATCCTGTCCAAAAATCTCATAATTTTTTTTATTTTAACTTTTATTTCATGCATCTGGGTGTTTTATCTATATCTTTATTTGCATGCCATGAGCATGACTGATGCCAGCAGAGACTACAATGGCCACCAGGTGCCCTGGAACTACAGTGACAGATGGCTCTGAGTTACCATGTGGGTGCTGAGAATCAAATTTAGGTCCTCTACGAGAGTAGCCAATACTCTTAACCCCTGAGCCATCTTTCTGCCCCCTCATAAATATTTTTAATCAGTATTATTTGCAAGTTTTTGTTTCTTTTAGGTGCATGAACTAAGTCTGTTTTAAAGTTATTACATGCATTTATTGAGTATAGTTATTTGTTTGTGTGGTGTGTGTGTGTGTATCTATGTGTGTCTGTGTATGAGCACAGGGCAGGGTATAAACACATATGCCATGGTACTCATGTTGCGATCAGGATATCTGCAGGAATAGGTTCTTTCTTTCTGTCACTTGGGTCACAGGAATGGAGAGCAAGTAGACAACAAGTGTCCTTACCCTCAGAGCCATCTCACCAAAACATTCATATATAGATGCTGGAAGATGAAAAAACAAAAAAGAAACAATTATTTCAGATAGACATATTTCTTTCAGTCTTTCTCAAAAGCTTAGTTCCCCAGCCCACTCACAGTTCCACAAGAATACAAATTTCTTCTAAGGGTAACCTGGATTTTCCAAACTAGTGGCATTCTTCCCAAAGTTAACTCTTAGAGATTCACCTGTCTCTGCCTCCTAAGGACTGGAATTAAAAGCATGCATCACGACTGCCCAGCTCCAAAGTTAACTCTTAGAAAGCAAAATTATTGAATCTTGACCAGAAAAGCTTATTCAGCTTTCTTTTGTCTGCCAAAAACAATTACAATTTGGCATGACTAATTAAACTTGCTCTCCAAGACAAAACCAGGAACCCGTGTGGGGGTGGGAACGAGAAAAAGAAGAAACAAATGCACAAATGCTAGGACTGGCCCAAAAGTTCCCCAAATGGCAAAGGTGACTGTTTCCCATAATCTTTCTGAGACAATCAGAGTTCCACGAAAAACAGTGGATTAAGATGATGTCTTCCTCCAGTGGCTGAGTTATTTGGTGTGTGTACTTTCTGAAGCTTTTCAAGTCAATGGATTTATAAATAAGGGAAACATTTCCATCAGACCATGACTCCCAGTTTGTTTGTTTGTTGAGACAGGGTTTCTCTGTATGTCCCTGACTATCCTGGATCGATCTCCCCAGCCTATTTACTTATTTTTAATGAATGACTTTTTACACTGGGTCTTGCTCTGCAGCCCTAGCTAGCCTGAACCTTGATATGTTGAACATGCTGACCTCAAACTCACAAAGCCCAGGCTGCCTTTGCCTCCAGAGTGCTAGAATTAAAGGCATACACCACCATTCCTGGATGAATCTCAACTTCAGTTCAAAGCCATAATTGTCACCATATATACTATACGTAAAATTACTTAAATGTTTATCCTTATTATTTTATGTATATATGGAAACTGTGTGGTGTGTGTGTGTGTGTGTGTGAATCCTTCTCTCTCTTAACCCCTGAGCCATCTCTCCAGCCCCAAACACAGATTTATTTAGACTCCCAAATCATGCCTAAGAGCAACCATTTGCCTTGCTCGCTGGAGGATGTCCAAAATTGACCAGGTCAGGCGCCATCCTGAGACTGGAGTGGGGTTTAATCCTTACAACCACATTACACGCTAAGGAGTGGTGCCTCCCTCCAACTTTCTTCTTTTATCTCAAAATTCGTTTCAGTCTTACCAAAAAATTTCAAGTCAGTTACTACGAATTTATTTCCTTAAACTCACAGAGATCCTGCTGCCTCTGCCTTCAGAGTGCTGGGATTAAAGGTGTGTGTCTTTACCCAAATTACTCAAATGTTAATAATGTTGTACCCCATTTTTCCCTTCACATTTTCTCTCCTATAGATACCACTCCATCTCTAAATATGCAGTATTTCCTTAAAAGCCTATTCGCTCCTATTTCCACAATATAATTATCAAAATCAGGAAATTAATATTGACCCTAAACCTAATCCAGTTTCAACCCTTAATTGATTTTACCCACTGTCCAAAGAGCATTCATGGCAATATAAATTATATCGATGGACAAAGAGAAAAATGTCTTTGATCTTTTGTCCTTCCGACTCTTAATTTAGAAGCAGTTCAGTCTTTCACACCCCATGCTATTCTGTGAGACAGGTCTCTCAGGGAACCTGAAGCCAAGTTCAGCTACACAGGCGTCATCAAGGCCCAAAGATTCACCTGTCCTCAGCCCCTCCATTGCTTGGTATGACACCAAGCCACGACCACACCCAACTTTTAACCTCCAGCTTGCACAGCAAGGCCTCTTACCCACTGAGCCATCTCCCTAAGCCCTTGTGGTTACATTCCAGTTATATATTTGAGGGAGGGATTCTACAAAGGAGTGGGGTGTTTTCCTCATAAGTCTATTTGCCTTATCATTGATATTTGGTCACTCAGCAAAAGTAATGTCTGCTGTCTTCCTTGACAATAAGGTTTTGCTTGCCCCCCACCCCTGCCCCTTTACAACTAATGAGTACCTACCTATCTGTGAGGAGATGCTGAGGCAGGCATCCCCTGCCTCAGACAATGAGAACTTTGGAGAAAACGGACTTATCCAATGTCATAAATCTTAAAGATACCAATACATAAATGCAAAGTCATATGTAAGTTCCCATATTGAGGTTTCTTTCTTTCTTTTTTTTTTTTTTTTTTTTTAAGATTTACTTATTACTATAGGTAAATACACCATAGCTGTCTTCAGACACACCAAAAGAGGGCGACAGATCTCATTACGAATGGTGAGCCACCATGTGGTTGCTGGGATTTGAACTCAGGACCTTTGGAAGAGCAGTCAATGCTCTTACCTGCTAAGCCATCTCACCAGCCCCCAAAGATACATGGCAGGTAGCTGTGAGCTTTCTCATAAAGGCCCTCTGTTTCCCACACCAGCCACCATGGCTAAAGTGGCCTCATCCAATGCCCTAACCCTCACAAAACGACTTCAGGGCCCACACAATCCTAGTCTTAAACGTCTAGGATAAAAATAAGGTGGAGTATGAAAGACTGGAACACTTCTAAATTAACCGAGACTGAAGGACAAATAGACAGTAAATGTCTAGTTCAAATGACCAGTCACCCTGTCTCTAGTGCTTTTTCTCGTAAACTCTAAGGCAGCCCCTTAGACCGGAAGGAAGTCATCCTGAGGGCGGCCCTATACACCGGAAGGAAGCCTCTATACTCTAAACAATGAATGTGGTTGTGCTAGAGGAAAGAAAGTCTGGGACAGTAAAATGCCTAACAGGAGACTGTGCGCATCTGAACCCCCAGCTGAAAGGGGAAACCTGAGAACTGTCTCAGCCTTGAAACTATCTCTCACACCCTGACCATTCAACTAGCTGGCTGAAGCTGTTCTTTCTGAGCTCCTATTTCTCTCTCTCCCTTTCTCCCTCTCTCTTTTTTTAAAGATTCATATTTTTTAAAAAGTTTAATAAGGATAAGTGTCTGAACCACATGTAAGTTTGTGTACGCATGCATGACTGGTACTCACAGAAGCCAGAAAAGAGCTTCAGATTCCCTAGAATGACACACAGTTGTGAGTCACCACGTGAGTACTGGGAACTGCACCCAGATCTCTCTGGAAGAACAGCCCTTAACCACTGAGCCATCTCTCTAGTCTCTCTTCCTAGTTTTTTTTTTTTTTTTTTTTTTTGTTTTTTTTTTGTTTTTTTTTTGTTTTAGATTATATATTACATGGTTAATGTATTGGCACAGTTAAAAAATTAATATGTGCCGGGTAGTGGTGGTGCACGCCTGTAGTCCCAGCACTTGGGAGGCAGAGGCAGGCAGATTTCTGAGTTCGAGGCCAGCCTGGTCTACAGAGTGAGTTCCAGGACAGCCAGGGCTATACAAAAAAAAACCCTGTCTCAACCCCATCCCCCCCACTCCCCCGCAAAAAAAATCAATATGCTATATACTCACTAGAATAGATATAATGATTTTTTTAACAGATATTGGCACAGAGATAGAAAAACAATGGAACTCTTTTTAAATAACTTACTATTTAATTTAAGTATATGAGTGTTCTGTGTACATGTATATGTGCACCACACACTTGACTAGTGTCCAAAGAGATGAGAAGACAATGTCAAACTTCCTGGAACAGGAATTGCAGATAGTTGTGAGCCTCCCTATAGGTGCTGGGAATCAAACTCAGAGCCCCTGGAAGAGCAGCAGGCATTCTTACCCACTGAACCATCTCTCTATCCACATCCTGAGCAATAATTATCAAAACATATATCCACTTAAAAATCTAAAGTATATGTTGACAGCAGCATTTTTCAAATTGGCCAAAAAGTATAAACAACTCAAATTATACATAATATGACAAAATAGATCCATAAAATGAAGAATAGCCATACAATGGAATATTATTTGACAATAAAAAGTTATGCAGCACTGATACAGAGTGATATAGGTGAAGTTTGAAAATTTTATGTTAATGAAAGAAGTCATTCACACAAGACCACATGTGGTATAATTCCATGCATGTTAAATGATTGAAATAGCAAATGTATACAGATAGAAAATATAATAGAGGTGGCCTTGAGCTGGGCAGGTAGGGGTGTGGAAAATAGCAAATAACTGCTAAGGGGCATGAAGTTTCTTTTGGTGGTGATTTAAAAAAATCTTAAATTTGATTGTGATAACATTTTTGTGGTGAGCAAAAAAATCCTAAAGTTGACTATACAACTTGATCAACATACTGAAAAATATTAAATTGTATATTTTTAAGGGCAATTTATGTGATATATGTTAACCACATATCAATAGAGTTACTTTTAAAATCAGAACTCTATACTTATTACGGTAGCTCCAACCTATAGAATCCCAGCACTCAGAACACTAGACATAAGAACTTTTTTAAGACTGAGGCCAACCTGGGCTTCAAAATGAGTTCCAGACCAGCCGGGCTACAGAGTGAGAACATGATATAAGTTTATCAAAATATCTCAATATACATGTATATACATACGCTATCCATAATCTACACATTGTCCATTACCTACTTTCTACAAGTAACCACAGTATTTTTTCATAGCCTTCCATGGTTTCTTTGTACAAATTCAAAATATAACTATCCCTCACAAAATATATTTCACACTTCCTTCTATCACTTACTATATATAGCCTCAGAGAGCATCCGAACTCCTGTTTGTAGCTTTAAAGATTTTTCCCTTGTGTAAAGATATCCAGTCCCCTGCTGATGCACACTTCCAACCATTTTCTATCAGCAAGATGCTGCAATGATTGCACTTGATCATTGTGTTTCGACAGATGACACTCTGTTCCCAGACAGCCAGGACAATGTGTGGACTAGCAGGAAGCACTCTGGAGTTAGTACAGTATTTGCAACTGGTCTCTCCTGTTAAGTGGCTATGTGACTAGTCACACTGTGAATTACTTGTGGCTTCAAAGACTTAGTTTCCTTACTTTCATAAGCATCTTGCCTACATTATCACATGCTTTTAAGACTAACTATAAGATAGATTATGTCTGAGACAATTTGAATATCAGAAAGCATAAACAGAGGAAACCTGATAACGATTATAATACACTGGAGGGCAAACGTTTAAAGCGTTTGAAGTGGCAAGGAGGAGCCGGAAGCTAACTGATCATATGATAAATATAGGATGAGGAAATTTAGGAAATATTAGATGAGAGTTGTAGAGAAACCTCATATTGGTCATTTCAATATGATGCCCTTTCCATGGGAAGTCCTGACTTTCCACCTTAACCAAGGGCTCAACCCTCATATCACCAGGGATCTGAAAAACTGACCCTACACATCCCTAAGATGCAAGGGGCCAGGGGTGCGGCTGAAAATTCCAACCAAAATTCCTTAACCCACGTTCAATAATGAGAAAATGGTCAGAAAAGTACAATTTCAGCATACAGAACAACAGACTTAAGACATTCAAAGATCTTAACACCAAGACAAGAAGACAGATATATATTATCCTAAATTAAAAATAAACAACTAAAGGACACAATTATCTTGTATGAATCATACCTAAATAGATTTTGGATCAAACATTTTTTTTGTTTAATAAAAAGGTTAATTTTTTTTTCTTTTGAGACAGGGTTTCTCTGTGTAGCCCTGGCTGTCCTGGAACTCACTCTGTAGACCAGGCTGGCCTCAGACTCAGAAATCTACCTGCCTCTGCCTCCCAAGTGCTGGGACTACAGGCGTGCGCCACCATTGCCGGGCTTAATGATCACACACACATACTACACCACCACCACACACACCTTATCAATCAATGTAATTTAAACATTTTAAATTTGCATAGGATTGAAAGAACTCTGAGACAGCATACAGAGTACCCCTAAATAGTGTATCTCCCTTTGAAGATCTTACTAAGAGATCTGAATTTCACAGAATCAAGTGGGGTGTAAGAAAAGCTCCATCTCTGCTTCTCTGTCAGAGCACCCAGCAGAGGACCTTGTATTTAACCTATGCACAGAAGTTCTGGTTGACAAAGTAGACCCGACTTTATGAGAACAAGAATAACATTCTTCCTAAAAAATGCCATTGGAATTTCAGGAACGACTGCTATGAACTAATTTAGTCAGAGGTGCCAGCACCTTACAGACAGCATATATTTATGTGCTTATGCACATGCAAATTTGTCAGAGCTATTTTACACACATGTCCTACTTAGGTTTCTGTGGCTGTGATAAGACACTGACTAAACCCGACTTAGGAGAGGAAAGCCAAGGCGGGAACTGAGGCAGAAACCATGGAGTCAGTATCCAAAGCAGACCGAGGGAGGGTGGCAGCTGGTGGCCTTGCTTCCAGACTCAGGTTTGGTCTCATACCTCATACCTGTCAGAACCACTTGCCTAAGGTGGCTCCATCCATGGTGGGTGGGCTCGGGCCCCCACAAACATGCCCTTTTGTTTTGCTGTGACACATTTAGCAGCAGCACATATTGCACTAAACAAAGGACTCATTATATCCAATAAGGATTAATTTTGTTTGTTTGCTTATTATTTTGTTTTGGTTTTCCAGACAAGGTTTCTCTGTTTAGCCCTGGTTATCTGGAACTCTGGTAGACCAGGCTGACCTTGAACTGAACATTCACCCACCAGAGTGCTGGGACTACAAGCATGCACCCCTATACCTCAAGAAGGATCTTAACGGCCCCCTAAAGTCCTGCTCCCATTCCAATTTCCCCAAATGTCCTCAATAATAAGACTTGTTTTCTTTTGTTTTTAGGGCTTCAATCAAAGAATGCAGGCCATTCTGTTATCTTATCTCTTTAGCCTTCTTTAATGTTTACCTTTCATTCTATTCCAGGAATCATTCATGATGTTGTAAAGATCACAAGTCGGCTCCTGGGTATAGTGCATTCTACCACTTGGATGTGTTTAATTATTTCCTCATGATTAGATGCAAGTTAAACATTTCTGGCAAACACCAGTTTCTACTCCATCAACTCAGCACTGATGATGTGAGCTCCAGCTAGGCTTACTACACCATTTCTCCTTTGTCACAGTGAGTACTAAATAGGCACCAGCAAATAAATACAATGTTGAAAGTTACCAATAAATGTAGTATTTAAAATAGCTACTATGGGGCTGAGCAGATGCTCAGTAGTTGAGAACACTTTTGCCATTGTAGACATCTTGAGTTCAGTTCCCAGCCCCCACGTAACCATCAGTAACTCCAGTTTGGGGGTATCTTACATCCTTTTCCAACCATTGCAAATACCAGGTGTATTTGTGGTACACACATGTGTATACATACATACTGTCAAACATTCATACAAATAAAAAATCTTTTTAAAAAATTTAAAGTCACCATGAACACCAGTTATGTTAGGCCTAGTGCCAGATGCTTAAAATATATTCTCAATATTCTTTATATTCTCACAGAGAGATAGCATAGTGGTTAAGAATATTGCTACTCTCACAGAAGACACAGGTTCAGTTCCCAGTACCCACATAGTGGTTCATAATCATCTGTAATGTGTTTCAGGGGATCTGATATCCTCTGCTGGCCTCTGAGGGCACTAAACACACACACAAACACACACACACACACACACACACATATATATATGTATATATATATACTCACAGCCTTATACACATACAATAAATAAATCTGAAAATATATTCTCAATTAATCTTCACTACAATCCTCCTTCAAAACAGGTTCAAAGAAGTTAAGGTATTTGTCCAGGAGCACACATAATGAAAAGAGAAAATGCAGGATCACTCAAATGAACTATGATACAAAAATACAGACAAATTAGCGTGTGATCCCATGGGTCATGTCTTCCTGACGAAGCTTCAAAGGACCTTTATGTTACAGGTTTGGTCCACAACACTGAAAGAAAAATAAATTCCCAAGAACCTTTCTGATAGACTAATGTTGAGGCTCCTAGTTCTCAAAGGTCAGATTCCTGTGGGAAGGAACCTGAGAATAAGTTATCTGGGAGTCACATAAAATCCCTCTTCACTCAGAAATGTTCATTTAACTAGCCACATTTCCACTACAGCCAAGAAAATACATCAATGATTTCCTAAGTAATGATAACACTGTAGAATTTTGACTTTTAGCCCTCCCTGTGCAATAAAATAATGGGGGAAAGATACATTAGAGAATTCTGTTTCTTTCCTACAGAAAAATACTGTAAATAGTTCACCCAATTATATTTATTTGGTATGACATTGCTTATCTGTAAAATTCAAAAGCCCATTATTTAGGGGATATTATGAGCTATTAGAATGATTTTTGGGAAACTAACTTAAATTTAGGAAGTTGAGCCCTAAAAGAAAGCAGAACTGAAATACTTCTGAATTTCCCTAAACTTACCCACAAAACATCTCAAAGACTATATAGGTCTTAGAAAATAAACTGGGAGTAGCCATTTACATTTGACATTTAATTATTACAAATTATATCTTTCAATATGTTGATTTTTTTTCTTTATTTAGAAAATATCCTTAGAGAAACTGGAGAGATGGCTCAGAGGTTGAGAGCACTGACTAATCTTCCAGTGATCCTGAGTTCAAGTCCCAGCAACCACATGGTGGCTCACAACCATCTATAATGAGATCTGGCACCCTCTTCTGGTATACAGGCATATATGCAGGCAGGAAATGAAGAAATCTTAAAAAAGAAAGAAAGAATCATTAGAGGCATTGGCTAGTCTATCCAGTTAATAAACATGCAAAATCTCTAATTTATTCAAAGCCTGGGAACTTCCTCTCTAGAGCTGCTCCTTGCCTTCACTTCCAGAGCTGAAGGCTGGGGGCCACATAGTTAAATTCCCACCCTCCAAACACAAATGTCTCCTGAGGGGCTGTGCTATCTCAGAATTGCTATCCACCCTCCATTTGTTCATGTGTCTTCCTCCCTTCAGAGAAATTTCTTGAAAGCATACACTATCTCACTTGATGTCGCAGTCCTAGGATGATGCACCTACATGGGGATAGTCTGTCATGGGATAAACCCATTTTATAGATGAGAAAACTAAACCTTGAAAATGAATATGCCATCCCCAACATTATACATCAATAAATAAGTAGTACCCTACCCTAGCATCATTACATCTCTCTTCCTTAGACTACCATGCTACATCCTACACAACCCTAGGAAGAATAAAACAAAGATCTCAGATTGTTCCAGAAGCCTCAAATCAACAGAACCCAGAGCCCTACCCACCCCTTCTTGAACAAACTCAGGTGCCAAATCAGCTTTCTCTTTCTCTGAAAAGCCATACTTTTTCTTCCTAGTCTAATCTAATCAATCAATTACACATTTAGAAAATTACAATTTTCAAACCTAGTGTCTCTCCAGTCTCCACCAAGAGTCAAGTGTCATCACCTATTGCCAAGACTCCAGAAGTGACCTGCTGCTCCGTCTTCACCAGCTCAACTTGGCCAGAGTCCTCCCGATATTTTGTCTGTCTTTTAAAAATGCCTGTCATTTATTATTGGTGTGTGTGTGTGTGTCCTACACATCAGCACATACGGAAGTCAGAGGACAACTTTTAGGAGTCAGTCTTCTCCTTCTACCATGGGTTCTAAGGACAGAATTCAGGTCCTCAGGCTTTTTTTGTGGCAATTGTGTTTACCCACAGAGCCATCTCACTAACCGCGGGGTGTTTTTAAAAGTAATTCCACATATGATATTCATCTAGTTAATTAAAGCACTTCCTAAGTTGCCATTACACTGAGGATAAAAACCAAAATCACCTTGTCATTCAAAACTGCCCAGGCTCCCGAACTTCTTCTAGCTCCATCTCCTACTCACCACTCTTCTCTGTAAGCTGAACGTGCAGTTCCTTCTGCCTACAAATCCTAATTGCTCTACTCAAAGCAACTCCCATTGCCACCTCAAATTATGTATGACCACTCAAGTCCCTTCAAATGCCACTCCCTACAGGAAACCTTCCCTGGTTACACCAGAAAAGGGAACAGAGTCATATTTGGTACTTTCATCCCATCTTGCAAACCCGTGGGAAGACGCATACATGACACTTGGAATACTTCAACCTGGGGGAACATTTGTCTTCCTTAATACACCACAGAGCTTATCAAACACAATACCTGCCCAACTGACATTTGCTGTTAGAATAAGTTTCAGGCTTTACTGTGGAGGATTATAACAAAAATCCAAGGAAACCAAGAAGCAAAGGCTGGTGTCCTTTTGTAGATGTACAAACTGAGGCAGAAAGAAACTTGCAGCTCTTGAAAGTCATTGGACAGCTGCGACAGCTAATCTTCATCTCATTCCCCCTCCCCACTGAACACCCCCCTCCCCAGGGAGCCCGGGAGTATTGCAGGAAAGAGGGATTAGTACTGCAAGGTAGTACAAGAGAGGCCTCATCACCTGTGCCAAAGGCAGACTTCAAATGGACAATGGCCCTTAAATTCCTAGTTAAGTAAAAAAGGAGATACAGCTGCCACCACACCCAGGTCCTGGGGAGAGCAGCATAGAACAACAAACTTCTTTCTTCCACCAAGAAGACAAAAATGGCAGGAACTCTAACTACCTTCAAAAACACAAACCTGCAGTTTGCCTGCTGTACTGCTGGTACTCAGCACCATGCTGAGAGGATCCACTGTTTCCCCACCACTCCCTGGAAGAGGGAAGAAACAAATACTAGATGTAGCAGAAGCTACTTAAGACTACTTTGGGAGTGACAAGAGCGTTCTGTGTAAAGCATTAAAACATGTTTGCTAAACCATGGGGACTTAGCAGTGCCATGGAAAGGAAGAGCGCAAGAGCTCCAGGCCTGCATTCACTGCCCATATGCTCCTGGGCCCAGGTTATATCTGCCTTGGAAAGCACAATCCCAGCCCTGTTCTGGCTGTCACCCTGCCAAGCACAGGCTCCACGGGGGTGGGGGGGGGGTGGGTATGACTCTGAATAAAGATCTACACATCACCCAAATCCTCCAGGGTTCCTTCAAGGAAGGGAGGATGAAGGTATGGAGGGTGGCATACAGAGCTTGGAAAGTGACTTAGAGAAAGAGACATGATAGTCTCCTGACACAGGGGAAATCCTCAAACAGAGAGAAAAGGCAATATTTACTACAAATAGACAAGGGGAAATAAATGGAATTTGAAGAGGTGTGAACGGGGTAGGGAGAGAAAGAAAGGCAGAGAGAAGAGCAGAGTAACATCAAAGGTGTGGGAAGAAGCAGATCCTGCGGGCTCATCGTTCCCCAAATCTAATTCATTGCACCCCAATGAGTCCCTGCACTTACAAAGCCCGTAGGATGGACTGTCCTTCGCATTCAGAATCATGAAACACTTAACAAAGTGTCACCCAGCAACTCCAACTTTGGAGACATGAGAATCTAAGTTGAAAATGAATAAAATTGGTTCACAGAAGCTAGAGACAGACAGTAATGATTTTTCCTCTAAAGCTGGCAGAGGCTGTGAAAAAGCTTTAGCCTTTTGGAGTTAAGCAAATACTCTGGCATTTCTCCTTCTTTTGACATTCCGAAAGGGGGTGTGGTTGACCCAAAGTCCATTCATTTCCAAGGTTGTATATCTCTCAGCTAAGACTGGCCCCATCTGTTCTGGAGTCAGCCAGCTGTTTATCTCAAAGAAACATATTTATTGCAGAGTTCATCCCAGTAACTCTTAAGAGGAGGGCCAGCATCATGCAAGCCAGAATGTTGCCTGCCTTATTAAATGTGTCAATTCGTTGAAAAAACAAAATTCAAACAAACAGCACAATACCATGCTCCCTGGTTTCCCTGGTCAGGTTCTCTGTGCTTGGATACCTTTCATTAAAGTTCACTAAAGGGTGACACTACATCTAACTTTTCCTTTCCCTAAAGTGTTAAAAAAAAAAAAAAAAAAAAGCACCCAGGTTTCCTAATCGATTTGATTCCGTCTGCAAACCGTTATTTCTGAGTGGAGACTAAAGCCTCGGGAAACGGCAGCTTGTTACAGTACCATTGTCAGTGGCAGAAGCTTATAGCGATGTGATTTAAAACACTCACACTAGCACAAATTCTACTTCCAAACCATCCCGAATCCCTCAGTCGGGAGAACACAAAAAATAAAAACGCTTAACAAAAATGCAGCTTCTAGCAGCAGAAGAGAACCTTCCCTAGACACGTGAAATATTTCTGACTGGCACGGAGTGCACCATTAAAGGACACTGTCACCTCAAATCAGCAGAAAAAGGCGAGACAAATGACACAGACATACGAACATAAAATAAAGCCCTACGAAACTTAAGCGTCTCAAGAGAAACATGCTCATCTTAAAAATAGTGTGTGCTAGTCCAAGCGACACAAATGTTCTCAAGAAGTACGGCCACATTAAAGCACTGTCTCCATTTCTCCCCACACATCACCCTTTTCCACTCAAACCTCAGCACTGGCGCCGAGCAATGACAGGACTGCAGTCCCCCACCTTTGCCCTCCTCGTGTTTTCCAAGTGCACTTCCCAACATCCTTCCCAGCCCAGCCCCCTCTCCCAGCCTCAAAAAGGTTTAAAGGGAGTTGAGGCGAGGAAATTGGCAGGCACCAGTCCTCTGGCGGGGGCAGGTTGCAGGAGTTGTTCTTTGCAGTGACCCAAATTGCACAGAGCTATTTAGCTCTTAGCAGCGCCAGTGAGAACCTCCCGAGTCCATAACCCCATTCCCGGCCCCATCTTCTCAAAAGAAAGCCTTGAGAACTAAGCGGGAGGAATAACTTGGGAGAACGATTTGAATAAATCACTTTAACTCACCTGGTTTGGGATTTTTCTCCCCACCCCAGGCATAAACAGAAATGATATACGAATGAGTCACGCACGCAAGAGAAGGTGCTGCGGTGTCCTAAGTCCAAGGACTGGAGTCAGTCCCTGCCCTGGTCCTGCTGCTACTCAAGGCTCAGCTGGAGTAAGCGGCAATAGCGAGCCCAGCAGCATCAGCAGGGGGGGCGGGGGTAGATAGACCGTAGCACAATGAATGCAGTAGGGTTTTGCGATGACATCATCCCTCTGTCCGAGCGGCCCCAATAGCCATGCTCCAGAGCTGTGCACTCTGGGATTTGTAGTTCCTTGAAGTCCGGGAGCGATGCAGAGGCTACAGCTGGAACTACAATACCCAGGATGCTCTGGTCAAAGCGCCCAGAGAGGGACCGGACCGGCCGCCATGTTGGAGCCCTGAAGCTGCGGCGGGCCGAGGCTTCGCAGGGGCTCGTGGAGCTGAGAGGTGGGTGGCATGGTGAGAATGGTGAGGCGAGGATGTAGAACTTGATAGCCTCGTGCACCCTGTAGGAGTGAACAGAGGCTACACTGGGAACCGACAGGGCTGTCGCTCCAGAAATGGCCTCGCGAGTCGTAATGAGCCTCAACCCGCAGGGCTTGCACAAGGCCTCGCTACCGGGGAATACAGGGAGTCGCTTTACTTCTGAGCGTGGAGGACCCGGTAGACTTCCTAGACGGATTGTCTGAGCAGAAGGTGTCTTTGTTGTGGTGTGGGGACTCGGGATCGCAGGCCTCGCCCCTGTAGGACGAAAAGCCCGCTTGCACCCTGAGTGGAGCTAAACTTACTAGGTGGCGGTTGTTGTTGTTAGTATTATTTGTCTTGTCATTTTTCTCCGTCCCTCATGATCGTTTTCTCAGGTGTCGGACCCCTGCCCCTACCACTGAATTTTCGATCCGTCGTGAATTGCAGAGGGCCTCAAAGAAATCTTTGGTAGATAACGTGATCACAAAGGGTTATAACTTTGGCCCTGAAAATGACAAAGGAAGGATCTACCGAAGTTAGCACCTAATCTTTCTTACCCCTCCAGCGAAAGTAAACGGACGTTGAAAAGGGTCTGCAAGTGAGCAGTCTTACTCGGACTAACACTGAATGAACTATGCTAAAAATACTGCGTAAATTCAAAGTTGATAACCGTGGAGAACTTCCCTTTTCTTTTGTTACCTATATTAATTGTGCAAAATAATGTGTTTCGTTGTGACTTGTCTTCATGCAGATAACATTAGTTAACACATTCATCATCCCCCTTCCCTTACCCACTTGGTACCTTTACCAATGAAAATGCATTCAGATGACTTAAAGAACTTTTGAGCCTGTTTGCTCGGCATCACAAATGACACCCTTTCTCCAGTACTGTGTTTGTTTTTCAGGTTCTGAAGTTTACTATAGAAACACCTGCAGATTGTCTCTGAAAAGTTAAAAATGCTGATAGGCATAATTTGTGTATTTTATTTTTCCCTCCCAAGCTTTGTGAAGAAGATGTAGCTCAGTGGTGGTTTGAATTCACACAGCACAATCAAGACCCTGGATTGGATCCCCAACACTGGTTTGTTAGCATCAGTGAAAATATATACAGTGCCTCTGTTAGAAATTAATAAAATTCTGCTGATAAGTAGCTCTTCCTTTCAAAAAGATAGGCAGGCTGCTTTTAAAATTGCCAAAACACAACAGGAACCCTCAAAGATATATGGAGATGATGGTAGCTAAAAAGGCAGTTTTCAAAGACTAGGCTTATGTTGGGAGACGCAGCCACAGAAGTGGCAAAAGCCAGTCTTGTGAATTCAGCAATATAAAAGCCTCAGAAATATGATGATTCTTCTGCCTGTAATGTTGGTAAGTACCAGAAAGGAAAGGAAGTTCCTTTGTGTCCTTTGCTTGAAATGTAGAAATGGTTCAGGCTAATAAACCATTTGTTTTATAATACGTTTATATGAGCAATAACCTAAGTTTGAGTTATGTAAAAGACTTATTGAAAGAAAATAACAGGGTAGCTGAAAATGGTGTGAAAATGGGGTTAATTTAATGTAATGGGTTCTACAATATGTATGTGATTGAGTACTTTGAAGTATTCTAGCCTTCTATATAATGGATAGTCAAGCATAAATGCATGGGAAAAATATCAGTGTCTTAGACTAAAAATTAAGTCTACTTTCATAGGAAAAAATCGATATTCTTTAGAAACATAAGGGAAAACATTTTACCAGGAAAAAACCAAATGTATCTTTCAGACCTCTTTGATTATGGTAAATACCATATTTCCCATTTCCTTAAGTTGATACAGATAGACACACCATTTGGATTTAGCAAATAAGGTTTTGGGGGTTCCCCCCCCCTTGGAGCAAATCATTAACTCATTTTAAATAATAAGAAAACTAAAATTTTTCATATTTTAGACATTCGTTCACATAGATTTTTGCTGCTCCTGCATGGCTTAAGGTAAATGGAACAAATGTTTCCCAAAATTTGAAATCTAAATGACATCAAATTTATATTAATTAATGACTACCTAGAAAAGCAAGCTTTCTTTATCTTACTATCTTATTTCTCAGATTTTTAACAGGCTTGGATAATTAAAGGGCACTAGAAAACATATTTTTGCAAGAATATATGCTGATAAACTGTATATGTTAATGAATATAACCATTTCCGGAAATTCAGGTATGCTGAGATGCTCAACTGCAGCCATTTGTGTAAGTAGGCATACATTCATAGGTCTTTGAGAATCTTCAATAATGCTGTGTGTATGATGTTGCTATAAACTAATCCTCTGGGTTGTATCTTTTTTTTTTTTATACTCAGCTTTGTTGAAATGAAATTCACATGTGCACTTCACCTATATAAAGGGTACAGTCCAATGGGTTTTAGTTTGCCCAGAGTTCGGGCAATCAACACAATTATACAGGAAAAAAAAAAAAAAAACTATGCAAAACCATGCTTGTAAGTATAAAGAAATAACTGTGGAAGGATTTGTGTCTTCTTCTAAAGTGGTATTATACAAAGCTTATTGTGGGTAATGTAGTCTTAAAGTACTTCAATTACAATTGCAATACTGCAAGTAAATAGCATGTTCCTTGTAGGTAATAAGTGGCTTTTACTGGAAACAGACTATTTTGTAGCATAGGTTACTGGCAGTTACATGATACAGCACTGTCTCAGTTGAGAATTCTTTTAACGATGACTCGTACTTGATTGATTGCTTTCTTTTTCTGTATGATTATCATGCTGGGCATTACGCCTTTATTGAATTTTAGTCCCTGAGCTTATTCCATGTTCAGTGTTCATGTTTGTGTGTCTTTCTAAACCTCAGCTTTCATTTTGCTTTTGAGATGGTTCATGAGCATTTTTTCCCCAAGCTGCCATTGTTTGCCCATGAAGGCTTACTAAATTTTGTTATTTTTTATATAAACTCTGAATTACCAATATAGTGAAGAGTCACCAGATTTCAGGGTTAAGGACTGAATGGAATAGAGAAAAACAGGTACCAAATAAAAATAAGAGGTTTGAGTCTCTGAAAGATAAATGTGGGTTTATTTTAAATGTTAGAAGCAACAACTTATTTATTTTTAAGGATTTATATGCTTGGGTATTTGCCATCATGTAATTGCCTACTCTGGTGTCCACAGAGGTCAAAAGAGAGCCTCAGATTGCCCTGGAACTAGAGTTATAGATTGTTTTGAGCCACCATCTGGGTGTTGGAAACTGAACTTGGTCCTTTGAAAAAGCAACAAGTGCTCTTAACCATTGAACTGTCTCTATCCTCTCACAACTGTCTTAATCCCCTCTTAGAAACTAAAGTCCAGCCTTAACTCAGTGCACAATGATTACGTCCTAAAGGAATCTGAGGACATTTATACTTACACTCTGCTGGAAAACCCAGCCAAAAAGGCAAAGAAAAGGATCTCTGAAATTCTTTTACAGTAATTTTCTTGCATAATACTCAGTGGTTTGGGTTTCTTTCTAAAACCCAGCACTGTTGAGGGAGAAAGAAGGAAACTGTTACTTGGAGCCCAGCCTGGACTATGTGGGGAATTCTTGTCAAACCACAGGAAATTTTTTTTCTTTTCATGATTGCCATTTTCAAGTCTTGGCTGCCTGTATAACCAAACTTGGATTTTGTGAATTTTTTATGATTTAAAAAAAAAAAACAAGACGTAGCAGTGACAATGAACCTTACCTACTGAGTAATTTCATCCTAAAGCATGGTATTTATACTTCATTAATGCACATCAAACTCAACTGGGATCTTTAAAACCGTTATTAGAGAGAGTATTAAATGTTCAGTGAATGCCACTGGTCTCTGTTACTGATAAGAGAAATCCATAATTGAATTTATTAGATTACTTTTGTGGGAAAAGTGTGATTGTGCAGATACAAAAGATGCAAAAGGAGAAAAGCAACTGACAGGCAGAATAGCCCTCTGTAAATGTCATAAATCCAATTCTAACAGTTACGGATCAAATTTTACATTGCCTGAAGTTATTATCATCTCATACTACCTGTTTTCTCTAGAGATTTAACTGGAAAGATAAATGAAGAAAAAGAGTGAATACAGAAAGAGTTCTATAAAATGAAAAACTAGAAATCAAGACTCAAAAGACACTTGGCCTGCACATATACATATACCTTCCCCCACACCACCTTTTTAGTTTCCAGAGACAGATTCTCTTAATAGCTCTGGCTGTCCTGGGGCTATCTACAAAACATAGGCTGGCCTCAGCCTGATCCACCTTGCCACCCTTTTTTCTCTGCTAGTCTAATTAGGTAACTAATTAATACTTGTGCAACGATCCAGAATAAATTTCAAGTAACTTAAGAAGAAAAAAGTTGTTTTTTCTTTGAGACAGGATCTTTTTACATAGCCTTGCCTGGCTGCCCTAGAACTTGACTAGACTGGCCTTGAACTCTCAGAGATCTCTGCCTCCCTAGTGCTGGGGTTACCCATGCACCATGCTGACATAAAAATGAGTTCCTGATAGCCTGTCATAGTTGAGGTAAGTGAATTTTTAGAGGATACTTCACTACCATGACAAAATTGTCTTAAAAAATATTTGACATATGGGAAGTAATTCCTGTAGTAATACTGGACATGCATGATAAAATATGTATGCTGATTGATGTCAAACTAAAGTGTTTGTCAAGCCATTTCTACTACTGTACATCATGGTAGGTAAGTATACACCTGTGATCATGTTTGATCAGAAAGTTGGTTTTGTCATTTAGTGTAGGCTTTAGCAATAGGAGGATATGTTTGAGTCTCGCTTTCATATGATGTTGACACATTCATTTTGGGCTTACTGGTATAAAAATTGCATGCCTATTTCATTGAGTTTTCCAAAGAATTAAGGAAGTATATGAAAAGCCGGGCGGTGGTGGCATATGCTTGTAATCCCAGCACTCTGGGAGGCAGAGGCAGGAGGATTTCTGAGTTCAAGGCCAGCCTGGTCTACAGAGTGAGTTCCAGGACAGCCAGGCTATACAGAGAAACCCTGTCTTGGAGAAAAAAAAAAAAAAATATATATATATATATATATATATTTAAGTATATGAAAAAGTGCTTAATATTCCCAAAGGCAGTATTGTGTATGATCTTATGCAAATTGAGGGGAAAACAACTTTTTTGCACAAAAATTCACTAAATACTAAAAGTTACCACTTTATAAGCATTAAAAATTGACTTTCCATATTATAAATCTGTATTCTTTCAGTTTTAACTGCCATCAATACTACATTTAGTGATATCCTATATAATGTGTAAAATCTCTGCATACACAATTTACAGTAACCGAAAGACTTAGCATTAAAGATTGAAATAATGAGAGCACCTGAGTAATATAACTACCTATTTGGGAGATGTGATGTAAAGATACCTAAAGTTGTGTGGGTCAGGTGGCTGCTTAAAGAATGTTGGGTATATGAGGACTCCAAAATCCAAAGTGGATAGTGTCTAGACCCTCCATTCCTGGAGGAGTGAGATCTGGATTAGATCTTAATTTTAAACTGTTCTTAGCACATTACTAATTTCAGCAGTAGGGAGACAAACAGATCTCTTGAATTCAAGTCTAGCAGGGACTACATAATGAGATCCTGTCTCACAAAACAAGAGAAAGCACCAACGTGAATAGTTTGTCACCAAAGTCAGATTTCTCCATATAGAAATTCACTTGAGTCCCCTAATTCACTTGAGTCCCCTACCCCTACCAGACACCTGTATTGACCCTATGGCGTCTTTGCAAACAAGTGCTTGAGTTATATGTCCAGCCCTAACTCCTAATTGTAAGCCTAGCCCCCAGTATGTCTCATCATTGTTAGAATTCCAACACAAATACCAGAGCATTTGATATTCAGTGAAGAATATTGTCCAACCACTTATGTGTTGTTCAGATCCAATGAGTAGATATATAATTAACTTTAGGGAAATTGTAAATCATGGGGTTTTATTAATGTGTCATTAAAACAAAAGTGTTAAAAAACTGCCCTATAATATATTGATACTTAAAAATGTCAATATTTGAATCAAAGTTTGAGCCAATTGTAAATTTTTGAGTCGATAACACTTATGTACTGAGCTCAAGGGCCTGGAGATAATGATACCTATGTCCCTCCCTCTAAGTCATGACAGCCTGTTTCAGTGTCATGGACCCCTTTTTCAATCTGCAGTCTAGAGACCTCTTCAAAAACAAAACCTAAGTGCATAAAGTACAGTGGACTGATTTGGGAAGAAAGTAATAAAAAAAAAAATCTTAAAATTTTAATTGTTACAGAGGAATAGATTTTTTTTTTAACAATAGGTTATCAGCAGTGCATCAGCTAGTGTCCAGCAGACATTTCAAACTGCCTGCAGCAATATTATAAGAAAATGCACTTTAATCAGGACAGTCATATTTACTGCTAATACTGTAATTTGTTTACATTGGGCATTTTTTTCTTTATTATTTTAAGATTTTATTTATTTTATTTTTGCTGTTGCTGTCTACAGACACACCAGAAGAAAACATCCAATTCCATTACAGGTAGGTGTGAAACACCAGATGGTTGGTTGATAGGAATTGAACACTTAACCACTAATTCTCCAGCCCAGATTTTTTCTTTATTATAAAAAGTACAAATAAACACGCACTGCAATTTACCAAACTCTATATATGATGTCTCTAAGTTTTATATTATTTTTATTTGAGAATTTAATACATTTTTATCACCCTTTCTTCCAGATTACATTAAGATTTTTTTTATTTTTTTTTACATTAAGATTTTAATAGAAGTCAATGAAAGTAAAGAATTAACTTATGACTAGTTTCTAGAAACTATTCTCATTACTATACCCAAGGCCAATTAAGGCTAATTTAGTGGTACCTCCCATGGAGGAGGCTAGTGGAATAGGAAAACTACTAGGCTGTGCAGTAGAAACCTTATCTCAAAAAATAAAAGATCTCAACATTGAAAATGTGTCTTATCCCATTTAGTTCAAAATACTTAAAAATGAGCTTAAGGGGCTGGAAAGGTGGCTCACTATGGGCTGTAAATCCATTTTCGGAATCTAATTCCTTTGGCCTCTGGGTACCAGGCACATACAATGCACATAAAAAATGCTTTTGAGCTGGCTGGTGATGACACCCTCTTTAGGCGGATCTTGAGATCTTGAGTTTGAGACCAACCTGCTCTACAGAGCAAATTCCATGACAGCTAAGGTTACACAGCAAGCCCTGTCTCAAAAAAAAACCCCGTTAAAAAATAATATGAATTTAAAAAGTCTTTTCTTTGATGATGAAACCTTAGTATTAGAATCTTTCATTTGTCTTGTTACAGCTCCAGAACAGGTGTATTAAAATTGTGGGCCTGGCTGTGTCTGGTGCATCTGGTACATGTGTGATGAGAGCCTTGTAACACAAGTGAATAGAAGAACAATGTTGGAGAATAGTAAATTCGAGGAGCTTCGTGGAGACAGTATGTGGGACTACTCATCTCAATACTCCAGGCGCTGGAGAGGTGGTTTCTAATGTAAGAATATCAACATAAGGATATAATCTCAACAGAAAACAACTAGTGGCATAGCATATATCTACCTATCATTTTCATTGCTTGCTACAGGGATTAACAGTTTTGAAATTTAAGCACAAGTCCAGGCTGTCCAGGTAACTCGGGTAAACCTGACTTGTTTGAACCCTAGAACCCACCTTACAAGGGAAACCTGAAAAGTTGTTCTCTGACCTTAAGCCTGCCAGCCTAAACTCACATATACTGTTACATACTAACACAATAAAAACCTTAAGAACAAGAGTGCCTGACAGTATCCTTTAACAAGGAGAGGAGCTGAAAATTTAACAGGTTTGTTCAACCTTAGTCCACTGTACAGGAACTGCTACTTGGATCAAGAAAAAGCAAAAAGAAAATGACATTTTTAAATTTTCTGCACATACCCCAAAGAGGTGCAGCAACCAATGTCATACAGACCTGGTGACAAAAGTTCTGTTTAAAGCACACCATCTGTGCATGATTTCATAAACATACCAGGACTTGAAAGCTTGAGTTAAGAGCTGGCTTGGGCATTCCAAGATGATGTCTCAGAAAATATCCTGGTTGCTGGGGTTAAAGGTATGTACCACCATTCCTAGCTTAGAACTGCATATATTTTTAAAGGGTTCAAGTGTATATATTTATGCTGCAGTAATTCTCTCTCTTGTCTTTACAGTGTATTCTTTGATCAATTCCACTTTCCAAGAAAAATACCAAGATTTTTTGGAGTATGTGTTCATAGCTCACAATTCAACAGTTCTTAACCCGTGTATACACAAACACACACACACACAGTGTGTTTTACATGCTTGTCTAGAATGAAAAGCAGTCTAGACAGAACTTTTCTTTGGATAAACACAATAGTAAAAGTGAAAAATGATTCTCAAGCCCCTCTGCTCCACATAGGAAGCCTTAGACCAGAATCTGACGCTTAGCTGAGTTGTCCTTAGTAACAGGTACTGATCACTGATTCCTAGTGCCAACTTGTGATGTCTGGACTCATTACAATACACACAGGGACAACTGCTATTCTAGTTCCAGGAAATGAATACTGCATTGTTGATCCTAAGTATATAGATTAAAGAACTTTCTATGGTTATTTCCCTTCCAGAACAGTTAATCTGCCTGGGTCATATGGTACTGTAAGTACCATAGATAAATCAGTTTTAGAATAATGCTGACTTCTTGAGACAGGGTTTTACCTTGTAGACCAGGTTGGCCCCAAACTTGTCAGCCCACCTGCCTTTGCCTCATGAATGCTAGTATTATGAAAGGGTTTACTTTCTATGAGTGGCAGATATAGGTGAGTGTTGATGTCAGAGGTGCCAGATCTCCCTGTAACTAGTTAAACTATGAGGTAGGTACCTGACTTTGTTGTTGGGACCCAAACTCCAGCCCTATGATAGAACAATATTCACTTCGGAGCTACATCCATTCAGTTCTGGTCCTATTTTCCTGTACTCAGCACCACCCAATCTTCAGACAGGGCTAAGGTTGCCCAGATTAACTAATTTAGAACTCGTGTTGCCTTCCAAACACTGAGGTTGCAGGCTTCTATAGCCAGCTGATCCAGTTTTTATATTTTAAAAATAATTATCATGCTCTAAGTCCCAGCACTGGGGAGCTTGAGTTGGGAGGATCTTGAATTCAAGGCCAGCTTGGTCTACATAGTTTCCAGGACAGACTGGGCAACATAGACTCAACCAGTTTATTTTACTGTTTTCTTTTTTTTGATTTTTGTGTGTTTGAGACAGGGTTTCTCTGTGTAGCCCAGGCTGTCCTGAACTCACTCTGTAGACCAGGCTGGCCTTGAACTCAGAAATCCACCTGCCTCTGTCTCCCAAGTGCTAGGATTAAAAGTATGCATCACTACTGCCCTATTTTACTGTTTTCAAGACAGGATCTGTCTGTAACTGACTGTCCTAGAATTTACTCTGTAAACCAGGCTGACCTTAAGTTCCAGCCTGCTTCTGCCCACCGAACACTGGGAATAAAGGTGTGCATGTTTTTTTAATTTTTTTAAAAATAGGAATGAATGTACAATTTTATCACTTGACTAGAAAATGGTAGTCAGCCAACAGCGGTAGAAAAATCACCTTCAAGATTTATAATGCCCTCTCTCCAAAAGCTGATTACAAAACAATCTACTTTATAACTCCTCTTTCCCACAGCAAAAGACTTGTACACACACCAGCAAGCTACACTTAGCAGCCAGATGGTGGTACATGAATTGGGGCTTTTCTGATTCTTGGCATGGTCACAGTACTTGTAGTGTAATTGTTAAACGAATATCTTGTTAAATTATAAACCTGGTAGATTGCTTAGTCCTTTAAAATTTGACTTAGCATCAAATCCTGGGTGTAATAGCCTAGTCTACAGCAGGGACACGTAAAACTGCCCATGTTTTTAGAAGTAAAATCTGTTGAGGACAGGAAATATGGCAGATTAATTAAGAGCCATTTCTCTTACAGAAATTGCAGCACCTAATTTTGATGTCTCACAAATTACAGTTCCAGGATATATGACACCCTCTTACCTCTATGGGCATCATCTGCATGAATATGCTGCACATACACTCAGGCATAAATAAAACTCAGAATATATGTTAAGGTTTATCCATTGAGTGCCATGACCCTGAAAACATAGTAACAGATATCTTTAAAAGGTGTGCCTACAAAATATCTTCCAAATGAATGGATGGAAGTTCTGCCCTTAACTGAGTTTAATATATTTTTTTTGGCTCTAATTTCTCGAGTGCCATGAGGTGTGTGTGTGTATGTGTGCGCGTGCGCACGTACACACATACCAATGTTATAAGAGAGGTTTCTAGGTTCTGTAGATGGTTGTGAGTTCCAAGGTGAGTACTGGAATGGGCTCAACTACCTAGCATACAATTTCAAATTTTTAGAAAAGATTTATTTATTATATGTAAATGCACTGTAACTGTCTTTAGACATACCAGAAGAGGGTATCAGATCTCATTCCAAATGGTTGTGAGCCTCCATGTGGTTGCTGGGATTTGAACTCAGGACCTTCAAAAAAGAAAAGCAGTCGGTGCTCCTAACCGCTGAGCCATCTCTCCAGCCCCCCAATCTCAAATTCTTAATGAAATCTGGGGAAGTAATGTAATCATACCATGTTTACAAGGCACTAAGTTTAGTCCTCAGATGGCTACATGTATTGGCAACTAATAAAGATCTGCCTGCTTCTTCCTGTTTGCTGGGATGAAAGCAAGTACCACCATGCCTAGTCCTTGCTTGCATTCTTACTACCTAAAAAGAGTTTTTGTCAGAGCTTCAGCAATACATGGAAGGATATTAAGGGATCTGAGTTCACACATTTTTATTCTAAGATTTAAGTACTGTAACTCTTCAGACACACCAGAAGAGGGCATCAGATCTCATTATGGATGGTTGTGAGCCACCATGTGGTCACTAGGATTTGAACTCTGTACCATTGGAAGAGCAGTCAGTGCTCCTAACCCATCTCTCTAACCCCCACACATTTTAACATCAAAACAACATGTAAGTACTGGGTTCTGTGATCAAATTCTACATAATTGAAAACCCCTGCCCTCTTTTTCAACTTATATTTGTGAAGACTATTGAATCAGGGCTGTAGCTCAGTTGGTAGTGATGCCCAGTATGCTCGAAGCCTTGAATTTGCCTCCAGCACTGCGATAAACAGGCATACCCATAATTCCAACACTCTGAGTAAAGGCAGGAGGATCAGAAGTTCAAGTTTTCTCACCAACACAGTGAGCTCAGAGCAAACTACAGCTTAGGCTATATGAGATTGTGGTTTTTTAAAAGCAAAAATTTTATCACTAAGTTGTAAAGTTCTTTTAAAATTTAGACCATTTCACATTCCCTTCTCAAAATGTTTAAGGAAATATTTGTTAGGTATCCACTAGGTGTCAGATAATTCACAGGTAGCTATTCTACAGACACCAAGGTAAACACACCATGTCCATGAAAATGTAGCAGTCTTAAAGAGTTATCAAAAATAGATCTGCAAACCAAGTTGCTTAAGTACTATATTGTCATTCTACTAGAGTTAATTTCACACTTTTAATTCAATACCAAGCCAAAAACATGCTGGCCTAAATTGTGTATAATGGTCATAGCATATACAAGTCATAGACGATATAAGTCAAGTGGCAGGACCCTAGAGTAGGAGGCTGGGAATAATAAAGGTAAAGACTGGTGTGGCGCACGCCTGTAGTCCCAGCACTTGGGAGGCAGAGGCAGAGGCAGGTGGATTTCTGAGCTCGAGGCCAACCAGCCTGGTCTACAGAGTGAGATCCAGGACAGCCAGGGCTATACAGAGAAACCCTGTCTCCAAAAAACAATAAACTCAAGGTAAGGTTCTGTGCAAGATGCTGGGAGTGAATGTTAGCTGAAGCCCATCACTTTCCTTACTCAGTCTGGTTTTCATTTTTCCTGCTTGGGCATCCTCTCTGCTATCTTAAATTTTTTAGCATTAGTCTTCATTCTCTTCTGTCTTTCCTAGACCTTCCTACTAGTTTGTTCATTTCCATTCCCTTGTTGGCACCAACTTTAACCTTGAGTGGAATAAATTTCCTCCTTCCAGAGAAGTGAAAAGGAGAATTTCTAAAGACATCTTCCCAATAAGCTCCCCCACTCCACCCCCAGCCCCCCCAAAACCAGGGATGAAATCTCTACCACTGCAAAGTTACACAGAGCAATGCCACAAAGTGACTGTCCTGCACAATGGAGGAGCACCAATAGACTAGAACTTTTTCTGTTTCTTTTTAACATCTTAATTTTTAAGTTGACATTCAGTTTCACCCTCTTGCTACATGACTGTAAATTTTCACAAATTCAAGTCATAAAAGAACCACCACACTCAAAGCCCAGAGCACCTTCATCACCCTCGCAGAAGCCTCATGTGTTACCTCATAACTTTTATGGTTTAAAGCCATGTTTAATGTTCCTTTGTTTGTATTTTTTTTAAACATTCAATTATACCAGTTTCCTATCAACCATCAGTGATCCTATTTGCCAATTTCCCACTAATAGTTCACATGACTCCTACACCTGTAGGTTTTTAGGTTTTTTTTTTGTTGTTGTTGTTTTTTCCACACAGGTTTTCTCTATGTAGCCCTGACTGTCCTGTAACTCACTCTATAGACCAGGCTGGCCTCAAACTCAGAAATCCACCTGCCTCTGCCTCCCAAACACTGGGATTACAGGCGTGCGCCTCCACTGCGGGCTTGAATGTTGTTTTAAGACAGGCTCTTTCAAACCCTGCTTGGCCTGCACTTGCTGTGTAGACCAAGTTGGCCTTAAGGAATCCACCGGCCTTTGCCTCAGTGATGCTAGGATTAAGGGTATGTGGTACATGCCTTCAGTCATTGAGATAAAAAGATTTCACAAAAGAATCCTGCATTGTATTGGAAACAACAAAACTAAAAACATACTGTAAGTCACTTCAATTTCTTTTCCAGTATTAGAAATTAATACAAGGCTAGGTAGATACTCTGCCTTTTTCTTTTCATGTTTTATCTCTAGACCGTATCTCACTCAGATGACCACAGGTCAGAATCTCCCCAGATAGACCTTGAACTTGTAGCCCTACTGCTTTAGAGTCTTGAGAGGCTAAGAATGCTGGCCTGTGCTAAACAAGCCAGCTAAGTCTAACGCTTCAGAAAGAAGATTTGTTTCTGCTGACCTCCACTTTAAGGGCAAAGACAGTGAGGTGCCACTGCATAAAAAATCCAGGACTTTTCTAGGGTTGTAATATAATACTTTTTAAAGAAATTTATCCATATAAACTAATGGATTTCGATATGGCATTTCTGAAAGTTGTGTGTGTGTGTGTGAGAGAGAGAGATTCCTTGTTCTATTTTATCCCTCTACCTTACTGCCCACCTCCATTCTCCCTACCCTCCCCAGGCTGATACTCTCCCTCCTAAAATAGTTTTCCCTTCTGCTTTCATATCACATGTATTTTATATCATGTCACAATATTCCATTACTCCCCCCACTTAAGATCTGCCCTCATGATCTCTTAAACATTTCTTTGT
This sequence comes from Apodemus sylvaticus, assembly GCF_947179515.1. Taxonomy (NCBI): domain Eukaryota; kingdom Metazoa; phylum Chordata; class Mammalia; order Rodentia; family Muridae; genus Apodemus; species Apodemus sylvaticus. Next base: position 113,531,871 of record NC_067472.1, read on the forward strand.
TGGACACAAGATCTCAAGTACCTTTACAGTAAACTGTAAAGGTTTACAGTTTTACAGATAAAGAAAAACTGTATACTGTATGCAGTTTTACAGATAAAGAAATGAAGACTACCCACACGTAGCATATTTTGGACTTTGTACTAAGTAATCACTCTTGTTTTCTACCACTCTCTCTTCTGAAATCCAGTTGGAATTCTTTAGCTCTGCCCCTCTGACATTTGGATGAGCAATGATGATTAAAAACAAAAGACAACAACAACAGCAAAAAGCCCTGTCTTGCCTTGTAGTGAGTAAAAATGGCAGGTAAAGCAAGTACTGTACTTTGAATATAACATGCCCCACAAAGTTGTGAGAGTCAATTTGGTTAAAAGAAAACAGTGAATGGTACACGTAGTGCATACTTTCTTATGACCTGTTTGTCCCTCCTGTAGTGACATTTGTGTGGCTTCTGGAATTTTTGGTTTCTTAAAAATACAGGAAAAAAATGTGCTTTTGTTTTTATCTGAGGTGTAGGGATGTGCTCCTTCAGACTGTCTGCAGCAACTGTTTATGATTTGCCTTATGATCTAGCACAAGCATCGTTTTGCCAGTTGCAAATAATTTCTGCAATGGTCTAATGTTTGGAATTCTGGGAACTTCATGGAGGATACATAAATGCAAGTGCCTCAAGAGGCGGGGTCGGTGGTTGATGGTCATTTAGGGAGGCTAGGTTCAGTTTGTTAGTAGCCTTGGTCAAAGAAAACAAAAGAAACATGTGTTCTCTCTCTCTCTCTCTCTCTCTCTCTCTCTCTCTCTCTCTCTCTCTCTCTCTCTCTCCCTCTCTCTCTCTCCCTCTCCCTCTCCCCCTCTTCCTGTCTCCTTCCTCTTCCTCCTCACCTTTCCCCTCTATCCATGTTTCTCTCCTATCTACTGTTAAGGGGTGAAACTAGGGGAGGAGGTAAAGGGTAGAAAAAGAACTCACAAAATAGCAAGACCAGCTACACCCTTCCCTTGCCAAGGAATACCTATTGCAGTTTAAACAGAGCAGCTATCGGCTTATTGAAGCTCCAGAAACATTTGCCTATTTCTCATGAGAGCAAGACTTGTAGCTCAAGTAGGTTTATGATGGAAGAAATGCAAATTGTTTACTGTTCACAAACTATGGAACAAAGTCTGCTGATCAAATGGACTCTCATTCTGAGCACTTGATATGTGCCAGGGCCTTTTTTATTTTCACACCACTTGTTTGCAAAGGGTGTTAGGCTCTCTCATTCGCACACTCTGGGCAACCTGGCACATTGAAACAATGGTTACTATTGGTTAAGACACTGTCCCAAGGGCTTTTCATGAATTTCCTATTTGTTTTTCTCACTTAATCTTTCTAAACAGCTCAGTAAGAGGCTTAATATTGCCATCCCCAACTTGTTAATAAGAAAGCTAAAATGTGAAGCTATTAGACAATTTGTACAACAGTAATGCAAAGATGGGACTTTGACCCCTGGCTGATTTGATTCCAGAATCTATAATCAACTTCAGTATCATCCTCAAAACATTCAGAATTGCCATCAATCATTTATAAAGTAAGTGTGGTTGTCACTTCTGTAGTCAGGGAAGCATTCAGGGGGATCAGTGTGCCCTTTGAGACTTGATGCCTTCTTAGGAGGATCCTTGCAGTAAGATCAGGTTGGAAGGATATGGCAGGCTAAGGAAGGCAGAGGTGGTGTAGTCAGACCTGTTTAGGAACTGATTACATCTAAGCCTCTGGCCCTGTTGCCTGCCAGCTGACTCAGAGCTGGCAGATGAGCCAGTGCCTGGGCAGGTTGATTTCAAGGCTGTATACTTCAAAGGATCTGATTGCTGGCACTACTGTGCACATTGCTTTCCAGAGGGCACAACCTTTTGGGGGAGGTAATGCTAGAGTCTCCAGGAGGTATTTGCAAGTGCCCTAGGCAGTGTTTGCTCTGAATTCAAATGTATAAGGCTTATTTGGGGTTGGTCAATAAAAAACACAAGGGCAGTTCTAAGTAGGGCTTATTTAAACCCTTAATCTGCAGGCAACAAGCTTGTGAGTCCCAGAGTCAGAAAGTCCTGGTTCTAATTATCTTCAGCATTCAGTTGTAGATCATTGCTAGGACTCAGTTTTCTTATATGTGCTGTTCAAATTTTTATTTTTTGGAGGCAGGATCTTGCTAGATAGCTGGCTGACCTGAATGAACTGTAGAACAAACTGGCCTTAAACTTGGAATGATCTTCCTATGTCTGTACTAAGATTATAGGTATATACCACCCCACCATACCTGGCTGAAATTGACCTTTTATTAGTTCATCATATTGTTGTGGTGAGTATTAAAGAAGAATGAGTGGAAAGTACTTACTAGGTACGGTATCTGACACAGTAAACAGACTTTATTCAATGAAAAGTCACATTTGGCAAGAGAGTCTTAGAGCTTGTTTGTTTGTTTGTTTGTTTGTTTGTTTGTTTGTTTTTCAGAGACAGGGTTTCTCTGTGTAGCCCTGGCTGTCCTGGAACTCACTCTGTAGACCAGGCTGGCCTCGAACTCAGAAATCTGCCTGTCTCTGCCTCCCAAGTGCTGGGATTAAAGGTGTGTGGCACCACTGCCCAGTGAATCTTAGAGCTTTAAAAAGTAAATCATCCTTTTACAGAACAAACCTCCAAAGCAGGATTTAGTGTTTTAGGTGAGAAAAAGAGGAAAATAACCTCTACTGAGTACCAAAAAAATTTGCTACATTCTTTTTTTTTCAGGGCCTGTTATCTCATTTAGTTTTTAAAACAGCCCTAGGAAGAGTTTTTCTACTTTTCAGATGACATGGTATTCTAAGAGAGATTTAGTAGTACAGCTAAGGTCAGTGTGCACTACAAGGCCTATGAGTTAAGCAGGCTTTATCTCCATCAGAGCTTGTTAGCAGGCAGGCAGGCAGACAGACAGACACAGTCAAGTAGCTGCTTTCAGACACATTATTGAGGCTTTATGATGTGCTTTTAGGAGCACAAGACAGAGAACATGAACCCTACAGGCAGAGTGATGGAGATCTCAGCCCAGAAATCAGTGCTTAGAGTAGGTCTTTAGGTGGGAAACCCCACTATGTAGTTTAAAACTTTGGGGGGTGGGGTGGGTGGGTTTTTTTTTTTTTTTTTTTTTTTTGGTTTTGATTTTTTTTTTTTTCCCAAGACAGTGTTTCTCTGTGTAGCCCTGACTGTCCTGGAACTCACTTTGTAGATCAGGCTGGCCTCCAATTCAGAAATCTGCCTGCCTCTACCTCCCAAGTGCTGGGATTACAGGCGTGCACAACCACCGCCCGGCAGTTTAAAACTTTTTTTTTAAAATATTTATTTATTTATTATATGTAAGTACACTGTACCTGTCTTCAGACACCAGAATAGGGTGTCAGATCTCTTTACAGATGGTTGTGAGCCACCATGTGGATGCTGGGATTTGAACTCATGACCTTTGGAAGAACAGTCAGTGCTCTTACCCGCTGAGCCATCTCTCCAGCCCCTAAAACTTTTTAAAGTTACATTTGTTTTGGATTTTTTGTTGTGGTTTTATGACTTTTTGGTGGTGGTGGTAGTCTGGTCCCATTACATATATGTGGAGGTTGGAAAACTATGTACGGGACTCAGTTTTGTTCTTGCACTATGCAGTTTGGTCCAGTAGTCAAACTCAGGTTGCTAAGGTTAGGGAGAAGTACCTTTACCTGCAGAACCATCTCACTGGGTCTGCCCGGCAGTAAAGGAGGAGATCCGAGGGAGGCCTTTCTTGGATTTCTTACAGCATCAGTCTTGTAAATCCAGTATTAGTATAATGGCAGCAAATTCTATAACTTCAGACCAAAAAAGTGTCTCCAAAGACACCAAATTATGTTGTTTATTTGAGGTAAAGTGGTGTGCGTGAGTGTATCATTAGCCTGCCTCAAAATCACCTGTACTTCCTTGGAATTAAGAACTAAACCTGATATTGACATAGAGACTATAGTTGTTTTGGTAGGGGGTGCTTCAAGACAGGGTTTCACTGGGTAGCCCTGGGGGCTTTCCTGAAACTCACACTAGATCAGGCTGGCCTTAAATTTAGAGAACCTCCTGTCTCTACTTCCCAAGGGCTGGGATTAAAGATGTCCACCACCACCACCAGGTTAGCATGGAACTCGTATTTTTCATGGTTACTATGTCCTGAGTAGTACTGTGTTCACATACTAGACACTCAGCTGGTAAAAGATAGAAAGTGTTTAAATCAATAATATCAAATTAATTTTAACATATACCCACAATATGTGTAAGATACATCTCAAATTACAAGTACTACTGGTAATGATATGATATAAAATGCAGGCAAAAACACTTTAAATGGATAGAGTAAAGTTGGGTGTAGGTGTGTGTGCCATGTACCCAACAAGAAAAGATGGGTTCAAGGATGCCTGGAATTGAGTGAGGACTTTAGTGAGATGGTCGATCAGGTCTGTAACCCCAGCTATTTGGAAGGCTGCAGCAGAAGGCTAAAAAGCTACAGGCCAGTTTCACAACAGCATGGCCATCTCAAAATAAAAAAGTTGGTTTGTAAAAGCACACTGGCAGTGTAGTTCAGGGCAGAGTACATGCCTAGCATGCATAAGATTCTAAGTTCAAATACCCAGCACTGCAAAAGAGCAGAAAGGCAAAGCTCCTACAGAGTATGCGAACCTCAATCCAAATGAATGGAAACTTGTTGATTCATAAATAGAAGACATAAGAAGTTACAATTCTTACCATACCTCACTGCCTTAGCGTGTACACTCCATTTAGAGATCAGTTGTCCAAAGGACCTGCAGTTATATAGTAGGAATAACACCCTTAGCAAAGACTGGTCCAGATTCTTTTATTACTGGCCAATAGTAAGAATATGGTAAGATTTATTAGGAAATCAGAAGAAAGAATTGTCCTTATAAAAGAAAAGCATGGATTGTTCAGTTATTTCAAAGTCTTTAGATTTAATGTTCATTCTGCTATTTACTAGCCATGCAACTCTGGGAAAGTAACAACCTTTTGGAATATAACCATATTTGCTTATTTGGTGTGTGTGTATCTGTCTGTCTGTCTGAAGATAATTGGTACTATAATTAGCTCGCTGGGGAGTATAACATGATAAAAATCAAACCCTTGCTCCAGGTGCAAAGATGCTGAGCCAGACTTTTTAAATCATCTGATATACTGCAGGTTCACGTCACCCCCCTCCCCCCACCCACACACACATTGACCCCATTCTCAGGTGTTGCTCCACCTCGTGCCTACTCTATCTCTTAAGGATTAGCTGCTCACTGAAGTTTGGCTTTGATTAACTGTACACTAAAGTTATCTAGGAATACAGAAACCCCTTCCTGAGCATAGCCTAGTTCAAGTTATAGGAAAAAATCACACCTGCAAGGTTACTTGCTAGAAACCCTGGCCACAGCAAAAGCCAAATACAAATCACTTTAATGAGCGCTGAAACTTTGCTCATTTATGCCTCCTTTAGATCCAGTAGACAGCACTCTCTCCTGTGAATTAGATAAGAAGTACACAGCCCACAACCTAGAAACAGCTCCTTGTTAAAACACTTGAGGACTAAGGTACCCACCTGTCAGGAACACACATATCTTTCCTCGGAAAGTCATAAAAGAGTCTCCCTAAAGTCAAGGATAGTTGCTGGAAGGAGGGAGCATGCCCTCTCCACCAGGCAGCCTTGTTGCTAATAAAGCCCTTACTCTTCACTCTGCGACTTGTTGATGAGGCTGAGGGGCAGCCAGGCAGACATTGGATGGTTAGAGTACCAGTGGGCAGAGGCTGACTAGTTAGTCAAACAGTTTCCTTTTCATCCTAACCACATAGAAAGACTTCGTTTCTGTTGCAGTTAGGCCAGCCACATTACTGGTTCTACTCAACAACATGGAATCGGAAGTGATCAACAGTACCTCCAGGCCTGGCTCAGGCAGGGACCTGTCTCTCTTCTCCATGCTCACGCCTACTTCCTTCGTGGGACTCAGTAGAGCCCTTGAGTGTATCCCCGCTCCTCTGCTTACCTCCAGCGTGGTCTGGACTGTTGTGTGACTTTTTTTCCAGATAGTTTCTCATAGTGTAACCTACCTGTATTAAAACTCAAATGCTCCTTTCTCCAACTTCCAAGTGTTGAGACTATAGGCATGCATTAAGCCACAGATAATAACTCCTGTATGAACTCAGTGAGATGCGGGAGTTGTCTGTTATATCAGGCAGTTTTGTCTTTTCCACCCCCTTGCAAAATAGCATTTGGAGAGAGACAGGGTTTTTTTCTATTCAGATTTTTATTTGATCCTTAGGGCAGCCTCACTGGGAATGAATTTGTATCATTACCCTTACATACTTGAAGCTCAAGTTCTTTAAGGCTGATGCCAGATAAATACCTAGTCAACCATGGAGCAGGACCCAGTGCTAAGATTTTATGGTTTTAATATGAAAGCCAGTACTTTCTCCCACATAAAAGCACATTTTAGAAAGCTGGAGAGATAGATATCTCAGCAATTAAGAGTGTTTTCTGCTTTGCAGAGGACCTGAGTTCAGTTCTCAGACCCTGATCAGACAGCACACAGCCACCTGTCACTGCAGCTGAAGGGGATCCAACACCTCTGTCCCTAGAGTCACCAGCACTCACTGCACAAACTCAGAACATCATTTTAAAAATTGTTGTTTAAAGTGTTTATGAAAACAGCCCTGGTCTAGTATAGCCATCAGGCTAAATACAACGCCTTGTGTCTTTATGAGCAAGGGGGAGCTGTGTAACCTCTTTTCTGTCAAATAAAGTTTCTTTGTGGATTGTATTTTCACAACTTGCGCAAAGAAGAAAGGCAAAAAAAGACAGAAAATGAATTTTATTGTATTTGCCTTACAAATTGACAGTTATTTCAGACATACACAACCTCTCCTTTACCTGTGAAACTGAAATAATCCACTTTTCTCTCAGATCTTGGAGGATTGAGTGAATAAACTAGAAAGGCTTCAATACAATGCCTAGTATGTGATCAATAAATGCTAGGCATTGGTATTAATACATTACATACATCACCAAAACATAATCCTGCAGGCAATATAATCCAAGTTTCCAGGGATGGGCAGGGAAACATAACACCAAACTTATGGTCCTCCCTCCTTTTCTGGGGCTTTTGTAGTAGTTTTTCAATGATATGCTATTCCTGTAGAACTTTTGAGAGTAGAAACACTCTCTCCCCACAGTGTATATGGTCTCTTCTTTGTTTGTGCTATTTCTAAAGGCTTATTATTTCATATGTATGGTTGGTTTGCCTGTCTCTCTCTCTCTCTCTCTGTGTGTGTGTGTGTGTGTGTATGTGTGTGTGTGTTTAGACATCAGAAGAAGACAATAGATCCCTTAGAGCTGGAGATATAGAGTTTAAGCTGCTGTGTATGCTGGGAGTAAAGCCAGGTTGGAAGAGCATACAGTGATGATCATGCCACATGTCATTCATACATCTCTATTTGAGATTTACTAGGATCCTTTAAGCAAATGTCTGGCCCATAGTAGCTCTTCCAGGGAAATGTCATGGCCTTCCAACTCTACAGTTTGACTCCAAGTTACATCCTTCTCTTTTACGACTTCTGTCCTCTGCCCCGATAGTTTGGTCTTACTCTAATGTAAAATTTGCTTTCATATATAGAGTAATGGTAATAAAAATAATAGACAAGTTGGAGAAAAACATAATATATCCAGAAGCCACCTTCCCACTCCTCTTCCCATGCAGCTATTATTATTTCATGCACTACTTACTTTGTTTCAAAGGCCAGTCACCTTTAATGGTCCATAACCACACATTTCAAACCAGCACATCAAAGAAACCCATTTGGTGCAGGTGGACTATTGCTACATGTGCTCTTTTCCCTCAGGATAGGGCCAGGCTACTCAAGGATAAAAGATCTTATAAGGAATATAAGGCAAGCAATATAAGGAATGTTGAGATTTCATTTTTGGAACTTAATGCATCAAGACAAATGCCTATTGTCCTCTTACTGGTAATAGGGGCACTGGTTCTTCATAACTGCATCTTGCCTTAAAGACTGTCAAAGTTGTTTTCTTTATTTGCTTAACCCCTTATTCACCCATTCAATAGACACTGTGTGCCTTTGTATGAAGGAAAGAAAGGGAGGGGGAGGGAGAGAGAACACACATGTACATATATGTTGTGCACACAAAGGTCCAGAAGGTAACCTCAGGTCTGTACCCTTCCCCAGCCTTGAGCAGGCTAATCAGACCTTGTTTTGCCACAGTTGCCTAGCCCACCTGGAGTGGAGTCTTCTGACCAGGTGGAAGTCTTCCTGTTTACCACACCCACAGTATTCCTGCAAAAACAAGACTGCCTGCTGAAGCTTGTTTGGAAACAAGAACCCAGCCGAAACTAAGGATTGGTCTTTACCTATAGAAACACAGAACTGAAAATTAAACTTGGAGCCTTGATCAGAACTTTTGGCCCCATTCTTCTCTCACCCCCCTACCTTAATTCCATCCTCTCTTTCAGATAAACCCAGTTTGTCTGTGACTGATGGATGGTTACACAGGTTCACCTTTTTTGAGATAAGTCTCTCACTACTGTCCTACTGGTAGCCTGTAAGACCCACAGATCTGCCTGTTTTCGCCATAACACTGGGATTATAAGCACATTCTACTATGGCTAACTTTCTTTTTATGTGAGTTCTGGGGATCACAGGCTATTTTTTATTCTTACAAGCCAAGCACTTTATCTACGCTCCATTTATTTATTAGATATTTAATAAGGAACCAATATGTGCCAGGCCTGTGCTAGATCTCAAGGATTTATAAACAAGAAAGACACCCTAAACCATTCCTCATGGAGCTTACACTTTATGAAGGTAGAGAAATACACATGTCAAATAGGAAGTTCTTTAGAAGTGTTATGACAGAAATAAAGAGGGAAATATGTAAAAGAGTAATTGGACTGGGTATGGTGGTACACACATTATCCGAGAACACAGAAGGCTGAGGAACAAGAACTTAAGTTCAATAGCAGGCTGGGCTACAGAATGAGACCTTATCGCAAAACAAAACTATAGCAAAAAATAGTAACTCAGGAGAACCAGAAAGTATTGGGGTTTTTTTTTTTTTTTTTTTTTTTTTTTTTGTGGAATGAAGAATATATATACACATACACACACACACATAAAGTGTTTCAAGACAGAGTTTCTCTCAGGCTATAGATCAGGATGCTTAAATCAACCTTAAATCAAGAGATGGAGATCCTCCTACCTTCATTTTCTGAATTCTGGGATAAAAGGCCTGCAACACCAGGACCAGCCAAGACTGAGTCAGTTATAGAAATATCCCTATAAAAACTTTCTCAGCAGAGCCCCAACATCAAAGCCCACACAGCAAAGTTTCTAAGTCTATGGGCTGGAGAAGAGCTTGCTATGATCAGTGAACTGAAAAGGATATGAAATGAGAACAGAGACACTAAAAGAAAACAACCTAGGCCTGGATTTTACTCTGCAATTTGTTACTCTACATGGATTGGCTGCTTCATGTATGCAGGTGCTGTTCCAAATACTGTACATGCAGCAGTGACATATAGTTACCTCCCTTTTGAAAGCTATATTCTAGGGATGGGCAGGGTGGTACACAACTTTGACCCTAGCACTTGGGTGGCAGAGGCAGGCAGATTTCTAAATTCTGGGCTAGCCTGGTCTACATAATGAGTTCCAAGCCAGCCAGAGCTACGTAGAGAGACCTCGTCTTATAAAACTTCAAAAGAAGATATTCTAGAAAGAATAGCAGGCAATACACAAGAATATAAAATAGAAAATATTTTAAAATAATGACTGTATTCATCAGGATTCCTGTACTAAAGGAATAGAACTAATAAAATACACACACACACAGACACACAGTTTAAAATAATAAAAAGTTGAACTAAGAAAAAAATGGGTGGCCAGATAAATCTTTACTGAAAAAAATGAATTTAAGTAAGGTCTAGTTGCTCGTGTACAAGCTAGGGGACAGAACCTCAAGCGGCCACTCCAACATGTAGGGGTCAGGAACAGGACCAGAGAGAGGCATCTGGATGGTAAGATGACAGTCAATCACATGCCCTGAGGCAGTAATGGGAATCAGACTCACAACCCTATGCATGCTGGGAAACTCTTCACCACTGAGCAGCAACATCCCCAAGCCCCAAGCACATAATCTATATGCTGGAAAATGTGTTAGGAAAGAGATAAACAGAGCAAAACATCACAAAAAGTAGACCAAGAACTGGGATTTCAGTTATTCACATAATGTTCCTGGAAACTAAGGAACCAGTTTTGCTGCTGTAGAAGCCATCTAGGAAAATGGTGGAGAAAAGGAACTGGAGACCCGCAGTGCACAGCATTGTCAAAAGATTAGCCAGAAGGAACAGGATTTGAAATGGAAAGTGGTTTCAGCATAAGTCAGTTCAAAAGAGTTCACTCAGGAGGCAGAGACAGGCAGATTTCCATGAATTCAAGACCAGCCTAGTCTATATGAAAAGTTCCAGAGTAGCCAGGGCTACATAGTTAGACCTTGTCAATAATTAACTAATTAAGCAATAAAAATAAATGTTCCAACTTACAGAAAGGCTGATAAATGCTACAATGTCAACATGCCCTGCATCTGCACTACTGTTGGCATTGCACCTCAGCTGCCTTCTCTTCAGACATTTTTTTTGTCTTTTTTTTTTATTCGATATATTTTTTATTTACATTTCAAATGATTTCCCCTTTTCTAGCCCCCCAATAACCTTTCATTTCCTTCCTTCTTTTCCCCTTTTCTTTTCCCCTTCCTTCCTTCCTTCCTTCCTTCCTTCCTTCCTTCCTTCCTTCCTTCCTGTGGTGGTTTAAGTAGATTTGGCCACCATAAATTCTTGTATTTCTCTGCTTGCCCATAAGGAGTGGCACTATTAGAGGCTGTGGCCTTATTGGAGTAGGTGTGGCCTTGTTGGAGGAAGTGAGTCACTCTGTATGTAGGCAGGCTTTGAGGTCTATACTGAGGCTCCACCCAGTGTCGCAGAGCCTCTTCCTGGCTGCCTTTCTCTAGCACTTTTGCAGGTTACCATTATATTTTTGCCATGATGATAATGGTCTGAGCCCCTGAAACTGTAAGCCAGTCCCAATTAAATATTTTCTTTTATAAGAGTTGCAGCAGTCATGGTGTCTTTTCACAGCAATGAAACCCTAACTTCCTTACTTTCTTTCTTCTTTCCTTCCTTACTTTCTTTTTTTCTTTCTGATAGGTTCTCCCTATAGCCCAGGTTACCATTAATTATGTAACTTTGAATTGCCTCCAACTTGTAATTATCCTGCCTCAGTCATCACTGAGCCTTTTAATACCCTACTTTACCTTCCATCGGATTGAAATTGAATATACGTACAGAAAGGGTAAAAACCCAGAAATATATAAATCAGCAAAGGACCACAAAATAAAAATGGTCACAACTACTAAGATCAAGGAATATAATTCCACGTTGTCCCTAAGCACCTTGACTCCTTTGCCTATGACAACAGGAGCTTGGCTCCTGGTTAGCTTATACTTTTTCAGCACATGAAAAAGAAAAGTTGTGGGCTGGTCGAGAGGTTAAGAGTGTGTGCTATTCATGCAGAGGACCTAAGCTTGCTCCCCAGCACCCACATCAGGCCGCTCACAACTGCCAGCAACCCCAGGGCCAGGGCACTGGATTCTCTTCTAACCTCCGAGAACTCTTCCACTCACGTGTGCATGTATCCACACAGATATACACATAAACACATAGCTTTTAAATTTAATTTTTAAAAACTGGTAACTACCATACCGAATTTAATCATGACTTCATAGTTTTACAGTATTGAAGTGACCCAGCACTTGGAAAACAAAACAGGCAGATCACTGTAAATTTAAGGACAGCCTGGACTATGTAGATAATTCCAGGGCAACCAGGGCTACATAGCAAGACATTGTGTGTACACCTAGAAATGAGCCCCTATAGTTTAGTTTTTGCTTATTTGTACACTGTAACAGTGAAATAATAGATACTTTGAATTTGATGTCATTTGCACTTGCAGTATATTTCTTCATTGCATAGAATTCTGTTATAAAGATATGTTAATTTAGTTATTCATTTTATTGTATGTTAATGTTGGTTGTTTAGGTTTTCTTACTTGTGAAAAATGCTGAACACTGGAGGGTTTTTTGTTTTTGTTTTTTTGGTTTTGCGAGACAGGGTTTCTCTGTGTAGCCCTGGTTGTCCTGGAACTCACTCTGTAGACTAGGCTGGCCTCAAACTCAGAAATCCACCTGCCTCTGACTCGTAAGTGCTGGGATTACAGGTGTGCGCCACCACTGCTCGGCTGCTGAATGCTGTTATAAGTGTACTTTTATAAACTTGTAAAAAATCTTTTACGAACACTGTAGCTGTCTTCAGACACATCAGAAGAGGGCATCTGGTCTTGTTACAGATGGTTATGAGCCACCATGTGGTTGCTGGGATTTGAACTCAGGACCTCCGGAAGAGCAGTCAGTGCTCGTAACCACTGAGCCATCCCTCCAGCCCGTTTTATAAACTTTATTATGAAAAAAAACCTTGGAAATAAATACAAACATCACACACACAAAAATCAACCAGACCCAAAGTCTATACTAATCAATCAGTTTCTGTATAGTTAAAATAAGAAGCTAGGGGATGGAGATGGGCCTCAGCAGTTAAGAGCACTGACTGCTCTTCCAGAGGTCCTGAGTTCAATTCCCAGCAACCACACGGTGGTTCACAACCATCTGTAATGGGATCAGATGCCCTCTTCTGGTGTGTCTGAAGACAACTACAAGATACTCATATACATAAAATAAATATTAAAAAAAATAAGCTAGACCCACATACACGTGGAAACTGAACAATATTCTACTCAATGATACCTTGGTCAAGGAAGAAATAAAGAAAGAAATTAAAGACTTTTTAGAACACAATGAAAATGAAAACACAACATACCCAAATCTATGGGACACAATGAAAGCAGTGCTAAGAGGAAAACTCATAGCCCTGAGTGCCTCCAAAAAGAAAATGGAGAGAGCATACATTACCAGCTTAATGACACACCTGAAAGCCCTGGAACAAAAAGAAGCTATTTCACCCAGGAGGAGTAGAAGGCAGGAAATCATCAAACTTAGGGCCAAAATCAATCAAGTAGAAACAAAGAGAACCAAACAAAAAATCAACAAAACCAGGAGCTGGTTCTTTGAGAAAATCAACATGATAGATAAACCCTTAGCCAGACTGACCAAAGGGCACAGAGAAAGTATCCAAATTAACAAACTTAGAAATGAAAAGGGAGATATAACAACAGAAACTGAGGAAATCCAAAAAATCATCAGATCCTACTACAAGAGTCTGTACTCAACACAACTGGAGAATCTGGAGGAAATGGACAACTTCCTTGACAGATACCAAATACCAAAATTAAATCAGGACCAACTAGACCATCTAAACAGTCCCATAATGCCTAAAGAAATAGAAGGAGTCATAGAAAGTCTTCCAACTGAAAAAAGGACAGGACCAGATGGTTTCAGTGCAGAATTCTATCAGACCTTCAAAGAAGAGTTAACACCAATACTCTTCAAACTATTCCACAAAATAGAAACAGAAGGAACACTACCCAATTCCTTCTACGAAGCCACAATTACGCTGATACCAAAGCCACACAAAGATCCAACAAAGAAAGAGAACTTCAGACCAATTTCCCTTATGAATATCGATGCAAAAATACTCAATAAAATTCTTGGCAACCGAATCCAAGAACACATCAAAACGATCATCCACCATGATCAAGTAGGCTTTATCCCGGGAATGCAGGGTTGGTTCAATATACAGAAATCCATCAATGCAATCAACTACATAAACAACCTCAAAGAACAAAACCACATGGTCATTTCATTGGATGCTGAAAAAGCATTTGACAAAATTCAGCATCCTTTCATGCTTAAAGTCTTGGAGAGAACAGGAATTCAAGGCCCATACCTAAACATAGTAAAAGCAATATACAGCAAACCGGTAGCCAGCATCAAACTAAATGGAGAGAGAAACTTGAAGCAATCCCACTTAAATCAGGGACCAGACAAGGCTGCCCCCTTTCTCCTTATCTTTTCAATATTGTACTTGAGGTACTAGCTCGGGCAATTCGACAACATAAGGAGGTCAAAGGGATACAAATTGGAAAGGAAGAAGTCAAACTATCATTATTTGCAGACGACATGATAGTCTACCTAAGTGACCCCCCAAAAAAAAACTCCACTAGAGAGCTCCTACAGCTGATAAACAACTTCAGCAAAGTGGCAGGTTATAAAATCAACACAAGCAAATCAGTGGCCTTCCTATACTCAAAGGATAAGCAGGCTGAGAAAGAAATTAGGGAAATGACCCCCTTCACAATAGCCACAAACAGTATAAAGTATCTTGGGGTGACTCTCACCAGACATGTGAAAGATCTGTATGACAAGAACTTCAAGACTCTGAAGAAGGAAATGGAAGAAGACCTCAAAAAATGGGAAAACCTCCCATGCTCATGGATCAGTAGAATCAATATAGTTAAAATGGCCATTTTGCCAAAAGCACTATACAGATTCAATGCAATACCCATCAAAATCCCAACTCAATTCTTCACAGAGTTAGAAAGAGCAATTATCAAATTCATCTGGAACAACAAAAAACCCAGGATAGCTAAAACTATTCTCAGCAACAAAAGAAAATCTGGGGGAATCAGTATCCCTGACCTCAAGCAATACTACAGAGCAATAGTGTTAAAAACTGCATGGTATTGGTATAGTGACAGGCAGGAGGATCAATGGAACAGGATTGAAGATCCAGAAATGAACCCACACACCTATGGCCACTTGATCCTCGACAAAGGGGCTGAAAACATCCAATGGAAAAAAGATAGCTTTTTCAACAAATGGTGCTGGTTCAACTGGAGGTCAGGATGCAGAAGAATGCGAATTGATCCCTCCTTGTCTCCTTGTACTAAGCTCAAATCCAAATGGATCAAGGACCTCCACATAAAGCCAGACACTCTGAAGCTAATAGAAAAGAAACTGGGGAAGACCCTTGAGGACATCGGTACAGGGAGAAAGTTTCTGAACAGAACACCAATAGCGTATGCTCTAAGAACAAGAATTGATAAATGGGACCTCATAAAATTACAAAGTTTCTATAAGGCAATGGACACCATCAAGAGGACAAATCAGCAACCAGCAAATTGGGAAAAGATCTTCACCAATCCTACATCAGATAGAAGGCTAATATCCAATATATATAAAGAACTCAAGAAGTTAGACTCCAGAAAACCGAACAACCCTATTAAAAAATGGGGTACAGAGTTAAACAAAGAATTCTCACCTGAAGAACTTCGGATGGCGGAGAAGCATCTTAAAAAATGCTCAACTTCATTAGTCATTAGGGAAATGCAAATCAAAACAACCCTGAGATTTCATCTTACACCAGTCAGAATGGCTAAGATTAAAAATTCAGGAGACAGCAGGTGTTGGACAGGGTGTGGAGAAAGAGGAATACTCCTCCACTGCTGGTGGGGTTGCAAATTGGTACAATCACTCTGGAAATCAGTCTGGCGGTTCCTCCGAAAACTGGGCACCTCACTTCCAGAAGATCCTGCTATACCACTCCTGGGCATATACCCAGAGGATTCCCCACCATGTAATAAGGATACATGCTCTACTATGTTCATAGCAGCCCTATTTATAATTGCCAGATGCTGGAAAGAACCCAGGTATCCCTCAGCAGAAGAGTGGATGCAAAAAATGTGGTATATCTACACAATGGAGTACTATTCAGCCATTAGAAACAATGAATTCATGAAATTCTTAGGCAAATGGATGGAGCTAGAGAACATCATACTAAGTGAGGTAACCCAGACTCAAAAGGTGAATCATGGGATGCACTCACTAATAAGTGGATATTAACCTAGAAAACTGGAATACCCAAAACATAATCCACACATCAAATGAGGTACAAGAAGAAAGGAGGAGTGGCCCCTGGTTCTGGAAAGACTCAGTGAAGCAGTATTCGGCAAAACCAGAACGGGGAAGTGGGAAGGGGTGGGTGGGAGGACAGGGGAAGAGAAGGGGGCTTACGGGACTTTCGGGGAGTGGGG
Organism: Apodemus sylvaticus; assembly: GCF_947179515.1. Lineage (NCBI taxonomy): Eukaryota > Metazoa > Chordata > Mammalia > Rodentia > Muridae > Apodemus > Apodemus sylvaticus. The sequence goes on from NC_067472.1 coordinate 113,548,024, forward strand.
GGCTAGAAAAGGGGAAATCATTTGAAATGTAAATAAATTATATCGAATAAAAAAAAAAAAAGAAAAAAAATAAGCTAGGCATGGTAGCAAAAGCCTTTAATCCTAACACTTTCCAGAGGCCCAGGGACTTTGTGATCGCAAATCTGCCTGGTCTACATATTGAGCTTCAGGACAGCCAGGGTTGTAATAGTGAGCCCTGTCTCAAACAAACAAACAAACAAACAAACAAACAGAAGAACAAAGAAATAAGCATGCAAAATAAGTTGTGGAACTTCATATTACATTTTTTTTCAAGACAAGGTTTCTCTGTGTAGTCCTAGCTGCCCTGGAACTCACTCTGTAGACCAGGCTGGCCTCGTATTCAGAAATCCGCCTGCCTCTGCCTCCCAAGTGCTGCGATTAAAGGCGTGCACTACCACCGCCCAGCTCTTCGTATTACATTTTACACATCCAGTACCAAACATACTTGTCTCTTGATGTGTATATATACACATTTAAAATTTTTCTTTCCTTTTTCTTGCTTTATTTTAGTTTTCCTTAGAGAGAGAGGGTCTTATGTAGCTTAGCTTAGCCTCAAACTATAGATATATAAAAAACCTGGGGGTGATCTTGAACTTGTCATCCTCCTGACTCCCTGTCCTGAGTGCTAGGATTACAGGCAGGTAGCACTCCACCCAGTTTGTGCAGTTTCTCTGTCGATTGCACTGTCACACCGCTGTCAGCAGTGCATCATGGCTATTACTCCATGTCATTACTCCAGCATGGTACTCTCTCTTCTTTCTTCCTCCTGATTGGTTGTTGTTATTGCTAACCTGACCTCAAAATGGACTTACTGTTCCCACCTGGGCTACAGTACCAAACTGGACACTGGAGAACCCATCTCCAGAGAAGGCAGAGGCTATCTATGTACATGACCTCTGAAGGGTCATGAACTTGTGGCCCTCTCTCTCTCTCTCTCTCTCTCTCTCTCTCTCTCTCTCTCTCTCCCTCTCTCCCTCTCTCTCCCTTTCCCCCTCTCTCTCCCTCTCCCCTCCCCCCTCCTCTCCCTCTCTCCCCTTGTCCCTTCCCCCTCCCTCTCCACCTCCCCCTCCTCTCGAAAACCATTAACATTTTTTATTGTTGTTTTTTTGAGACAGGGTTTCTCTGTGTAGCCCTGGCTGTCCTGGAACTCACTCTGTAGACCAGGCTGGCCTCGGACTCAGACATACACCTTCCTCTGCCTCCCAAGTGCTGAGATTAAAGGCGTGCACCACCACTGCCGGTTTGAATTTTTTATTGTATGTGTATGTGTGTGATGATGATGATGGTGGTGGTGGTGGTGGTGGTGGTGGTGTGTGTGTGTGTGTGTGTGTTTGTACATGAGTGGATGCATATATGAGCCACCTAACATGATTACTGGGAACCAAATCCAGGTCTTCTGCAAGAACAGCAAATTTTCTTAACTGATAAGCCATCTTCCCAGCCTCACATATAATAGTTATTGGACAAACAGTTGTTGTTAAATAACAGTTATTTCCATCCTTGCTTACTATTTTGGATTTGAGACACAATTTTATTCTAAATTAAAATTCAGTTAGAATTCTTATTAGTAAAGCTTCAAATTATACATTCTATTTCTACATCTAAGGTCTCTATGGACTTCTTTCCCATGAGCAGGGTCCATGCTCCTAACTGCTTCAATCTTTTTTCTTTTTTTAAGATTTATTTATTTATCTCATGTATGTGGATACACTGTCCCTATCTTTAGACACACCAGAAGAGGGCATCAGATCCTCATTACAGATGGTTGTGAGCCACCACGTGGTTGCTGGGAATTGAACTCAGGACCTCTGCAAGAGCAGTCAGTGTTCTTAACCGCTGAGCCATCTCTCCAGACTGTTTCAATCTTTTTTATCCCTTGGATACTTTTATCCCTTGGAACTTTCATATAGTTCTTGTACATTTCTCATCAATGTATTCCCATACATTATTTTTTGTTGCTATTGTTAATTTTTCTATTTACTTTCTATATTCATAACTATTACTTATTTTCTAGAGAACTTTACATTAACTTTTTTGTGATTTTAGATTGCAACAATTGAAATCAATTCTCTTTTGCATGTAATAGACATTGTGTTAGTTCTCTTATCATTTTCCAGGAAAGCAATGATATCATCTATAAACAAACACCACGCCACCACCACCACCACTACCACCATCACCATCATCAGCACACACATACACATACAATAAAAAATTCAAACCAGGCAGTGGTGGTGCATTTTATGTGGGGGGAAGGTTTTTTTCTTTCTATTTATTTGTTTATTTGTGTTTTGAAAAGGGTTACTCTGTGTAGCTCTGGATGTCCTGCCATTCTGTAGAGCAGGCTGGCCTCCATCTCAGAGATCCTCTTATCTCTGCCTCCTAAGCACCAGGGGTTCTTGATAGCTCTTCAAGTGTCTCCTCCAAACTTGTACACTCGGAGGTTTATTCCCACTTCTAGTAACTCACTCCTCAGGCAATCACTCCTCCTGGAACAGCCTACGTGATTCATTCTCTTCACTGCACAAACTTTGCTCTCCCTGGGAAAGACCTTAAGAGGGCTGACCCAGATGCATTCCCTTCCTCTAGGAAACCTAAAGAAAGAGATAACTCATACAAAGTCTCTTCCTGGAAACTCCATCCTCAGGTCTTTGAGGACAAGCTTTCTCTCTCCTTGGATATTCGCACATATGATCAGGGAGCCTCCTCCTCTGCTTCGCTCTCTAAATCTGCCAGTAAAGTACTTCTTCCTCTTGTTAATCTGGCATAAAAGTCTCTGTCTCTCTTGGTCTCTCTCTCTCTATCTTCCTTTCTTACTCCCTTGATCCCCTCATTATTACCTCTTGCCTCTCTTTTTAAACTCAAGGGCTCCTGATAGTTCAAGTTATCCTCCACCTCATGCTCCTCCTGGCCCTGCCTATGGAATGCCAGCATCACTACGCTGGACTCAAGTTCCTCCATTGTTATGGTCCAGATTTGACAAACTTGAAGTGAGATGTGTGTGTGTGTGTGTGTGTGTGTGTCTTCGTGTGTTGACAGAGTCACCTTGTACCCCAGACAGGTCTGAAACTTGCTGTGTATCAGAGCCCAGCCTTTAATTCCTGATGCAAGTATTCAACTTACGGTTGTTAGCTCCCTGCCAAGTTTATTTTTTGAAAGTTATCATGTCATGTCTGTACCTTTATAAGCCAATTCCTAGGGAATAAGTGCTTGTTTATTTATAGTTAAGTTATTCTTGCTGATTTTTGCATTTGGCCCTAGTAGGTTTTTTTTTTTTTTAAACTGTCTTCTTTAGGGACTGTATATATCAAGCGTCTAATTAGCTTTGGGAATAAAATACTAAGCAGTCATGCAACCAATTACCTTGCTGGGTTCAGCAAACACTAAATAGTTACAATGACAGTATTTATTTATTCACAGAAAATACTTAGAATAAAAAATAACAACACAGCTGGGTGGTGGTAGCACACGCCTTTAATCTCAGCACTTGGGAGGCAGAGGCAGGCAGATTTCTTACTTTGAGGCCAGCCCGGTCTACAAAGAAACCCTCTCTGGAAAAACCAAAAATTAAAAAAATAAAACAAAACAAAATAACAACACATATGGAAAGAAGCTATCAAGTTGATAAGTAGTAACAGTAAAATAGAAACAAACATAATTTCTTCAAGTCAGACAATGAGACAGAGTCACACATGCAACTGTAATATCAGTCCCAAATAATCAGGCTGTTTTCTTTCAACTGCCCAGTACTCTTTGAGAGTTATGTACATCTGTGCTCCCAGGCCCCATCTGATTTAACAGGCAATGCATTTAATGAAGATGCTTTATTCTCAGAGAGGCATTTTGGAGTAGCATTTGAATACGTCTGTTTTTTACAGTGTTCAAAGTTTTAATTCAATGCTATGTGTTTCCACAAATGAGCTGCAGGGTAATGACAGGAGGAAAGAGAGTGTGGGCTTGGTTTGTGCCCATAAAGAGAGTGACTCTAGTCAGTTCCTAATGGAGACAGCTGTGAGTTGTAACATGCCCTCCCAAGAGAGAGAGTGATCGGATTCAAACTGATGATAGCGATAGCTTGCTGGGGAGGGGTCCCTGGTGAGTTGCAGCACTGTGGGCAATTCAGTTCCTGGTGTGATGCCAAGTAGGCTTTTTCCCTCCCCAAATGCTTTCATCAAGCTCAGATAGCTTGAACCAAGGTAAAGAACATTCATTCTGCCTTCACTAGGTCAGACTTAGAATTCTGGGATGAATCCTTCTGAGAAATCCAATACCTTCTTATTTTGTCACCTTCTTAATTAGGTCTTTCCATATTAAAATGGATTATAGTGGTTTCCTATTAAGGTTGCTATGAAATTAAGTTCATTGTGTATGCATTTATATATGTTCATTTATTCAACATTCATATACATGCAAATGTATACATAACTAACATAAAACCCTTCTTACTAGATCTTTAATACTATCAGAGAGAGATTGAGAGAAAGAGATCCCTGAATTTAATTTCTTCTTTGAGCACAATTACTTTTTTTAAAAAAAGATTTATTTACTTATTTTATGTATATGAGTACACTGTTGCTGTGCAGAGATGGTTGTGAGCCGTCATGTGGTTGCTGGGATTTGAACTCAGGACCTTCAGAGAAGCACTCTTACCCACTGAGCCGTCTCACCATCCCTTGAGCACAGCTACTAACAAACCACACACAACCCCTCTGAACAAACACCAACCATGCCTGTCAGGGCTCTTAGCATTATATATACCCTTTAAAATGTTCCCAGAATTCCGAGCATCACACAATTGCAGAAACTATCTGCAGCTGGCAAAACTACACCTCAGAGCTTAAGGCAAATCATAGTCAGCTGCTGAGAACAGTGCGAAGCAGCCCCACATCCCTGCACATGGGATGAAAACAAAAGCACATTCTTATAATAGTTCGGTGTTTTTTAAAGAAACCAAAATTCCAGAATTGTCATTACATGTCATTATCAGTTTAGCTCAGGCTAGCCTTGAACTGGCCCCACATGTATTATTTTTCAAAGTAGCAAAACAATGATTAAGCAAAATCTAGCAGATCTCTTTAATGATATCTTAGTCTGGCATCTCAAAAGAGTCCTACATGGTGGCATAGTTTCTAACAAAAGTAAAATAATGATTAAATAAATTAGGATTTGTTTTTGTTTTTGTGTTTTTGAGACAGGGTTTCTCTGCGTAACAGCTCTGACTGTCCAGGACTCACTTTGTAAATCAGGCTAGCCTCAAACTCGCAGAGATCCTCCTGCCTGCCTCCTGAGTGTTACGACAGTCTCACTGTCTGTTCCTGAATGGAACTTGCTATCTAGACCCGGCTAGCCTGGACATCACACAGATGTGCCTGCCTTTGCCTGCTGAGTCCTGGGACTAAGGAGATGTATCACTATGCCCAGCTTGCTCACTTGATTAAAGCTTTTTGTTTATTTATTTTACATAACTGGCTTGCCTGCATAGATGTATGTGTACCACGCTGTACCTGTTGTGAATAGAAGTCAGAAGGAGGAACTGGAGCCTCCGTGTACGTGATAGGACCTGAACCTAGGTCCTCTGCGAGAGCAAGTGTTCTTAACCGCAGAGCCATCTTTCCAGGACCTTAGAAAACTTCTTAAAGGCAGCAAGTATCTGTCCTTTTATCAGCCACAATGATTGGCACATGGTAAATCCTTAGGGAAAGTTTATTTTCCTTTAAAAAAAAAGTATGTTTTACAGATATTGAAGAATCTAAGTCAGTAATTTTAAACCTGTAGGTCGAGACTCCTTAGAGGTCTCAACCAGACCTTTCACAGGGGTCACCAAAGAATATTGGAAAGCACAGATATTTACACTGTGATTCATAACAGTAGCAGAATTATACTTACAAAGTAGCAATGAAATTTTTTTTTTGTTTTTTTTTTTTTTTTTAAATTATTCATTTATTTATTTACTTGAGTACACTGTAACTGTCTTCAGACACACTAGAAGAGGGCATCAGATCTTATTACAGATGGGTGTGAGCCACCATGTGGTTGCTGGGAATTGAACTCAGGACCTCTAGAACAACAGTCAGTGCTCTTAACCACTGAGCCATCTCTCCAGCCCGCAATGAAATTATTTTATGATTGGGCTTACTACAACTTGAAGAACTATATTAAAGGGTCTCAAAGTGTTAAGAAGGTTAAGAACCACTGTCTAAACGTTCCCTGTTTACTGTTGGTAAATGTTCCCTGGGTCTGGCAAAATGGCTTAATTGGTAAAAGTACCTGCCGTGGAGCCCGACAACCTTGGTTTGATCCCCAGGACCCACAGGATGGGAGGAGAGAACTGACTCCAACAAGGTCACGGTATCTTCTGACCTCCATTCGCAGGCTGGACACACACGCTGTCTCATCCCCCAAGTAAGTAAATGAGTATAACTAATTTAAAAAATTACTTAGCATAATGAAATCAGGTGGTCTTCTTTCCTTCCTTCCTTCTTTCCTTCCTTCCTTCCGTCGTTTTGTCTTCTGTATAGAAGGGAAAGTGTAAGTGTGAAGTCAGGTGACAGAGCAGTAAGGCAGCAGGACACTGGTTAATGATGTCACCCCTTAGACAGGAGGAGCAGTGCGTTGAGCACTCTGCAAAGGGCAGGGGGCTGCTGAGTGCTGCCGAAACCTAGACGACTTTCTTTAACAAATCCTATATTTGAGATGTAAATGCAATGACTGCCATCCTTTCTCCAAGACGCAGACCATCTGATTTCATCAGGCCAAGGAATTTTTTTCATTTAATTTAATTTACTTTATTTTGTTTATTTATTTATTTTGGTTTTTTGAGACAGGATTTCTCTGTGCCCTGGAACTCACTCTGTAGACCAGGCTGCCTGGAACCCAGAGGAAATCTGCCTGCATCTGCCTCCCAACCCGGCCTCAAAAATGACCTTGAGCTTCTGATTCTCCTATCTCATGTAATATATGCATTGTTGGGACCCGATCCCAAGCTTTGTGCGTGCGGGGCAAGCACTTTACCGGCTGAGTCACAGCCCAAGTTCCTGTCATTTAATATTTAATTAGCATAAATTAACAGGTTCCTTATGGAATGTTCATACACACTTAGTTTCGGTTGATTCTTCCACGACCTGCTCCTCTCCTGATTTCCCTGCATACCCCTCCTGGTTCCCTTTCTCTGCTTACAGACACCATTCCACCATTCCTCGTATTCCCAGTTATCACATGTAGTCTATTGTGCTCCCCAGCCCTCTACCACTGAGGTGTCTTCTCCTCCTCTCAAGGTCCTCTTTCTAATTTCTTGACCTCTGCTCAAAATTCACTCCCACATAAACAGTACATAAAAATTGGAAGCTGGGATCTGCACGTGAGAGAGAACATGCCAAGCAATTTAAGAAGCAAAAATCAGGGTGGTGATGATATCCATAGAATTAAGTTCATATTCTGATGTCCTCGGGCCTTACTGTGCAAAAGAGAACAAATCTAAGCATTTGACAAACTCCTGCCTCCTGGTGCAGCTAGCACAGGCGAGTGTGGGGCTGACTGCATAGTTCACCCTGTGAAACATTTTACATACACCTCTTCTTTCTCACTCCACTTGGACTGCTTAGAGCAGAAGCTGTCCAGCCTCTGGCCTCTGAACTCTGAGCCGTGTTGCTCCTAGAGGACTCCCGTGATGTATCAGCAAAGTGCATGTCCCCAACAGCTCCCATGAGAAGTGCAAACATTGTACTCACAATGAAGCCTCCAGCGCTCTAGCAAACTGGAATTTAGTATTGTCTAGAGCAACCAGCAACTCCTAAAAGTCATTCCCTGTGTGGCTTTTATGTTTTTCTTGAGAACAAAGGCTGGCTTCCAGCTCCTTATGTGATGAGGATGACTGTGAATTCCCGGTCTCCTTGCCCCCACTGCCCATCACAGGAAGCTTTAAAGGCATTTTTAGAATTATATGTTCTTGACATGAACACCAATTATTTAGATCACATCTTCCCTTACTTTACCCTCCACCCCCTCCTGAACCATCCTCTTTCTAACCTCCTCTTAGTTTTGTGTCTTTTATTTCTTTTTTAAGAATCTCTCTGAGTATAATTAGTGCTGCCTGTATGTTCACAGGTGTGGAGCCATCCATAGAACCATGAACAATGTTTATGGGCCACAGTGCTGAGTAAAACCAACTCTCTTTTCCTCAACAGTCACCTGTAAAAGCTCCTCAGTTGGGCGTGGGATCTTGGGAGGCCCTCTCCCACTCTAGTTGGGATCTGACTGGCTTGATCTTGTGCAGGTTGTGTTGTGCAGGTGGCCTTTGCTGCTGCGAGACTGTGAGTGTTCTGACTGTGTCTATCCAGAAGGCACTATTTTAAAGCAGTGCTCTCTGATCTCTGCTCTTAACAACGTTCTGTCCCCTCTTCTGTGATACTTCCTGAGTCTTGGAGGACAGGGGTGTGATACAGATATTCAGTCAGGGCTGGGTACTCCACAGTTGCATATACTTTGCACTTTAAAAGGCATTTTTTAAAGCTAATGAGATGTTTCCAAAAACAGCCTTTACAGCAATATTTAGTTTTTCAGCATTTTGTACAAGTTGGCCTGGAACTCACTATATAGCCCATGCTACTCTTAATCTCAGACTCCTCCTGCCTCTGCCTCTAGTGTTAGTATTACAGTTGTACATAACAACAGGTGAGTCTTTTCTTGAATATATAAAAAAGATATCCATAGCCAGGCACTTTTTTTAATGCTTTTTAAAAATTATTTCTTGAGACAGGGTTTCTCCATATAGTTCTGACTGTCCTGGACCTCACTTTGTAGACCAGGCTGGCCTCGAACTCAGAAACCTGCCTGCCTCTGCCTCCCAAGTACTGGGATTAAAGGCATGCTCCACCACTGCCCAGCCAGGCATACCTTTAATCCTAGCACTTGGGAGGTAACTACAGTTCTGTCCCTTTGAGTTCAAGGCTAGTCTTGTCTACATAACAAGCTCTGGGAATCCAGAGCTACACAATGAAACCTTGTCTCAAAAAGATAAAGAAAGTTTACCAAGGATTGAAACACAGCTCAATTAATTGGTAAAGTGTTTACCTAACTAACATGCACAAAACACAAGCCAGCTTCCATGCCTGGTATAGCATTACAAACTAGGCAGGGTGGGAAAAGCCTGTAACCAAGGCATTCCAGAAATGGAGGCAGGAGCATAATGAGTTAGCTATTAGCCTGGAAAACAAGAAATATTGCCTCAAAAAGAAAAGAGGGAAGGAAGTAGGAAGGGAAGAAGGAAGACAGGAACTTTCTGGAGTCAGAGCTCCTGTCTCATAAGTTTCATAAGTTCTCAGCCTCTCCAAACTCATGAGCCAGACTTGTGAGAACTTGGATAAAGATAGGTCTACCAACTGGGATTTGAAATCCTGGTTCACCAGCTTAGAATGGTCCCTTTCCCAGCAATACCTGAGCAAAGTGGAAAGACATTATGGAAGCAACAGAGCTGAAACCACACAGACTTGACCATGGAACTAGGTTGTGCCAACACTGCTGCTCATGTGACCTTGTGGAAATTACTTAACTTGTTTAAGGCTCTGTGTCCTCATTTTGCAATGCTGTGGTGAAAATCTGATAATCAGCAGTAGTAGCAGTAGAGTTCTGGGAACACAGCAAGTGCTCTGAGAACACACGCAGTAGGTGCTCTGAGAACACAGTAGGTGCTCTGGGAACCTCATCCACACTGTCACAGAGGTATTTAGTGGGTATTCATTCCTTCTACGGTCTCCATACTACTGAGTTTCACTCCAGCCAACTGTTGCCTTCGGTAATTTTTCTTTTTCTTCATCAATGTTGCTCCCAAAGGTGACCAATGTCTATTTTTAACCATAGAAGTAAAAAAAACAAAAATGATTGAAAACCAAAAGGGAATATACACTGAAAATGGGTTGGAATTTAAGCCTCCAAGGAATAGTTTCAAATTTCTGTTAGATCAAATTCCAGTGTTGCTTAGTAGAGAAAATGTCAAGCTTTAACATTTGAAAGGGTTTACTTAATAGTATTGCAAAATGGTCTTAAGAAAAAAAAAAGGCAGGCCCAGAGAGCTGGCTCAGTGGCCAAGGTTGCTTGCCACCAATCCTGATGATGTGAGTTTAATTCTGGGAGCCCACATGGTAGAAGAAAATCAACTTCTGCATAATCCTCATGTGTGTATGTGGAAAATAAATACATTCTTGGTTAGTTGGTTGGTTGGTTGGTTGGTTGGTTGGTTGGTTTTTGGCTAGTTGGTTTGGGTTTTTCGAGACAAGGTTTCTCTGTGTAACAAGCCCTGGCTGTCCTGGACTCACTTTATATACCAGGCTGGCCTCGAACTTTCAGAGATCCACCTGCCTGGCTTGCTTTTCATTTTTTTGTTGTTTTTCTGGGTTTTGGAGATAAGATCTCTCAATGTGGTCCTGGCTCTTTTGAAACTTGCTGTGTACACTAGGCTGGTCTCAAACTCATAAATGTTCCTGGCTCAATCTCCAAAGTGGTGAGAGTAAAGGCTTGACTACATAAATGTTTTTGTTTGTTTAATTTTATGATTTTTATTTTTTCAAAGATTTATTCATTTATTATATGTGAATACACTGTAGCTGTCTTGAGACACCCCAAAAGAGGGCATCAGATCTCATTACCAATGGTTGTGAGCCACCATGTGGTTGCTGGGATTTGAACTCAGCACCTTCTGAAGAGCAGTCAGTGCCCTTAACCACTGAGCCATCTCTCCAGCACTGGATTTCGCCCCCCCCCCCCCCCCCCCCCCCCCGCCCCCAGACAGGGTTTCTCTGTATTGCCCAGGCTGTCCTGGAACTCACTCTGTAGACCAGGCTGGCCTCGAACTCAGAAATCTGCCTGCCTCTGCCTCTGCCTCCCAGAGTGCTGGGATTACAGGTGTGTGCCACCACTGCCCGGCTTTTTAAATTGTTTTTTAAATGGAGCAGCTATCAAACTACTTATCAAAACACCTTTATATTATGAAAGCACCACAGTTCTGTAGTCAAGCACACAGATTTAACCCTGACTAAGACTAAAGTTCAAACTGTCCCTTATTGTACTGTGGCACCCTCACCTGTATTGTTTTTTATATTTTCACTGTTATAGTCTGACACCCCAACCCCACCAAATAGCTGTAGCCATGTTGTCCCATGCCTGACAGCTGTTCCATGTTGTCCCATGCCTGACAGCTGTTTCATGTTGTCCATGACTGACTGACAGCTATTCCATGTTGTCCATGCCTGACTGACAGCTATTCCATGTTGTCCATGCCTGACTGACAGCTGTTCCATGTTGTCCATGCCTGACTGACAGCTGTTCCATGTTGTCCCATGCCTGACAACTATTCCATGTTGTCCCATGCCTGACAGCTGTTCCATGTTGTCCCATGCCTGACAGCTGTTCCATGTTGTCCATGCCTGACTGACAGCTGTTCCATGTTGTCCATGCCTGACTGACAGCTATTCCATGTTGTCCCACGCCTGACAGCTGTTCCATGTTGTCCATGCCTGACTGACAGCTGTTCCATGTTGTCCCACGCCTGACAGCTGTTCCATGTTGTCCATGCCTGACTGACAGCTATTCCATGTTGTCCATGCCTGACTGACAGCTGTTCCATGTTGTCCATGCCTGACTGACAGCTGTTCCATGTTGTCCATGCCTGACTGACAGCTGTTCCATGTTGTCCTATGCCTGACTGACAGCTATTCAATGTTGTCCCATGCCTGACTGACAGCTATTCCATGTTGTCCCATGCCTGACAGCTGTTTCATGTTGTCCCATGCCTGACCGACAGCTGCTCCATGTTGTCTGATGCCTGACTGACAGCTGTTCCATGTTGTCCCATGCCTGACTGACAGCTATTCCATGTTGTCCATGCCTGACTGACAGCTATTCCATGTTGTCCATGCCTGACAGCTGTTCCATGTTGTCCCTTGCCTGACTGTCAGCTATTCCATGTTGTCCCATGCCTGACAGCTGTTCCATGTTGTCCCATGCCTGACAGCTATTCCATGTTGTCCCATGCTTGACTGACAGCTATTCCATGTTGTCCATGACTGACTGACAGCTATTCCATGTTGTCCCATGCCTGACTGACAGCTATTCCATGTTGTCCATGCCTGACTGACAGCTATTCCATGTTGTCCATGCCTGACTGACAGCTATTCCATGTTGTTCGATGCCTGACAGCTATTCCATGTTGTTCGATGCCTGACAGCTGTTCCATGTTGTCCCATACCTGACAGCTATTCCATGTTGTCCCATGCCTGACAGCTGTTCCATGTTGTCCCATGCCTGACAGCTGTTCCATGTTGTCCCATGCCTGACAGCTGTTCCATGTTGTCCCATGCCTGACAGCTGTTCCATGTTGTCCATGCCTGACTGACAGCTGTTCCATGTTGTCCATGCCTGACTGACAACTATTCCATGTTGTCCATGCCTGACTGGCAGCTGTTCCATGTTGTCCCTGCCTGACTGACAGCTGTTCCATGTTGTCCCACGCCTGACAGCTATTCCATGTTGTCCATGCCTGACTGACAGCTATTCCATGTTGTCCATGCCTGACTGACAGCTGTTCCATGTTGTCCATGCCTGACTGACAGCTGTTCCATGTTGTCCTATGCCTGACTGACAGCTATTCCATGTTGTCCCATGCCTGACTGACAGCTATTCCATGTTGTCCCATGCCTGACAGCTGTTTCATGTTGTCCCATGCCTGACTGACAGCTGCTCCATGTTGTCTGATGCCTGACTGACAGCTGTTCCATGTTGTCCCATGCCTGACTGACAGCTATTCCATGTTGTCCATGCCTGACTGACAGCTATTCCATGTTGTCCATGCCTGACAGCTGTTCCATGTTGTCCCTTGCCTGACTGTCAGCTATTGCATGTTGTCCCATGCCTGACAGCTGTTCCATGTTGTCCCATGCCTGACAGCTATTCCATGTTGTCCCATGCTTGACTGACAGCTATTCCATGTTGTCCATGCCTGGCTGACAGCTATTCCATGTTGTCCCATGCCTGACTGACAGCTATTCCATGTTGTCCATGCCTGACTGACAGCTATTCCATGTTGTCCATGCCTGACTGACAGCTATTCCATGTTGTCCATGCCTGACTGACAGCTATTCCATGTTGTTCGATGCCTGACAGCTGTTCCATGTTGTCCCTTGCCTGACAGCTGTTCCATATTGTCCCATGCCTGACAGCTGTTCCATGTTGTCCCATGCCTGACAGCTGTTCCATGTTGTTCCATGCCTGACAGCTGTTCCATGTTGTTCCATGCCTGACAGCTGTTCCATGTTGTCCCATGCCTGACAGCTGTTCCATGTTGTCCCATACCTGACAGCTGTTCCATGTTGTTCAATGCCTGACAGCTGTCCCACGTTGTCCCATGCCTGACAGCTGTTCCATGTTGTCCCATGCCTGACAGCTGTTCCATGTTGTCCCATGCTTGACTGACAGCTATTCCATGTTGTCCATGCCCGACTGACAGCTATTCCATGTTGTCCCATGCCTGACTAACAGCTATTCCATGTTGTCCATGCCTGACTGACAGCTATTCCATGTTGTCCATGCCTGACTGACAGCTATTCCATGTTTTCCAATGCCTGACAGCTGTTCCATGTTGTTCCATGACTGACAGCTGTTCCATGTTGTCCATGCCTGACAGCTGTTCCATGTTGTCCCATGGCTGACAGCTGTTCCATGTTGTCCCATGCCTGACAGCTGTTCCATGTTGTCCCATACCTGACAGCTGTTCCATGTTGTCCATGCCTGACTGACAGCTGTTCCATGTTGTCCCATGCCTGACTGACAGCTGTTCCATGTTGTTCCATGCCTGACAGCTGTTCCATGTTGTCCCGTGCCTGACAGCTGTTCCATGTTGTCCCTTGCCTGACAGCTATTCCATGTTGTCCATGCCTGACTGACAGCTGTTCCATGTTGTCCCATGCCTGACAGCTATTCCATGTTGTCCCATACCTGACAGCTATTCCATGTTGTCCCATGCCTGACTGACAGCTATTCCATGTTGTCCATGCCTGACTGACAGCTGTTCCATGTTGTCCCATACCTGACAGCTGTTCCATGTTGTCTGATGCCTGACAGCTGTTCCATGTTGTCCCATGCCTGACAGCTGTTCCATGTTGTCCCATGCCTGACAGCTGCTCCATGTTGTTCCATGCCTGACAGCTGTTCCATGTTGTCCATGCCTGACAGCTGTTCCATGTTGTCCCTTGCCTGACAGCTGTTCCATGTTGTTCCATGCCTGACAGCTGTTCCATGTTGTCCCATACCTGACTGACAGCTGTTCCATGTTGTCCCGTGCCTGACTGACAGCTGTTCTATGTTGTCCCATGCCTGACAGCTGTTCCATGTTGTCCCATGCCTGACAGCTGTTCCATGTTGTCCCGTGCCTGACTGACAGCTGTTCTATGTTGTCCCATGCCTGACAGCTGTTCCATGTTGTCCCATGCCTGACAGCTGTTCCATGTTGTCCCATGCCTGACAGCTGTTCCATGTTGTCCCATGCCTGACAGCTGTTCCATGTTGTCCCTTGCCTGACAGCTATTCCATGTTGTCCATGCCTGACAGCTGTTCCATGTTGTCCATGCCTGACAGCTATTCCATGTTGTCCCATGTCCAACAGCTGTTCAATGTTGTTGCTGTACCATGCCTGCCAGTCATTCACACAGAGAAGGGACTTGGCTCAAGGACATGCTGACCACAGACCCTGTTTTGTTCTGAATTATCTGGATGAGGTTTGCTAATCTTAAAAAATTCCACAAAGCTTTATGAAGGACCCATCAAATAAAGGTCAATATGAACTGTCATGTCTAAAATGGCGTGAGTCAGAGCTGACCACTGGGCAGCCCTTCCTGCACCAAGGCATGAGTTCACTATGGTTTTTGTGGCTGACGTTGAAGAATGCTACTAATAAGCCAAAGGGTTATGATTATAATACCCATGCTCTGTTATCTCAATGTTCTGAAATTCCCCTGTTCATCGCCCATCCACCACCCCTTAGCTTACTCAGGACCAATCAGCTTACAGGGTAGCTGATAATATTTTGCCTAGTGAGTCAACTACTCCCTTCCTTGCCCTTTAAACTTTTGAACCTGGATTTTCCTATAAAAAAGTCTACACTGAGAGCAGACTAGTGCCATGATTACGTTTTTCCTTCTTGCAGACCTGGACATGCAGTATTGTGGTGTATATTCGATAAACTATTCTTGCTTAACTGAGCGTGTATGTATGGTTTGAGTGGCGATTTCCTGAGCCCCAACATCATAAGGCAGCTTCTACTATTATTGTCACTTCATAGACAAGGAAATAAGTCATAGACAACAAGCATATGACTCTTTAGTGTATTGCTAGGAAAGTATTAAAAGATGAAGATACTTGAGCTTAAAAAAATGGGTAGCCTTCTATTTGCTGCTCAGGGTACTGATTCTCTATGCCTTGCAGGCATTGTGTGTGGGAAGATGGAGTGAGAATGACTTATTGTCCATCTACTTCTATCTGTTTGAAGAGCATGCCCAGAGCCCCACACAGCTGAGCAGTCACTGAATGTCCTCAGTAGATATTCGTTAATCACATCAATAGAGAGGATGAACATACAAGGACCCTGTTCTGGATCTTCTCAGTCAGGAACAGTGGCAGCTGCCATGCCTGCCCTGTATTCTCTGTCTTCTTTGCTACTTACTTCCTCATCTGAAAGCTTCCTGAAAGTCATCTCAGGCCCTACCTTACTGAAAGGTGAGAAGACAACAAAACAGAACAAAACAACACCTCTGAGCTTTACTTGAGCCTCCACCCCTGAAAATTTCAAAGTACAAAACCCAGGTCATTTGCATCTAATTGGGAATGGTGGTAGACTGCTTATGAAAAGTAGTCACAAACTCTCTCTTGGACAAGCAGTCTCACAGTTGCTGTAGAAGAGAACACGTTGAAAGAATTCCTAACTAAGATTTGGAAAATGTGTTACTTTCTTCTTCCTCTTCTTCCTCCTCCTCCTCCTCCTCCTTCCTCTTCCTCTTCCTCTTCCTCTTCCTCTTCCTCTTCCTCTTCCTCTTCCTCTTCCTCTTCCTCTTCCTCTTCCTCTTCTTCTTCTTCTTCTTCTTCTTCTTCTTCTTCCTCTTTTTTGTTTTTTTTTGGATTTGTTTTTTTTTGAGACAGGGTTTCTCTGTATAGCCCTGGCTGCCCTGGAACTCACTCTAGACCAGGCTGACCTCGAACTCAGAAATCTGCCTGCTTCTGCCTCCCAAAGTGCTGGGATTACAGGCATGTGCCACCACTGCTCAGCTGGAAAGTGTGTTACTTTCAAGTCATGTTTTGACTTTAAGCAGAAATAGAATGAATTTAGAACATAATTTTAAGGGGCTGAAGAGATGGCCCAGCAGTAAAGAGCACTGGCTGTTCTTCCAGAGGACCTGCGTTTGATTCCCAGCACCCACATACCAGCTAACAACCATCTATAACTCTTGTTTCAATGGATTCAATACCCTCTTCCGGCCTCAGACTGTACCGGACATGCAAATGGCACACAAATATACATGCACCCAAAAAACTCATACACAGAATAACAAAAAATAGGCACCTTTAAGAAAAAGGTTAATTTGCAAATGATTGTTCTTGGTCAACAGTAAAACAAATCCCAAATGTTGGAGTTGTTAGAGAGTCATAAAACTGTTGTTTTAATAAGGGAATGAGGAGAATGAGAGACAACAAAACCCAAGTTTTTCTTGAAGTATGCTGTGATGGGACCTAACAGTGTATGCCAGTAATTAATAAATTTGTTTTAAGTGAAAGCATGCTGTCATTTTGTGAAGCCAGCAAACAAAGGCAAATCATATACAAGGAGGAAACTGAAGATTTAAGAGTTGAGGTGGAATATATTTATATATCATATGTAAGCATGTTTTGCCTGCATAGATGTCTGTTCACTGTGTATATGCTTGGTGCCTAAAAAAGCCAGAAAAGGGCTGCCATTCTTTTAGAATTAGATTTTCAGAAAGTTGTGAGATATCCAGGAATCCAAATTGGGTCCTCTTTGAGAACAGCCAGTGTTCTTAACTGATGAGCAACTCTCCAGCCTTTAGAATGCTAATATTCTAACCTAATAGATTACTGGCATATCTATTAGACTGAGAAAGCAACACAAACATGCACACACAAACACACAAAACTATGTATTGACACATACTCATGTACCTGTGATTATAGTGGTGATTACATGGTTAGTTTGTTTATCACAATGATGTAGTATATGTTCAGTGAATAGTTTTTAATGACCAGAAAAAGATGGCAAGACTTAGAGACCACACTCCTTGATGATAATTTCTTATGTCCAAGGAGTCCCAAATGATCCTCAAAGCAGGTTTTTTTGGTATGTTTACAAGTTGTTTAAAAGGCAAACACTATTGAATCAGAGAAGGAATAATTTAGGATTAGAAAAACATAAGCCTCAAATCCTGATCTAAACACTTTTAGGTAATGTAAACTTGATCTAGTGATTTATCATTTTGGAGACTTGGGTTCCCCATCTGAAAATAATAATTTCCAAGATTTTTTTTTTTAACAGTGAGAGATATAGTGTGAATTACTACCCTTTATAAATTGTTGGCATGCTTTAAAAAATAATAGTGGGTCCTTTAGTCCCTGGTCCTGTAATAGTCCTGCACTGGAAAAAGCGCCTCTAAGGTGAGAGGCCAGGCTCCCCATCAGGTAGGATGTTGAAGCCCCAACACCTCAGTGCTAAATGTGTCTGACACTAGGCTGCTGCCCTGCAGCTGAAGGGAAGCCGACAGGGAAGCTGACAGGAGGACGTTCTCACAACAGTCCAAGATCTGCCAGCAAGGAATGTCTTTCATCCTGATCCCCAACTCACTTGTTCCTTTTCTATTCCTTTTCTAATAGAACTCCTTCTAGTAAGAAATTTAGGAACTTGAAGGAGAGTTGGAGAAAAACAATCCTGCCCAGTATTTTTTTTTCCAGAAGATACCATGAGTCTTCCTGTCTCAAGTTTGTAATTGGCTTGTTTCATGAAAGTGACTCACAGCAGCCCTGGGGTATCCAGAGAGAACTTTGGAGTGACTCAAGGCTTGCCCCAAGCCCCTGTTATTTAATTAATGTGTGGTCTTCCATTGATTGCTACTTCCTTTAAACTATGGATGCTTCTTGAAGATAAACAAAGTCATTAACACAGAAATGCCTTTTCCTCTTCCTCATTTTCTTTTTCTCTCCCCATCCTGCATCCTCAATTTAGTTTATTTTGTAATTTCAAGAGAAAGATGAATTCATATGGTGAGGGGAAAATGGTGTTTGGTGAAAAGTGAGTTCCGAATCCCCGTAAAGACGGAAACATAAACCCACAGGGAATGGGCAGGTACCAATTGGCAGAGCAGCATGGGCTGCACTCAGCCTGCTTGCCATCCCTGACGGGCAGCTGGATGTAGCATCAGGTATGTTCTTGGGCTGTCATCTTCCAAAGACATCGTTTAAGAAGGCAATTTTGGTTTTCTCATAAAAAGATCTAGAAGGAAAAGAAATAGCCTTCCATAGACTTTCAAGAACCTGCCAAGATCAATCAGTAATGCCATAATGTGCAGAGGTCTCTGAAGTGCTAAGCAGTCTGCTGTAGCTGAGAGCCCTAGGTACCCTGTGATGACTAGCCCCTCATCAAAGCTCAGCCAATGGTCAGCTGAGGTCAGCTAGTACAATATATCCTATCACTGGCTCCTTGTCGGGAGTGATGGCATCGTTCTATAGGGTCTCCTTATTCGTCTTGGTACTTGAGGTCACTGTGGTTCAGTAAGTAGCCAAGGTGATGTAAGAAGATGTACAGGGTGGCTGTGCTATTGATGCTGCTGAGAGGACCAGCTTACAGTTATAGCAGTGGTAGTTGCTTTTCAACAGCCAGTAGGAATACTCCCTACAAACCTGAGCTGGGTGACGTTCTGAATGGTCCAGATGTTCACCTTGGATTTAATTTCTGTAGCTGAGTAATGCCTGTGGTATTGCTTGCTGGAGTTAAATCAAGGCTGTACACAGCTGCCTGTGGGTAGTAGTGTCTCTCTGACTTATCTGGCTGGACTGCATTATTACCATGGCAGAACAAACACCTCCAAGGGCTTGCACAACGTTGGTCCAGTCCTCAGCAAGCTGCTGGGTCTCAATGCCTTGAGTACACTCCACAGTGCCACATACATTAGGCCCATATCGTCTAAAGTATTGAAGCAATATTTGCCAATATAACCTACGTCTGAACAAGCACTAATGTGCCAGATTTCACTTGATGGAGAACATTCTAACTTATATGGTGATGTGTTAACTATCAAAATCTATCATGTAGGCCTAGTATATTTAAAAGAATAAATCATCCCTCAAAAAGGATGGTACCTGTTTCTACACTTTGAATTGTTAGAGAGCCTGGAATTCCAGCCCATGGATGACTGGTGCATCATAGTCCAGGCTGTGGAAGGCGGCCTGTCTCACCACTTGTCATGTATCCATTCACCCACTGAAAAGAGACTAAGTCTAGCTCGGTGACCCTGTGAGTTTACTAGGTTTCCTTACAGGACCACGGTGACTCAGGCAGCCACATCACTAGAAAGCTCCTCCCTGGGTGGGTGACAAAGCTCCAGTGCTGCAGACAGCTCAGCTGACCTAAGAGTCGCTGCTCCCAGCAATCGTTTGCCACTAATATGTAGCCACAGGGGAGGAGCTCATGAGATCTGTAACCCTTGGAGCTTCCAGAGTCATCTAAGCTTTGTGAGTCCTGTGGGCCTCCTTCCTCCTTCCAGGAGGGAAGCTTTCAATTTGGTGGAAATTATTTTGTGAAGCAAATATGCACTCATGTGAGAGGTGACACGTCTACTGGAGAGTCTGCTCTCAGTGCCTGCTCATTTCCCACAGTGGCTCCCACGCCATCTTTGTTTGATGGTTGGCTTAGAGGAATTACTTTTAGACTCATTCTAAGTTTCTGGCAGAATATCCCCAACATATCCAGTTGGGGCCAGATGTGGTAACACTCAAAGTAGATGCCCCAGCACTGCAGCAGTTCTCTATGAGCTTGAGGCCAATCAGGACTTGGTGAGACCGTGTCTGGAAAAACAAAACAAGTTGATTAGCTCTTTTGTATCATGTTTCTTCTTACTTTGTTGGCAGCTTCTCTTCCTTAGAAAGTTGACATTTCCTTCTGTTTTCACCTCCTAGCTGTCGGCAATCTGTAACTACAATAGTTTGAGAGACTTCGAGAATCTCCCATATAGGGGGCAAAGTCATATTTGAATATATCAGAGAAACAGCAGCTCTTTGGTACCATAGAACATTTTGATCTTTTGTTTTACTGTGCGTGTGGGAAGGTTGTTTGTTTTGTTTCTTTCTTTCTTTGTCTTTTTTTTTGTTGTTGTTTTTTGTTTTTTTGAGACAAGAACTTGCTAGTGGCCCTTGCTGGCCTGAAATTCATTGTGAATTTCTTGAATTCACAAAGATTCTCTTTGTCTCTGCCTCCTGAGTACTGGGATTGCATCTCAAGAGAAGATGTGGGTTATACGTACAGTGAGGCAGGACAGAAAGACAGGGAGCATTAAGGGGTGTGAGAAGGGAAGGGGGCCCCCACCCTGGAGTTTACTTGGAACCAAGAATCGCCAGAATAGAGAGGTGGCTCAGCAGGTAAGAGGACTTATTGCTCTTCACAGAGGACCCGAGTACAGTTCTCAGAACCACATCAGACAATTCACAACTACTTGTAACTCCAGCTTCATGGGATTTGAAATCACATGCAACATGTGTGTAAATACATATGTATGTGCACATACACAAATAAGTAATGTTTATTTTTTAAAAAAGAACTCCATCACAGTTATCATTTTCTGTGAACTTCACCTGTATAGGGATGATACTCTTCTTATGTAGAGCTGATTTTAATGATAATTTGAAGTAGCAATGGAGGCCTAATCATCCCTCATCTCTTCTCCCAGCTGTAGACATGTAATTTTCTAGGAGTTTCACAGGAAGTACATACAGGAAAAGCCATGTCTCAACACCCTCACAACACCTGTCTCTTTCACCTTATCAGATTGAAATCCTGACTAAGGTACTCCTAAAGTCATCCCATAATCCATTGTTATAAGATGGGGGAAAGAGAAGAAGGTTTCTTTTCTCTTTCCTACATAACTTGAAAGCCACCAAACTTGTATATGTGGTTAATACTAGGAAGTCATGGCTGTCTTTGAGAAGTCCACATCCAACCTTGGATCGGTCTTCGGCTGTCCTCCCTCTTTCTGATACTCTTCATGCTTTAGTAGGTATTTAAAAATCTCTTCTCTGTAAACTTTAACTGTACCTGGCTTATCCTGAAATTCTTTTCCACGGCAGAGAAGAACCCTGGTCTGGGGCTTAAGAGCTGGTCAGTGATTACAAGCTGGTACTGTTCTTTCAGGGACCCCAAGTTTAATACTCAGCACCCATGATTACTCCAGGGATCTGATGCTTCTAACCTCCTTGGCCACATAGGCATGTGTGCGCGCGCGCCCGCGCGCGCACACACACACACATTAATAATAATAGTAGTAGTAGTAATAGTAGTAGTAGTAGTAATAAATGTACTGGGCAATGGTGACACACATCTTTAATCCCAGTACTCCGAAGGCACAGGCAGACAGATCTCTGAGTTCAAGTTCAGTTTGGTCTACAGAGTGAGTTCCAGGACAGCCAGGACTACACAGAGAAATCTTACCTTGAAAAAGTTAATAATAATAAAAATAATAATAATAATAATAACAATAAGTCAGAGAGAGAGAGAGAGAGAGAGAGAGCGCAAGAGAGCACACATGACTATGGATCCTGGCTTCGAGTGACCAGAGGTCACTGAATGGAATTCTGTAGGCCACTCCAAGCAGCTGCCCAGGGCAGCAGTCTCCACTCACATACCGCTGCTGCTGACCGATCCAAAGCTTTTTCGTTGTTTATATGAAATTCAAATTCAACGGAGTGTCTGTGTTTGGGTTGGCAACTTCAGTCACAAGGTCTCACCCTCAGCACTAACTTGGACAGGGAGGTTGTCATTTACCAGAATTATGCCTTTTAAGGCTCTGTCTTCATTAATCGGTCCATCCTCAAGCATTCTTCAGGAGAAAGAAAGCGGCCTTTTCTCCCTTCTAATAGGGGCCTTGGCTTAGAGTCATGAACTGGGGGAGAAGCATCATGGTCCCCGGGGGGGGGGGGTGTGTTCCAGCTCCATCTCAAGTTTCCAACATCTGTCCTGGGGTTGGGGGTGCTCTCCTCTTGACTCAGGGTCGGATTGTGGGCCTCCCCTTGAAATCAGAGCATCAGGCGCTGTGCTTAGGTTTCCTCATTCCTGTTACATCTTTCTTGAAATCAGGCTGTCCTCACAAACCTCCCTGCTGCTGCCACTGCAACACTGAAACAGAAGCCTCACATCCTTTTTAGCCTTTTTCTTTTGCACGTTTCTTAGTTTAGAAGGCTGTAAAGCCTGGATTTGCTCTTGTTGCAGTTATTCCGTGATTTTGCTTACAGGAACATTTATTTCTTGGCTGTGTCTCCTCCAACCCTCTTCTCTAGGCAGCTGTGCCAATTGAATATGTCATCACCTGGGGCCTGGATTGCTGCACCCTGCCTCTCTCAGGTCCCTGCATTTGTGCAATGCCCAGCAAACCGATCCTTATGTGGTGTTCATTTCCCGAATAGGATTCTCTTATGAGACCAGCTGCAATGAACCAATATTTTCTGTTGGACAAGCCAATAACCAGCTCTATGCCCCCTCCCCTGAGGACCGCAAACCCTATCTTCTTCCTCCCTGTCTGCCTTTCCTAGACCCACACTATGAAATTTCTCTGGTCTTCCTTGCTGCTTCTAACTGTACAGCCTGATCGTTTGATCTGCCTTGAAAGTCCAACCCCTTCTTTCCTCTGGGCTAACTCACATCCTTTCTCTTCTTCAAACTCCAACCAGTAGATGAAATAACAACCAATCTTGGGATGGAGCAGGCCATGTCAAAAGGAAGAACTCAAAAGACAAAAACAAAGGAAAAGTCCAGAAGTTTGGCTTACATAAGAGTGAAAAGCTTCATGTCAAACTGCAACATAAAACTAAACAAATGGATGTAGAAAATATTATGTGGGGGTCTTACCCCACCTTACATCATTTAATTTACAAATAAAAGACACAAAAGCTTTTTGTTTTGTTTTGTTTTTTTTGTTTTTTTTTTTGGATTTTGGTTTTTTTTGAGGCAGGGTTTCTCTGTGTAGCCCTGGCTGTCCTGGAACTCACTCTGTAGACCAGGCTGGCCTCGAACTCAGAAATCCGCCTGCCTGTCTCCCAGAATGCTGGGATTACAGGCGTGCGCCACCACCGCTGGGCTGACACAAAACCTTTATGTTTATATAAAGCACCATAAGTGGGCAGATACCAACCCTCTATGCCATTTTGTCTACTTCTCTGTCAATAACCCTGAGCTACCGCTTGCCATATTCCCCCTGGGCCACTCCTTCACCTGGACAGCCCTCTGCCCATGTGCTCACAATCTGCCTACCATGGCACCCTCATCATCTTCCTTCTTCCTCCGCTCTTTCCCTGTGGTCTCTGCCTCAGACCCAAAGCCTGGGAACTGAAGCACCACCTCCTCGCTTCTGTTCAGCTACAGGCTGTAGCCATCTTTATTAACCAATCACACATAACTCGAGGGGTAAAGTTTACACAACAAAAGCTGTTATACATGAGGATCTCTTCATCTTGGAGCAACCAGATCTTGGGGTACAGAATTTTGCATTTGAATACAAGCAGCATCAGACCAACCCACTACACAGCATGCAATAGACAAAGTTAATATTCTTTTAAAAATGTATTGCATGTGTGTGTGTGTGTGTGTGTAGGTCAGAGGACAACGTTCAGGGGTGGTTGTCTCCTTTCACCATGTGGGTTCTAGAGACTTAACTCATATCACAAGACTTGGTAATAATCATCCTTACCTGCTAAGCCATCTCTCTGGCCGAATCTTATAATTATTAATATAATTTGTAAATTAGTAAGAAAAAGATATCTCGCCCGTTTGGTTTTCTCAGCAGCACCATGACAGTGCCTGATGAAAGGCAACCAAGAAGGTAGCCAAGAAAAAGGGTTTAATCTATTTTCCAAGAAAGACTGGCATGATGTGAAAACTCAGGCTCTCTTCAGTATTAGAAACATTGGAATAACGCTGGTCACAAGGACTGAGTGATCCAAAGTTGTATCTGATGGCCTCAAGGATCATGCGTTTGAAGTGACCCTTGCTGATATACAGAATGAGAGAGAGAGAGAGAGAGAGAGAGAGAGAGAGAGAGAGAGAGAGAGAGAAGAAAGCAGAAGACTGGCAGATCTTATGGAGCGACACACTGTAGAATGGGCCCACACCGTGGCATGATAAATAGTGGTAGAGAAAATGTAAATTAAAACAATGATCTTACCTTTCCTTTTATTAAATGAAAATTTTTCTAGAAGGAAGATCAAAGTGTGAGCACAGAAGTTTTTAAGCATGTGTTTTAGCTAATGGTTTTTAATGTTTTTCTTACACTCCTTTAAAATAGGCTATATGGACTCAGCACATGCCTATAACACTTGAAAAACAGGTGGGCACCTGTAATTGAGGCAGAGAAGGGATCTCCAGGGCACGCTGGCTGCTAAACTAGCTGAGCTGGAGAGCTTCTGGGTTAGTGAGGGAGCCTGGCTCAGTAACTAAAATAGAGAGAAGTCAAGACAGACACTCTAGTGTCAATATCAGGCCTCCCCAAGTATGTGCACACATGGGCACCTGCACACACACACATGTGCCAACATGTATGGGAACATGACTACACATATATACACAAAAATTTAAAATTAACAAAATAACACATACTTACAAATCTTATTACTCTCTTGTAAACTATTAACATTTTTTTGGCTTTGGTTTTTTTGAGACAGGGTTTCTCTGTATAGCCCTGGCTGTCCTGGAACTCACTCTGTAGACCAGGCTGATCTCAAACCCAGAAATCCACCTGCCTCTGCCTCCCAGAGAGCTGGGATTAAAGGCGTGCGCCACCACTGCCCAGCAACATTTTTCTACAATAAATATGTAGTCTTTCTAAATTTGGGAGCATATGTACACACATTTAAAAACTGTACACAAACTGAAGGGAAATGTGGAGGGAAGGAGAATGCATTTTATTTATTTACCTAATTCCTTGGGATTTCGAGACAGAGTCTCACCACACAGCTCAGGCTGCCCTGGAACTCAATCTGCACATTAGGCCTTCGTCTCTCGAATACCAGAATTATATGTGCCTCAGTGTCCAGCTGGAAAGTGAGTTTTATTATCCAGGTAGACCTGGTTTAGGAATCTCGAGTTGCCTCTAAGTAAGCTGTGATTAACTTCTCAAGCTTGGAATCCTCACCTAAGGAAGTTAAGATTTAAAAAGAAAAAGGTCCAAGACATTGATACTGAGTAAATGTAACTATGTTGTACATGTAGACTTTATGCTCTGTGCTTTAAAAAAAAAAATTAAAAAAAAAAAAAAAGAAAAAGGTGGCTGGGCAGTGGTACATACAACTTTAATCCCAGCACTCCAAAAGCAGAGACTGGCAAATTTCTGAGTTCAAGGCAAGCTTGGTCTACAGAGTAAGTTTCAGGATGGCCAGGGCTACATAGAGAAACCCTGTCTCAAAACCAAAACCAAAATCCACTCCCCTTCAAAAAAAAAAAAAAAAAGAAAGAAAAGAAAAAGAAAGTATAAAATGTATTGCTATAGTTCTTGACACTTCAACATTCTACATTCAAATGATTGCTTATTATTCTTCTGTTAGAGCCTCAGACAACAAACGTGAACAAAGGTGAACTGAACTATCTGATCGATGGGGAGACTTTTACAAGTGCGTGCTATTTGTTACTCTTCACCCCTCCCCTTGTCTCCAAGCTGCAGTGTCTGCCTGCTGTACCCCAGTTTGCCCTGTTTCTAATGGAAGCCATTCAGGGATACTTCAGATAGATTTTCCCCCCAAAACCCAGCCTCTAAAGCAAGCAGCCTCCGGGACTTACCTGAGGGTCAGCAGCGATCAGCGCACCCTGTCTTCTCACATGCGCATTCCGTTTCTTTGTTTCTGGAATCCATCTGTGCTCGGGATCCTCCCGCGCCCCACTATACCCGAGTCTGTTTATCGTCCTCTAGTCAGCTACCCTGTTCTTTCCTCAGAAACTCACAGTTCCTCAAACTCACAGTTCCTCAGAATGCTTCCTGAATGCCTTGCCCATCAGCTTTAGACTACGGTTACAGTATTTTCTAGTCAGCAAATATCTCCCCTACGCTTCCTTTCCCTCACTCCTGCCTTCCACTCCTTTACCTCCCTCAGAGAATTAAAATAATTATTCCTTGTTTTCCCTGATATAATTTGTGTTTTAAAAAGTAGACCAAGCAGCTCTTGTATATATGATCCAAAGGCACAAAACTGAATAAATGTCCTTTATCATCATAGAAACACAAGCTGAACATGTTATGATGGCTCCGAGGATAACACAGTACAGTATGACGTGATTCTGAAACTAGTAACATTTCCTTTCTGGATCCCCATGATAAAAGATATGATAAGCTAGGCGGTGGTGGCGCACGCCTGTGATCCCAGCACTCTGGGAGGCAGAGGCAGGCAGATTTCTGAGTTAGAGGCCAGCCTGGTCTACAGAGTGAGTTCCAGGACAGCCATGGCTACACAGAGAAACCCTGTCTCGAAAAAACCAAGTTCAAAAAAACCATATGTGTGTGTGTGTGTGTGTGTGTATATATATATATACACACACACACACATATATATATATATATATATATATATATATATATATATATATATATATAATGGGGTTTAACATTAGAACTGGTTGGAATTGTGTGTGTGTGTGTGTGTGTGTATATATATATATAATGGAGTTTAACATTAGAACTGGTTGGAATTCTGTCTCTAACACTATACGACCTTAAGCAATGTACTTATCAGGGCTTTAGTAACAATGTCTGGCATGCCTCTAATCCCAGCACTGGGGGTTGAGGGTGAGTATGTGTGAGAGGGGGACTCCATGAGTTCAAAGCCAGCCTAGTCTACAGAGTAAGTTCCATGACAACTAGGGCTACATAGAGAAACCTGGTCTCAAAACAAAGAAACAAACAAATAATAAAAGAAAGAAAAAAGATTATATTTTTATCATAAGATGAGATAAATGCCTGGAAAGTCTATACAATGTAGAATGGGTACAAGGACATTATCTTTTTGCTGTTGTTTTGTTTTGTTTTTCCAAGACAGGGTTTCTCTGTGTAGCCCTGGCTGTCCTGGAACTCACTCTGTGGACCAGGCTGGCCTAGAACTCAGAAATCTGCCTGCCTCTGCCTCCCAAGTGCTGGGACTAAAGGTGGCTACAAGGACATTATCTAATGTAAAAAAAGTATGCTCTCCCCACTTCCTTTTCCATGGCACATATGTTTCTTAGGGGACTTAAAATCTACTATGTAAAAATCCAAATACTTATATAACAGTAAACAATAAAAACTGATCAACTGTATAGCATGTTCTGTATTAAAGAACTCACTACAGACCATCGTACTTAGCTTTCCTGAAACACCATTATAATTTCAACAGTATAGAATCTCACAGCTGTCTGGATCCTACATAGTCTGGTAGTGGCCTCTCTGCCCACAACCTCTGTGCTATGCTGTTCCCATTCATGCCTTCTGTACAGTAGGAAGTCAGGTTCAGTCACTCCTTTAACTTCCTTGAGTAACCTTACACATCCCCATCAAAACTCCCCTGATCTACAACTATTTGGTCAGAAGGCTGGCTTCTTTACCCACAATCTAAAACTGGGTCTATCTAGTGTAAAAAGTAATATGGGAGGAGTCGGGTATTTCTTAGTATTGAAGGTCTGGTGTCCCTAAGGCCAGTGACTTCATAATAATAAATACTTCATGGTGTAATGAGAAAGACTTTAGTGAAAAGCCTTCTCTATACTGCAATCTTACTTGTAGATAATTTGGCAAGCTTCTTTAAATTCGTTTTATTATTACAATTTTACAACTGCCTTATGAATAAGTGTTATTTATAGGTCTAATTTATGATGGAGCTACTGGGGCTCCGAAGTGCTCAATTTCCCAAGATTACCCTGGGCATGACTTAGGATTTGAGCTTCGGGATGTTTAGAACTGTCAGTATTTCTCCACTGACCTATTCCTAGCAATGGCTTTTTCTACAACCCAGGTAGGTGGTTTCTCTTCACCCCTGAGTGCGAGTTCCTCACCTGCAGACTTATACTCAGTCTCAGGACTGTAGCTATGGACCAGGCATCCTGTGTGGGTTCTGAACTATCTTTAGAAACATTCGGGAGCACTATGTTCCTATAACAAGGAGCGACTCGGGCAGCCGGTTTCTCCTAGCACCTTTAGAGCGAGCCTTCAGGACACCGGGTGAGGAGCTCTGACTCAAAGCCAAGGTTAAGAAGCAGAGAACACTTGGTTCTAGCCAGTCTGCAGATCTAGCTATCAAAATTCATGATGTCTAAGTCATCAAGTCCAGGGCTTTAGTACCTTTCAGTTCCAGTTGCGATAAAAGGCAGTGTGGAGCAGAGAGCAGAGGCAGGCAAGAAGGGAAGTAGGAAGAGTTACTCTCTTGCCTTTCTCCCTCCAGGGCCACATCCTGTTGTGTGGTTTCCCCAAGGAAAGTCAGAGTCAACCAAACACCTCTCACCTTGATTTGGAAACCCTTAATCCCAGTCTCCCTGTAGGACTAAGCTTGCCAGCACCAAGATCACTGCTAACTAACTAGCCTGAGGGTATTGGCTGCACCTGTAGAACTCACTGTAACAATAGCTCCTTTGAGAACACTTTCCTTTGTTTTCTGTTGGACCCTCACTGTTATGATTTCTAATAATCATTTTTCTCTCCATCTTGGAGAACAGACTGTGAACTTTTAGCTGGGCTCATGGCTGCCCAACCTTGAAGAGAAACCAAATAATCTTCCCCCACACCTGACAAAAACCTCATTTCCACACTTCCTGATAGTCAGGGCCAAGTAAGTAGAACTGGTGTTTGTCTTTTCTTGCATCTGTTTAGTTTCATTGAATTTAATTCTATTGAGACAAAGTTTCACAATGTAGGCAAGCTGCTTTTGAACCAGCGTTCCTCCTGCACCAGTCTCCAGAGTTCGGTGATTACTAGCATATTGCTGCCAAACTTAGACCACCTTTTAAAGGTCCAGCTATGAGGGTGGTGATGTGATTCCTGGAGCTTGGCCACCATGGAGGAGCATGAAGCCTAAAGCTTCCATCCAGCAAGGCTGGCGGAATGGAAAGTCAGAGGGACTTGAGTCTCTGACAACTTGAAAACTCGCCATAAATACCTTCCAAAACTTCTTTTTATTGTTGTTCTGTTTTTATCTTCTTTCCTTCTTTCTTTTTTTTCTCAAGCCAGGACTTCTATGTGTAGCACTGCTGACCTGGAACTCACTCTGTAGACCAGGCTGGGGTGGACCTCACAGAGATCTCCCTGCCTCTGCCTCCTAGGAGAGTGCTGGAATTAGAGGTGTGAAATCCCAAGCCTGGCCAAGACTTCTTTTACCTGTTACAAAATTCTCTGTTATGGTGGAGTTTTTTTCTCTTAGTGATCTCAAATGAAGTATTTTCAGGATTGCTCTTTTATGTGGCATTAGAAAACTGCTTAAGAAATTGTTATCACCCTCTCATAGTTTATTGCCTGTTCCCTTCTCTTAGGCGCCTTCAGGAAGGGATTTGCTAGTTTTATTGTATCTCCAGCTCCTAGAGCAGAGGTCACCATATAACATAAGCTCAACAATTCTTTGATAACGACTGAAGGGCTTCGGATGAACAAGCTGCAGAAGTGTTCTTGTATGGAGCCGCACCAGGAAGTTCGTACTTGTATCCACTGGAGGAGTACAACGATCACACCCAAGCCACCCTTCAGTTAGCAGAGAGTGGTTTTTTCCTTAGGCAAAGGACAAGGCTCAGTTAGTTAAGTACTTGCCTTGGAAGCAGAGGACCAGAGTTCAGATGTCCAGAACCCAGGTTTTAAAAGCTGGGCAGTGGTAGGCTTTTGTAATCCTGGTGATGGTAAGAAGGTAGGGAGAGACCAGTGGGTCCCAGGAGCTCACTGGTCAGGTGCCTACCTGGTGAAGTTCCAGGCAATAAGACCCTGTCTTAAGCAAAAGATAAAAAGCAGCAGAGGACGGACACTCAAGGTTGTCTTCTGACCTTCATACAAATACACCCAACATACATACACATGCATGCACACATGCTCTGCACACAAAATAGATTGTCTGAGAATCACATGACTACTGTGTCTTAATTACCTCTGGGAGACTATTATCACATAAGCTTCCTTTTACCTTCCTCCTGCCTTCTCCCTTCCTTCTTTCTTTCCTTTGTTTCTTCCTTTTTTCTTTGTCAACAGAGTCTCTTGTGTTGCCTAGGCTAGTCAAACTCCTAGGCACCAGTCATCCTCCAGTCTCAGCTCCCTGAGAAGTTGGGACTATGTGAGCACAGCACCAAACCCAGTTTGAGATGATCTTCATCCTTGCAACACTGTATCTGATCCTGAGCTATATTGTGATCAGCTGACCGACTGTCTGCCTGCTGCACAAAGGGAGTAAAGTCTATACTCTACTGATCTATATGTAACTATAACTATATGTGTATGTATGTGCACACACACACACACACACTTGGAACCTAAACTATTGCCTGGCATGTGCTTAGGCTCACCATATGCTGACTTGAGTTATTAGAAAAGAAATAGTGCTAAGGATGTATCTTTAATGTGTTCATGGGAAATAATAGTAAAAAGACACTTGCAGATTATGTTTGTATGATGCCAGCTCAATCTGGAGTCTGGTCCCAACCCTGGACATTTCCACCCAATAACCCAGTCCTCTCTGGACACATAACACCTTACCTGTGAACTGGAATAGAACAGACCACACGAGGGTAGTCTAAGAATCAAATCAATGATTGTACGTAAAAGCTTGTTTTGTAAAATTAACTGTTAGGTTTTACGCAAGAACAGATTTTTAAATAGCCCAAATAAGAGTTTGTTTAAACACAACAATTCCCAGAAAAGCCTCCTCACAGTTCTTCAGACACAGAACTGGGCTGTTGTTCGGGTTTGTTTTCCCTTGTTTTTAGTTTTGAAAGGGCCTTTGTAGAGTTGGGGAAGCTTTGAAAGTTTGTGGTCACCTCTCAGATGGAATCAGTCTGCCCAGTGACCTACAGCTTATGATAGGGGCCTGCTTCAGGGTTGATACTTATGACAAGGTCTTTTCTTGTGCCCTGAAATAGCTCCACAAAATCACAACCCAAACCTGAAGTTTTCTTAGACTAGGAATTTGGGTTAAATGGCAACAGCATATATAAATCTCACCTTTCAGACCTGAGCTT